>NW_028225187.1:42594724-43015639 GCF_052327205.1 Somniosus microcephalus | reverse complement strand
CCATACCCTGTATCAATCCCCAAACTAATCCCACTGCCCTGCTGACTCCCCATAGCCCTGTATCAATCCCCAATCTAATCCCACTGCCCCGCTCTCTCCCCATAGCCCTGTATCAATCCCAAAGTAATCCCACTGCCTCGCTTTCCCCCCATAGCTCTGTCTTAATCCCAAACTAATCCCACTGCTCTGCTCTCCCCCCATAGCCCTGAATCAATCCCAAACTAATCCCACTGCCCCACTCTCTCCCCATAGCCCTGCATCAATCCCAAACTAACCCCACTGCCACGTTCTCTCCCCATAGTCCTGGGAGTGTTTGATGGGACAGTGTAGAGGGAGCTTCACTCTGTATCTAACCCGTCTTGTTCCTGCCCTGGGAGTTTTTGATGGGCTGGTTTAAAGAGAGCTTTACTCTATCGATTCTGTAGCAAACCTTGATAGATTGCAAGTCCGGGGATTCAGCACATACACAGCGCAGACGGAAACACGGAACTTGCGGGGCCTCTACCAAGGCCTAAGTCGTTGGTACGGAGACCATGATTTCAGGGCCATTATCTTTGTTTGATGTAATCCTTCACTCCTGTGTATAAGACAGTGAGTCTAACGGCCTAAAATTCATTCAAATCTCAGTAAGAATACCCAGAACAGACTTTAATTGTCTTTTATTTGCTTCATTTTTCTAAGGTGTACCCAGATATCTGCAGACCAACATTCATCCGCATGTGAATCCCTCCTCTGCATTTAAATCAAATCACGGTAACACTTTTATTTAATCTACCGAGGTTCAGTATTGAAATATACCAGGAGATCCAGGCACGTTTTGATAAAGCAGATTAACAATGAGTTCAGTGGGGAAATTTAGCAAACAACAGGCCGATTTTAAGGCAGGATCTGTCCAAAGTGGACTAGGAACAGCTACTTGACAACCCTCTGTCTCAGCCCCAAACTAATCCCACTGCCCTGCTCTCTCCTGTTAGCCCTTTATCAATCGCCAACCGAATCCCACTGCCTCGCTCTCTCCCCATAGCCCTGTATCAGTCCCCAACCTAATCCCACTGCCCCGCTCTCTCCCCATAGCTCTGTATCAATCCCAAATTAATCCCACTGCCCCGCACTCTCCCCATAGCCCTGTCGCAATCACAAACAAATCACACTGCCCCGCTCTCACCCCATAGCCCTGTATCAAATCCCAAACTAATCCCACTGCCCCGCTCTCTCCCCATAGCCCTGTATCAATCCCAAACTAATCCCACTGCCCCGATCTCTCCCCATAGCCCTGTATCAATCCCAAATTAATCCCACGACCCCGCTCTCTCCCCATAGCCCTGTATCAATCTCAAACTAATCCCACTGCCCCGATCTCTCCCGATAGCCCTGTATCAATCCCAAACTAATCCCACTGCCCCGCTCTCTACATAGCCCTGTATCAATCCCCAAACTAATCAAACTTCCCCGCTCTCTCCCCATAGCCCTGTATCAATCCCCAAACTAATCCCACTGCCCCGCTCTCTCCCCATAGCCCTGTATCAATCCGCAAACTAATCCCACTGCCCCGCTCACTCCCCATAGCCCTGTATCAATCCCAAACTAATGCCAGTGCCCCGCTCACTCCCGATAGCCCTGTATCAATCCAAAACTAATCCCAAAGCCCCACTCTCTCCCCATAGTCCTGGATCAATCCCAAACTAATCCCAGTGCCCCGCTCACTCCCGATAGCCCTGTATCAATCCAAAACTAATCCCAAAGCCCCACTCTCTCCCCATAGTCCTGTATCAATCCCAAACTAATCCCAGTGCCCCGCTCACTCCCGATAGCCCTGAATCAATCCCAAACTAATCCCACTGCCCCACTCTCTCCCCATAGCCCTGTATCAATCCCCAAACTAATCCCACTGCCCTGCTCTCTCCCCATAGCCCTGTATCAATCCCCAAACTAATCCCACTGCCCCGCTCTCTCCCCATACCCTGTATCAATCCCCAAACTAATCCCACTGCCCCGCTCTCTCCCCATACCCTGTATCAATCCCCAATCTAATCCCACTGCCCCGCTCTCTCCCCAAAGCCCTGTATCAATCCCAAAGTAATCCCACTGCCTCGCTTTCCCCTCATAGCTCTGTCTTGATCCCAAACTAATCCCACTGCTCTGCTCTCCCCCCATAGCCCTGAATCAATCCCAAACTAATCCCACTGCCCCACTCTCTCCCCATAGCCCTGCATCAATCCCAAACTAACCCCACTGCCACGTTCTCTCCCCATAGTCCTGGGAGTGTTTGATGGGACAGTGTAGAGGGAGCATTGCTATATATATCTAACCCGTGCAGCACCTGCCTTGGGAATGTTTGATGGGACAGTGTAGAGGGAGCTTTTTGTCTGTATCTAACCCGTGCAGTACCTGCCTTGGGAGTGTTTGATGGGACAGTGTAGAGGGAGCTTCACTCTGTATCTAACCTGTGTTGTTCCTGCCCTGGGAGTTTTTGATGGGCTGGTTTAAAGACAGCTTTACTCTATCGATTCTGTAGCAAACCTTGATAGATTGCAAGTCCGGGGATTCAGCGCATACACAGCGCAGACGGAAACACGGAACTTGCGGGGCCTCTACCAAGGCCTAAGTCATTGGTACGGAGACCATGATTTCAGGGCCATTATCTTTGTTTGATGTAATCCTTCTCTCCTGTGTATAAGACAGTGAGTCTCACGGCCTAAAATTCATTCAAATCTCAGTAGGAATACCCAGAACAGACTTTAATTGTCTTTTATTTGCTTCATTTTTCTAAGGTGTACCCAGATATCTGCAGACCAACATTCATCCGCATGTGAATCCCTCCTCTTCATTTAAATCAAATCACGGTAACACTTTTATTTAATCTACCGAGGTTCAGTATTGAAATATACCAGGAGATCCAGGCACGTTTTGATAAAGCAGATTAACCGTGAGTTCAGTGCGGAAATTTAGCAAACAACAGGCCGACTTTAATATGATAAGGCAGGAACTGTCCAAAGTGGACTGGGAACAGCTACTTGACAACCCTCTGTCTCAGTCCCAAACTAATCCCACTGCCCTGCTCTCTCCTGTTAGCCCTTTATCAATCCCCAACCTAATCCCACTGCCCTGCTCTCTCCCCATAGCCCTGTATCAGTCCCCAGCCTAATCCCACTGCCGCGCTCTCTCCCCATAGCCCTGTATCAATCCCCAACGTAAGCCCACTGCCCGCTTTCTCCCCATAGCCCTGTGTTATATCCAAACAAATCCCACTGCCCGCTTTCTCCCCATAGCCCTGTGTTATATCCAAACTAATCCCACTGCCCCGCTTTCTCCCCATAGCCCTGTATCAATCCCCAAATTAATCCCACTGCCCCGCTTTCTCCCCATAGCTCTGTATCAATCCGAAACAAATCCCACAGCCCCGCTCTCTCCCCATAGCCCTGTATCAATCCCCAACATAAGTCCACTGCCCTGCTTTCTCCCCATAGCCCTGTGTTATATCCAAACAAATCCCACTGCACCGCTCTCTCCCCATAGCCCTGTATCAATCCCAAACTATTCCCAATGCCTCACTCGCTCCCGATAATCAGACTGCCCTGCTCTCACCCCATAGCCCTGTATCAATCCCCAAACTAATCCCACTGCCCTGCTTTCTCCCCATAGCCCTGTATCAATCACAAACTATTTCCACTGCCCTGCTCTCTCCCCATAGCCCTGTATCAATCCCCAACGTAAGCCCACTGCCCGCTTTCTCCCCATAGCCCTGTGTTATAGCCAAACAAATGCCACTGCCCGCTTTCTCCCCATAGCCCTGTGTTATATCCAAACAAATCCCACTGCCCCGCTTTCTCCCCATAGCCCTGTATCAATCCCCAAATTAATCCCACTGCCCCGCTTTCTCCCCATAGCCCTGTATCAATCCCAAACAAATCCCACTGCCCCGCTCTCTCCCCATAGCCCTGTATCAATCCCCAACGTAAGTCCACTGCCCTGCTTTCACCCCATAGCCCTGTGTTATATCCAAACTAATCCCACTGCACCCTCTCTCCCCATAGCCCTGTATCAATCCCAAACTAATCCCACTGCCCAGCTCTCTCCTCTAGCCCTGTATCAATCACAAACTAATCCTACTGCCACGCTCACTCCCCATTGCCCCGGATCAATCCCATGCTTATCCCGCTCCTGATCACTATCCAGTGATCTCTGTGTTAGAGAGATGGGAAATCAGCCAGGATTCCTGCTCCTGATCACTGTCCAGTGACCCATGGGTTAGAGAGAGATGGGAAATCAGCCAGGGTTCCTGCTCCTGATTACTGTCCAGTGACTCCTGGGTTAGAGAGAGGGGAAATCAGCCAGGGTTCCTGCTCCTGATCACTGCCCAGTGACCCCTGGGTTGGAAAGAGGGGAAATCAGCCAGGGTTCCTGCTCCTGATCACTGCCCAGTGACCCCTGGTTTAGAGAGAGGGGGAAATCAGCCGGGGTTCCTGCTCCTGATCACTGCCCAGTGACTCCTGGGTTAGAGAGAGGAGGAAATCAGCCAGGGTTCCTGCTCCTGATCACTGACCAGTGACCACTGGGTTAGAGAGCGGGGAATTCAGCCAGGGTTCCTGCTCCTGATCATTGTCCAGTGACCCCTGGGTTAGAGAGAGGGGAAATCAGCCAGGGTTCCTGCTCCTGATCACTGTCCAGTGACCCCTGAGTTAGAGAGAGGGGAAATCAGCCAGGGTTCCTGCTCCTGATCATTGTCCAGTGACCCCTGGGTTAGAGAGAGGGGAAATCAGCCAGGGTTCTTGCTCCTGATCACTGTCCAGTGACCCCTGGGTTAGAGAGAGAGGTGAAATCAGCCAGGGTTCCTGCTCCTGATCACAGTCCAGTGACCCCTGGGTTAGAGAGAGAGGGGAAATCAGCCAGGGTACCTGCTCCTGATCACTGCCCAATGACCACTGGCTTAGAGAGAGGGGGAATCAGCCAGGGTTCCTGCTCCTGATCGCTGTCCAGTGACCCCTGGGTTAGAGAGAGGGGAAATCAGCCAGGGTTCCTGCTCCTGATCACTGCCCAGTGACCCCTGGGTTAGAGAGAGGGGAAATCAGCCAGGGTTCCTGCTCCTGATCACTGCCCAGTGACCCCTGGGTTAGAGAGAGAGGAAATCAGCCAGGGTTCCTGCTCCTGATCACTGTCCAGTGACCCCTGGGTTAGAGAGAGGGGGAAATCAGCCGGGGTTCCTGCTCCTGATCACTGCCCAGTGACTCCTGGGTTAGAGAGAGGAGGAAATCAGCCAGGGTTCCTGCTCCTGATCACTGACCAGTGACCACTGGGTTGGAAAGAGGGGAAATCAGCCAGGGTTCCTGCTCCTGATCACTGCCCAGTGACCCCTGGGTTGGAAAGAGGGGAAATCAGCCAGGGTTCCTGCTCCTGATCACTGCCCAGTGACCCCTGGTTTAGAGAGAGGGGGAAATCAGCCGGGGTTCCTGCTCCTGATCACTGCCCAGTGACTCCTGGGTTAGAGAGAGCAGGAAATCAGCCAGGGTTCCTGCTCCTGATCACTGACCAGTGACCACTGGGTTAGAGAGCGGGGAATTCAGCCTGGGTTCCTGCTCCTGATCATTGTCCAGTGACCCCTGGGTTAGAGAGAGGGGAAATCAGCCAGGGTTCCTGCTCCTGATCACTGTCCAGTGACCCCTGAGTGAGAGAGAGGGCAAATCAGCCAGGGTTCCTGCTCCTGATCACTGTCCAGTGACTCCTGGGTTAGAGAGAGGGGAAATCAGCCAGGGTTCCTGCTCCTGATCATTGTCCAGTGACCCCTGGGTTAGAGAGACAGGTGAAATCAGCCAGGGTTCATGCTCCTGATCACTATCCAGTGACCCCTGGTTAGAGAGAGAGGGAAATCAGCGAGAGTTCCTGCTCCTGATCATTGTCCATTAACCCCTGGGTTAGAGAGAGGGGAAACCAGCCCGGGTTCCAGCTCCTGATCACTATCCAGTGACCCCTGAGTTAGAGAGAGGGGGAACCAGCCAGGGTTCCTGCTCCTGATCACTGTCCAGTGACCCCTGGGTTAGAGAGAGAGGGAAATCAGCCAGGGTTCCTGCTCCTGATCACTGTCCAGTGACCCCTGGGTTAGAGAGAGAGGTGAAATCAGCCAGGGTTCCTGCTCCTGATCACTGCCCAGTGACCCCTGGGTTAGAGAGAGAGGGAAATCAGCCAGGGTTCCTGCTCCTGATCACTGTCCAGTGACCCCTGGGTTAGAGAGAGAGGTGAAATCAGCCAGGGTTCCTGCTCCTGATCACTGCCCAGTGACCCCTGGGTTAGAGAGAGGGGAAATCAGCCAGGGTTCCTGCTCCTGATCACTATCCAGAGATCCCTGGGTTAGAGAGAGGGGGAACCAGCCAGGGTTCCTGCTCCTGATCACTGTCCAGTGACCCCTGGGTTAGAGAGAGAGGGGAAATCAGCCAGGGTTCCTGCTCCTGATCACTGTCCAGTGACCCCTGGGTTAGAGAGAGAGCGGAAATCAGCCAGGGTTCCTGCTCCTGATCACTGCCCAGTGACCTCTGGGTTAGAGAGAGGGGAAATCAGCCAGGGTTCCTGCTCCTGATCACTGCCCAGTGACCCCTGGGTTAGAGAGAGAGGGAAATCAGCCAGGGTTCCTGCTCCTGATCACTGTCCAGTGACCCCTGGGTTAGAGAGAGAGGTGAAATCAGCCAGGGTTCCTGCTCCTGATCACTGCCCAGTGACCCCTGGGTTAGAGAGAGAGGGAAATCAGCCAGGGTTCCTGCTCCTGATCACTGTCCAGTGACCCCTGGGTTAGAGAGAGAGGTGAAATCAGCCAGGGTTCCTGCTCCTGATCACTGCCCAGTGACCCCTGGGTTAGAGAGAGGGGAAATCAGCCAGGGTTCCTGCTCCTGATCACTATCCAGAGATCCCTGGGTTAGAGAGAGGGGAAATCAGCCAGGGTTCCTGCTCCTGATCACAGTCCAGTGACCCCTGGGTTAGAGAGAGAGGGAAATCAGCCAGGGTTCCTGCTCCTGATCACAGTCCAGTGACCCCTGGGTTAGAGAGAGAGCGAAATCAGCCAGGGTTCATGCTCCTGATCACAGTCCAGTGACCCCTGGGTTAGAGAGAGGGAAAATCAGCCGGGGTTCCAGCTCCTGATCACTGCCCAGTGACCCCTGGGTTAGAGAGAGAGGGAAATCAGCCAGGGTTCCTGCTCCTGATCACTGCACAGTGAACCCTGGGTTAGAGAGAGAGGGAAATCAGCCAGGGTTCATGCTCCTGATCACAGTCCAGTGACCCCTGGGTTAGAGAGAGGGGAAATCAGCCAGGGTTCCAGCTCCTGATCACTATCCACTGACCCCTGGGTTAGAGAGAGAGGGAAATCAGCCAGGATTCCTGCTCCTGATCACAGTCCAGTGAACCCTGGGTTAGAGAGAGTGGAAATCAGCCAGGGTTCATGCTCCTGATCACTATCCACTGACCCCTGGGTTAGAGAGAGGTGAAATCAGCCAGGATTCCTGCTCCTGATCACTGCCCAGTGACCCCTGGGTTAGAGAGAGAGGGAAATCAGCCAGTGTTCCTGCTCCTGATCATTGCCCAGTGAACCCTGGGTTAGAGAGAGAGGGGAATTCAGCCAGGGTTCCTGCTCCTGATCACTGCCCAGTGACCCCTGGGTTAGAGAGAGAGGGGAATCAGCCAGGGTTCCTGCTCCTGATCACTGTCCAGTGACCCCTGGGTTAGAGAGGGGAAATCAGCCAGGGTTTCTGCTCCTGATCACTGCCCAGTGACCCCTGGGTTAGAGAGAGGGGAAATCAGCCAGGGTTCCTGCTCCTGATCACTGCCCAGTGACCCCTGGGTTAGAGAGAGGGGAAATCAGCCAGGGTTCCTGCTCCTGATCACAGTCCAGTGACCCCTGGTTTAGAGAGAGAGGGCAATCAGCCTGGGTTCCTGCTGCTGATCACTGCCCAGTGACCCCTTGTGGTAAACCACTGTCATACCTGTCTGTGTCTGTATGTGTATTCCACTAGGTACAGGTCTGGACATGCCTCGGCTGACTCCTCCCACTATTCCAGGTATATAAGTGACTACCTCCCAGTCCCTTAGTATTCTGGACGGGTCGACCACTCGAGACAAGACCTTCATTCTTTAGTTAATAATAGCCTGATTGTTACTCGCTCAACTTCAGTCTTTTGAGTAATTGATGGCGCATCACCCCTGAGTTAGAGAGAGAGGAAATCAGCTGGGGTTCCTGCTCCTGATTACAGTCCAGTGACCCCTGGGATAGAGAGAGAGGGAAATCAGCCAGGGTTCCTGCTCCTGATCACAGTCCAGTGACCCCTGGGTGAGAGAGAGAGGTAAATCAGCCAGGGTTCCTGCTCCTGATCACTGTCCAGTGACTCCTGGGTTAGAGAGAGGGGAAATCAGCCCGGGTTCCAGCTCCTGATTACAGTCCAGTGAATCCTGGGTTAGAGAGAGGGGAAATCAGCCAGGGTTCCTGCTCCTGATTACAGTCCAGTGACCCCTGGGTTAGAGAGAGGGGGAACCAGCCAGGGTTCCTGCTCCTGATCACTGTCCAGTGACTCCTGGGTTAGAGAGAGGGGAAATCAGCCAGGGTTCCTGCTCCTGATCATTGTCCAGTGACCCCTGGGTTAGAGAGACAGGTGAAATCAGCCAGGGTTCATGCTCCTGATCACTATCCAGTGACCCCTGGTTAGAGAGAGAGGGAAATCAGCGAGAGTTCCTGCTCCTGATCATTGTCCAGTAACCCCTGGGTTAGAGAGAGGGGAAACCAGCCCGGGTTCCAGCTCCTGATCACTATCCAGTGACCCCTGAGTTAGAGAGAGGGGGAACCAGCCAGGGTTCCTGCTCCTGATCACTGTCCAGTGACCCCTGGGTTAGAGAGAGAGGGGAAATCAGCCAGGGTTCCTGCTCCTGATCACTGTCCAGTGACCCCTGGGTTAGAGAGAGAGGGGAAATCAGCCAGGGTTCCTGCTCCTGATCACAGTCCAGTGACCCCTGCGTTAGAGAGAGGGGAAATCAGCCAGGGTTCGTGCTCCTGATCACTGTCCAACGACCCTTGGGTTAGAGAGAGAGGTGAAAGCAGCCAGGGTTCCTGCTCCTGATTACAGTCCAGTGAACCCTGGGTTAGAGAGAGAGGGGAAATCAGCCAGGGTTCCTGCTCCTGATCACAGTCCAGTGACCCCTCGGTTAGAGAGAGGGGAAATCAGCCAGGGTTCCTGCTCCTGATTACTGTCCAGTGACTCCTGGGTTAGAGAGAGGGGAAATCAGCCAGGGTTCCTGCTCCTGATCACTGCCCAGTCACCCCTGGGTTGGAAAGAGGGGAAATCAGCCAGGGTTCCTGCTCCTGATCACTGCCCAGTGACCCCAGGTTTAGAGAGAGGGGGAAATCAGCCGGGGTTCCTGCTCCTGATCACTGCCCAGTGACTCCTGGGTTAGAGAGAGGAGGAAATCAGCCAGGGTTCCTGCTCCTGATCACTGACCAGTGACCACTGGGTTAGAGAGCGGGGAATTCAGCCAGGGTTCCTGCTCCTGATCATTGTCCAGTGACCCCTGGGTTAGAGAGAGGGGAAATCAGCCAGGGTTCCTGCTCCTGATCACTGTCCAGTGACCACTGGCTTAGAGAGAGGGGGAATCAGCCAGGGTTCCTGCTCCTGATCGCTGTCCAGTGACCCCTGGGTTAGAGAGAGGGGAAATCAGCCAGGGTTCCTGCTCCTGATCACTGCCCAGTGACCCCTGGGTTAGAGAGAGGGAAATCAGCCAGGGTTCCTGCTCCTGATCACTGCCCAGTGACCCCTGGGTTAGAGAGAGAGGGAAATCAGCCAGGGTTCCTGCTCCTGATCACTGTCCAGTGACCCCTGGGTTAGAGAGAGAGGTGAAATCAGCCAGGGTTCCTGCTCCTGATCACTGCCCAGTGACCCCTGGGTTAGAGAGAGGGGAAATCAGCCAGGGTTCCTGCTCCTGATCACAGTCCAGTGACCCCTGGGTTAGAGAGAGAGGTGAAATCAGCCAGGGTTCCTGCTCCTGATCACTGTCCAGTGACCCCTGGGTTAGAGAGAGAGGGGAAATCAGCCAGGGTTCCTGCTCCTGATCACAGTCCAGTGACACCTGGGTTAGAGAGAGAGTGGAAATCAGCCAGGGTTCCTGCTCCTGATCACAGTCCAGTGACCCCTGGGTTAGAGAGAGGGGAAATCAGCCAGGGTTCATGCTCCTGATCACTGTCCAGTGACTCCTGGGTTAGAGAGGGGAAATCAGCCAGGGTTCCTGCTCCTGATCACTATCCAGAGATCCCTGGGTTAGAGAGAGGGGAAATCAGCCAGGGTTCCTGCTCCTGATCACAGTCCAGTAACCCCTGGGTTAGAGAGAGAGGGGAAATCAGCCAGGGTTCATGCTCCTGATCACTGTCCAGTGACTCCTGGGTTAGAGAGGGGAAATCAGCCAGGGTTCCTGCTCCTGATCACTATCCAGAGATCCCTGGGTTAGAGAGAGAGGGAAATCAGGCAGGGTTCCTGCTCCTGATCACTGCCCATTGACCCCTGGGTTAGAGAGAGAGGGAAATCAGCCAGGGTTCATGCTCCTGATCACAGTCCAGTGACCCCTGGGTTAGAGAGAGGGAAAATCAGCCGGGGTTCCAGCTCCTGATCACTGCCCAGTGACCACTGGGTTAGAGAGAGGGGAAATCAGCCAGGGTTCCTGCTCCTGATCACTGCCCAGTGACCCCTGGGTTAGAGAGAGGGGAAATCAGCCAGGGTTCCTGCTCCTGATCACAGTCCAGTGACCCCTGGTTTAGAGAGAGAGGGCAATCAGCCTGGGTTCCTGCTGCTGATCACTGCCCAGTGACCCCTGAGTTAGAGAGAGAGGAAATCAGCCGGGGTTCCTGCTCCTGATCACAGTCCAGTGACCCCTGGGATAGAGAGAGAGGGAAATCAGCCAGGGTTCCTGCTCCTGATCACAGTCCAGTGACACCTGGGTGAGAGAGAGAGGGAAATCAGCCAGGGTTCGTGCTCCTGATCACTGTCCAGTGACTCCTGGGTTAGAGAGAGGGGAAATCAGCCCGGGTTCCAGCTCCTGATTACAGTCCAGTGAACCCTGGGTTAGAGAGAGGGGAAATCAGCCAGGGTTCCTGCTCCTGATTACAGTCCAGTGACCCCTGGGTTAGAGAGAGGGGGAACCAGCCAGGGTTCCTGCTCCTGATCACTGTCCAGTGACTCCTGGGTTAGAGAGAGGGGAAATCAGCCAGGGTTCCTGCTCCTGATCATTGTCCAGTGACCCCTGGGTTAGAGAGACAGGTGAAATCAGCCAGGGTTCATGCTCCTGATCACTATCCAGTGACCCCTGGTTAGAGTGAGAGGGAAATCAGCGAGAGTTCCTGCTCCTGATCATTGTCCAGTGACCCCTGGGTTAGAGAGAGGGGAAACCAGCCTGGGTTCCAGCTCCTGATCATTATCCAGTGACCCCTGAGTTAGAGAGAGGGGGAACCAGCCAGGGTTCCTGCTCCTGATCACTGTCCAGTGACCCCTGGGTTAGAGAGAGAGGGGAAATCAGCCAGGGTTCCTGCTCCTGATCACTGTCCAGTGAGCCCTGGGTTAGAGAGAGAGGGGAAATCAGCCAGGGTTCCTGCTCCTGATCACAGTCCAGTGACCCCTGGGTTAGAGAGAGGGGAAATCAGCCAGGGTTCCTGCTCCTGATCACAGTCCAGTGACCCCTGGGTTAGAGAGAGGGGAAATCAGCCAGGGTTCCTGCTCCTGATCACTGCCCAGTGACCCCTGAGTGAGACAGAGGGAAATCAGCCAGGGTTCCTGCTCCTGATCACTGTCCAACGACCCTTGGGTTAGAGAGAGAGGTGAAAGCAGCCAGGGTTCCTGCTCCTTATCACAGTCCAGTGACCCCTGGGTTAGAGAGAGAGGAAATCAGCCAGGGTTCATGCTCCTGATCACTATCCAGTGACCCCTGGGTTAGAGAGAGGGGAAATCAGCCAGGATTCCTGCTCCTGATCACTGCCCAGTGACCCCTGGGTTAGAGAGAGAGGGAAATCAGCCAGGGTTCCTGCTCCTGATCACTGCCCAGTGAACCCTGGTTTAGAGAGAGTGGAAATCAGCCTGGGTTCCTGCTCCTGATCACTGCCCAGTGACCCCTGGGTTAGAGAGAGAGGGGAATTCAGCCAGGGTTCCTGCTCCTGATCACTGTCCAGTGACCCCTGGGTTAGAGAGGGGAAAATCAGCCAGGGTTTCTGCTCCTGATCACTGCTGAGTGACCCCTGGGTTAGAGAGGGGAAAATCAGCCAGGGTTCCTGCTCCTGATCACTGCCCAGTGACCCCTGGGTTAGAGAGAGGTGAAATCAGCCAGGGTTCCTGCTCCTGATCACAGTCCAGTGACCCCTGGGTTAGAGAGAGAGGGGAAATCAGCTAGGGTTCCTGCACCTGATCACAGTCCAGTGACCCCTGGGTTAGAGAGAGAGGGGAAATCAGCCAGGGTTCCTGCTCCTGATCACTGCCCAGTGACCCCTGGGTTAGAGAGAGGAGGAAATCAGCCAGGGTTCCTGCTCCTGATCACTGTCCAGTGACCCCTGGGTTAGAGAGAAGGGAAATCAGCCTGGGTTCCTGCTCCTGATCACTGACCAGTGACCCCTGGGTTCGAGAGAGAGGGATATCAGCCAGGGTTCCTGCTCCTGATCACAGTCCAGTGACCCCTGGGTTTGAGAGAGAGGGAATTCAGCCAGGATTCATGCTCCTGATCACAGTCCAGTGACACCTGGGTGAGAGAGAGAGGGAAATCAGCCAGGGTTCGTGCTCCTGATCACTGTCCAGTGACTCCTGGGTTAGAGAGAGGGGAAATGAGCCTGGGTTCCAGCTCCTGATCACAGTCCAGTGACCCCTGGTTTAGAGAGAGGGGGAACCAGCCAGGGTTCCTGCTCCTGATCACTGACCAGTGACCACTGGGTTAGAGAGCGGGGAATTCAGCCAGGGTTCCTGCTCCTGATCATTGTCCAGTGACCCCTGGGTTAGAGAGAGGGGAAATCAGCCAGGGTTCCTGCTCCTGATCACTGTCCAGTGACCCCTGAGTTAGAGAGAGGGGAAATCAGCCAGGGTTCCTGCTCCTGATCATTGTCCAGTGACCCCTGGGTTAGAGAGAGGGGAAATCAGCCAGGGTTCTTGCTCCTGATCACTGTCCAGTGACCCCTGGGTTAGAGAGAGAGGTGAAATCAGCCAGGGTTCCTGCTCCTGATCACTGCCCAATGACCACTGGCTTAGAGAGAGGGGGAATCAGCCAGGGTTCCTGCTCCTGATCGCTGTCCAGTGACCCCTGGGTTAGAGAGAGGGGAAATCAGCCAGGGTTCCTGCTCCTGATCACTGCCCAGTGACCCCTGGGTTAGAGAGAGGGGAAATCAGCCAGGGTTCCTGCTCCTGATCACTGCCCAGTGACCCCTGGGTTAGAGAGAGAGGGAAATCAGCCAGGGTTCCTGCTCCTGATCACTGTCCAGTGACCCCTGGGTTAGAGAGAGGGGGAAATCAGCCGGGGTTCCTGCTCCTGATCACTGCCCAGTGACTCCTGGGTTAGAGAGAGGAGGAAATCAGACAGGGTTCCTGCTCCTGATCACTGACCAGTGACCACTGGGTTGGAAAGAGGGGAAATCAGCCAGGGTTCCTGCTCCTGATCACTGCCCAGTGACCCCTGGGTTGGAAAGAGGGGAAATCAGCCAGGGTTCCTGCTCCTGATCACTGCCCAGTGACCCCTGGTTTAGAGAGAGGGGGAAATCAGCCGGGGTTCCTGCTCCTGATCACTGCCCAGTGACTCCTGGGTTAGAGAGAGCAGGAAATCAGCCAGGGTTCCTGCTCCTGATCACTGACCAGTGACCACTGGGTTAGAGAGCGGGGAATTCAGCCTGGGTTCCTGCTCCTGATCATTGTCCAGTGACCCCTGGGTTAGAGAGAGGGGAAATCAGCCAGGGTTCCTGCTCCTGATCACTGTCCAGTGACCCCTGAGTTAGAGAGAGGGGAAATCAGCCAGGGTTCCTGCTCCTGATCATTGTCCAGTGACCCCTGGGTTAGAGAGAGGGGAAATCAGCCAGGGTTCTTGCTCCTGATCACTGTCCAGTGACCCCTGGGTTAGAGAGAGAGGTGAAATCAGCCAGGGTTCCTGCTCCTGATCACAGTCCAGTGACCCCTGGGTTAGAGAGAGAGGGGAAATCAGCCAGGGTACCTGCTCCTGATCACTGCCCAATGACCACTGGCTTGGAGAGAGGGGGAATCAGCCAGGGTTCCTGCTCCTGATCGCTGTCCAGTGACCCCGGGTTAGAGAGAGGGGAAATCAGCCAGGGTTCCTGGTCCTGATCACTGCCCAGTGACCCCTGGGTTAGAGAGAGGGGAAATCAGCCAGGGTTCCTGCTCCTGATCACTGCCCAGTGACCCCTGGGTTAGAGAGAGAGGGAAATCAGCCAGGGTTCCTGCTCCTGATCACTGTCCAGTGACCCCTGGGTTAGAGAGAGAGGTGAAATCAGCCAGGGTTCCTGCTCCTGATCACTGCCCAGTGACCCCTGGGTTAGAGAGAGAGGGAAATCAGCCAGGGTTCCTGCTCCTGATCACTGTCCAGTGACCCCTGGGTTAGAGAGAGAGGTGAAATCAGCCAGGGTTCCTGCTCCTGATCATTGTCCAGTGAACCCTGGGTTGAGAGAGTGGAAATCAGCCTGGGTTCCAGCTCCTGATCACAGTCCAGTGACCCCTGGGTTAGAGAGAGAGGGGAAATCAGCCAGGGTTCATGCTCCTGATCACTGTCCAGTGACTCCTGGGTTAGAGAGGGGAAATCAGCCAGGGTTCCTGCTCCTGATCACTATCCAGAGATCCCTGGGTTAGAGAGAGGGGAAATCAGCCAGGGTTCCTGCTCCTGATCACAGTCCAGTGACCCCTGGGTTAGAGAGAGAGGGAAATCAGCCAGGGTTCCTGCTCCTGATCACAGTCCAGTGACCCCTGGGTTAGAGAGAGAGCGAAATCAGCCAGGGTTCATGCTCCTGATCACAGTCCAGTGACCCCTGGGTTAGAGAGAGGGAAAATCAGCCGGGGTTCCAGCTCCTGATCACTGCCCAGTGACCCCTGGGTTAGAGAGAGAGGGAAATCAGCCAGGGTTCCTGCTCCTGATCACTGCACAGTGAACCCTGGGTTAGAGAGAGAGGGAAATCAGCCAGGGTTCATGCTCCTGATCACAGTCCAGTGACACCTGGGTTAGAGAGAGGGGAAATCAGCCAGGGTTCATGCTCCTGATCACTATCTACTGACCCCTGGGTTAGAGAGAGAGGGAAATCAGCCAGGATTCCTGCTCCTGATCACAGTCCAGTGAACCCTGGGTTAGAGAGAGGGGAAATCAGCCAGGGTTCATGCTCCTGATCACTATCCACTGACCCCTGGGTTAGAGAGAGGTGAAATCAGCCAGGATTCCTGCTCCTGATCACTGCCCAGTGACCCCTGGGTTAGAGAGAGAGGGAAATCAGCCAGGGTTCCTGCTCCTGATCACTGTCCAGTGACCCCTGGGTTAGAGAGGGGAAATCAGCCAGGGTTTCTGCTCCTGATCACTGCCCAGTGACCCCTGGGTTAGAGAGAGGGGAAATCAGCCAGGGTTCCTGCTCCTGATCACTGCCCAGTGACCCCTGGGTTAGAGAGAGGGGAAATCAGCCAGGGTTCCTGCTCCTGATCACAGTCCAGTGACCCCTGGTTTAGAGAGAGAGGGCAATCAGCCTGGGTTCCTGCTGCTGATCACTGCCCAGTGACCCCTGAGTTAGAGAGAGAGGAAATCAGCTGGGGTTCCTGCTCCTGATCACAGTCCAGTGACCCCTGGGATAGAGAGAGAGGGAAATCAGCCAGGGTTCCTGCTCCTGATCACAGTCCAGTGACACCTGGGTGAGAGAGAGAGGGAAATCAGCCAGGGTTCGTGCTCCTGATCACTGTCCAGTGACTCCTGGGTTAGAGAGAGGGGAAATCAGCCAGGGTTCCTGCTCCTGATCATTGTCCAGTGACCCCTGGGTTAGAGAGACAGGTGAAATCAGCCAGGGTTCATGCTCCTGATCACTATCCAGTGACCCCTGGTTAGAGAGAGAGGGAAATCAGCGAGAGTTCCTGCTCCTGATCATTGTCCATTAACCCCTGGGTTAGAGAGAGGGGAAACCAGCCCGGGTTCCAGCTCCTGATCACTATCCAGTGACCCCTGAGTTAGAGAGAGGGGGAACCAGCCAGGGTTCCTGCTCCTGATCACTGTCCAGTGACCCCTGGGTTAGAGAGAGAGGGGAAATCAGCCAGGGTTCCTGCTCCTGATCACTGTCCAGTGACCCCTGGGTTAGAGAGAGAGGGGAAATCAGCCAGGGTTCCTGCTCCAGATCACTGCCCAGTGACCCCTGGGTTAGAGAGAGGGGAAATCAGCCAGGGTTCCTGCTCCTGATCACTGCCCAGTGACCCCTGGGTTAGAGAGAGAGGGAAATCAGCCAGGGTTCCTGCTCCTGATCACTGTCCAGTGACCCCTGGGTTAGAGAGAGAGGTGAAATCAGCCAGGGTTCCTGCTCCTGATCACTGCCCAGTGACCCCTGGGTTAGAGAGAGAGGGAAATCAGCCAGGGTTCCTGCTCCTGATCACTGTCCAGTGACCCCTGGGTTAGAGAGAGAGGTGAAATCAGCCAGGGTTCCTGCTCCTGATCACTGCCCAGTGACCCCTGGATTAGAGAGAGGGGAAATCAGCCAGGGTTCCTGCTCCTGATCACTATCCAGAGATCCCTGGGTTAGAGAGAGGGGGAACCAGCCAGGGTTCCTGCTCCTGATCACTGTCCAGTGACCCCTGGGTTAGAGAGAGAGGGGAAATCAGCCAGGGTTCCTGCTCCTGATCACTGTCCAGTGACCCCTGGGTTAGAGAGAGAGGGGAAATCAGCCAGGGTTCCTGCTCCTGATCACTGCCCAGTGACCTCTGGGTTAGAGAGAGGGGAAATCAGCCAGGGTTCCTGCTCCTGATCACTGCCCAGTGACCCCTGGGTTAGAGAGAGAGGGAAATCAGCCAGGGTTCCTGCTCCTGATCACTGTCCAGTGACCCCTGGGTTAGAGAGAGAGGTGAAATCAGCCAGGGTTCCTGCTCCTGATCACTGTCCAGTGACCCCTGGGTTAGAGAGAGAGGTGAAATCAGCCAGGGTTCCTGCTCCTGATCACTGCCCAGTGACCCCTGGGTTAGAGAGAGGGGAAATCAGCCAGGGTTCCTGCTCCTGATCACTATCCAGAGATCCCTGGGTTAGAGAGAGGGGAAATCAGCCAGGGTTCCTGCTCCTGATCACAGTCCAGTGACCCCTGGGTTAGAGAGAGAGGGAAATCAGCCAGGGTTCCTGCTCCTGATCACAGTCCAGTGACCCCTGGGTTAGAGAGAGAGCGAAATCAGCCAGGGTTCATGCTCCTGATCACAGTCCAGTGACCCCTGGGTTAGAGAGAGGGAAAATCAGCCGGGGTTCCAGCTCCTGATCACTGCCCAGTGACCCCTGGGTTAGAGAGAGAGGGAAATCAGCCAGGGTTCCTGCTCCTGATCACTGCACAGTGAACCCTGGGTTAGAGAGAGAGGGAAATCAGCCAGGGTTCATGCTCCTGATCACAGTCCAGTGACCCCTGGGTTAGAGAGAGGGGAAATCAGCCAGGGTTCATGCTCCTGATCACTATCCACTGACCCCTGGGTTAGAGAGAGAGGGAAATCAGCCAGGATTCCTGCTCCTGATCACAGTCCAGTGAACCCTGGGTTAGAGAGAGGGGAAATCAGCCAGGGTTCATGCTCCTGATCACTATCCACTGACCCCTGGGTTAGAGAGAGGTGAAATCAGACAGGATTCCTGCTCCTGATCACTGCCCAGTGACCCCTGGGTTAGAGAGAGAGGGAAATCAGCCAGTGTTCCTGCTCCTGATCATTGCCCAGTGAACCCTGGGTTAGAGAGAGAGGGGAATTCAGCCAGGGTTCCTGCTCCTGATCACTGCCCAGTGACCCCTGGGTTAGAGAGAGAGGGGAATTCAGCCAGGGTTCCTGCTCCTGATCACTGTCCAGTGACCCCTGGGTTAGAGAGGGGAAATCAGCCAGGGTTTCTGCTCCTGATCACTGCCCAGTGACCCCTGGGTTAGAGAGAGGGGAAATCAGCCAGGGTTCCTGCTCCTGATCACTGCCCAGTGACCCCTGGGTTAGAGAGAGGGGAAATCAGCCAGGGTTCCTGCTCCTGATCACAGTCCAGTGACCCCTGGTTTAGAGAGAGAGGGCAATCAGCCTGGGTTCCTGCTGCTGATCACTGCCCAGTGACCCCTGAGTTAGAGAGAGAGGAAATCAGCTGGGGTTCCTGCTCCTGATCACAGTCCAGTGACCCCTGGGATAGAGAGAGAGGGAAATCAGCCAGGGTTCCTGCTCCTGATCACAGTCCAGTGACCCCTGGGTGAGAGAGAGAGGTAAATCAGCCAGGGTTCCTGCTCCTGATCACTGTCCAGTGACTCCTGGGTTAGAGAGAGGGGAAATCAGCCTGGGTTCCAGCTCCTGATTACAGTCCAGTGAACCCTGGGTTAGAGAGAGGGGAAATCAGCCAGGGTTCCTGCTCCTGATTACAGTCCAGTGACCCCTGGGTTAGAGAGAGGGGGAACCAGCCAGGGTTCCTGCTCCTGATCACTGTCCAGTGACTCCTGGGTTAGAGAGAGGGGAAATCAGCCAGGGTTCCTGCTCCTGATCACTGCCCAGTGAACCCTGGGTTAGAGAGACAGGTGAAATCAGCCAGGGTTCCTGCTCCTGATCACTATCCAGTGACCCCTGGGTTAGAGAGACAGGTGAAATCAGCCAGGGTTCCTGCTCCTGATCATTGTCCAGTGACCCCTGGGTTAGAGAGACAGGTGAAATCAGCCAGGGTTCATGCTCCTGATCACTATCCAGTGACCCCTGGTTAGAGAGAGAGGGAAATCAGCGAGAGTTCCTGCTCCTGATCATTGTCCAGTAACCCCTGGGTTAGAGAGAGGGGAAACCAGCCCGGGTTCCAGCTCCTGATCACTATCCAGTGACCCCTGAGTTAGAGAGAGGGGGAACCAGCCAGGGTTCCTGCTCCTGATCACTGTCCAGTGACCCCTGGGTTAGAGAGAGAGGGGAAATCAGCCAGGGTTCCTGCTCCTGATCACTGTCCAGTGACCCCTGGGTTAGAGAGAGAGGGGAAATCAGCCAGGGTTCCTGCTCCTGATCACAGTCCAGTGACCCCTGGGTTAGAGAGAGGGGAAATCAGCCAGGGTTCGTGCTCCTGATCACTGTCCAACGACCCTTGGGTTAGAGAGAGAGGTGAAAGCAGCCAGGGTTCCTGCTCCTGATTACAGTCCAGTGAACCCTGGGTTAGAGAGAGAGGGGAAATCAGCCAGGGTTCCTGCTCCTGATCACAGTCCAGTGACCCCTCGGTTAGAGAGAGGGGAAATCAGCCAGGGTTCCTGCTCCTGATTACTGTCCAGTGACTCCTGGGTTAGAGAGAGGGGAAATCAGCCAGGGTTCCTGCTCCTGATCACTGCCCAGTCACCCCTGGGTTGGAAAGAGGGGAAATCAGCCAGGGTTCCTGCTCCTGATCACTGCCCAGTGACCCCTGGTTTAGAGAGAGGGGGAAATCAGCCGGGGTTCCTGCTCCTGATCACTGCCCAGTGACTCCTGGGTTAGAGAGAGGAGGAAATCAGCCAGGGTTCCTGCTCCTGATCACTGACCAGTGACCACTGGGTTAGAGAGCGGGGAATTCAGCCAGGGTTCCTGCTCCTGATCATTGTCCAGTGACCCCTGGGTTAGAGAGAGGGGAAATCAGCCAGGGTTCCTGCTCCTGATCACTGTCCAGTGACCACTGGCTTAGAGAGAGGGGGAATCAGCCAGGGTTCCTGCTCCTGATCGCTGTCCAGTGACCCCTGGGTTAGAGAGAGGGGAAATCAGCCAGGGTTCCTGCTCCTGATCACTGTCCAGTGACCCCTGGGTTAGAGAGAGGGAAATCAGCCAGGGTTCCTGCTCCTGATCACTGCCCAGTGACCCCTGGGTTAGAGAGAGAGGGAAATCAGCCAGGGTTCCTGCTCCTGATCACTGTCCAGTGACCCCTGGGTTAGAGAGAGAGGTGAAATCAGCCAGGGTTCCTGCTCCTGATCACTGCCCAGTGACCCCTGGGTTAGAGAGAGGGGAAATCAGCCAGGGTTCCTGCTCCTGATCACTGTCCAGTGACCCCTGGGTTAGAGAGAGAGGGAAATCAGCCAGGGTTCCTCCTCCTGATCACAGTCCAGTGACCCCTGGGTTAGAGAGAGGGGAAATCAGACAGGGTTCCTGCTCCTGATCACAGTCCAGTGACACCTGGGTTAGAGAGAGAGGGGAAATCAGCCAGGGTTCCTGCTCCTGATCACAGTCCAGTGACCCCTGGGTTAGAGAGAGGGGAAATCAGCCAGGGTTCATGCTCCTGATCACTGTCCAGTGACTCCTGGGTTAGAGAGGGGAAATCAGCCAGGGTTCCTGCTCCTGATCACTATCCAGAGATCCCTGGGTTAGAGAGAGGGGAAATCAGCCAGGGTTCCTGCTCCTGATCACAGTCCAGTAACCCCTGGGTTAGAGAGAGAGGGGAAATCAGCCAGGGTTCATGCTCCTGATCACTGTCCAGTGACTCCTGGGTTAGAGAGGGGAAATCAGCCAGGGTTCCTGCTCCTGATCACTATCCAGAGATCCCTGGGTTAGAGAGAGAGGGAAATCAGCCAGGGTTCCTGCTCCTGATCACTGCCCATTGACCCCTGGGTTAGAGAGAGAGGGAAATCAGCCAGGGTTCATGCTCCTGATCACAGTCCAGTGACCCCTGGGTTAGAGAGAGGGAAAATCAGCCGGGGTTCCAGCTCCTGATCACTGCCCAGTGACCACTGGGTTAGAGAGAGGGGAAATCAGCCAGGGTTCCTGCTCCTGATCACTGCCCAGTGACCCCTGGGTTAGAGAGAGGGGAAATCAGCCAGGGTTCCTGCTCCTGATCACAGTCCAGTGACCCCTGGTTTAGAGAGAGAGGGCAATCAGCCTGGGTTCCTGCTGCTGATCATTGCCCAGTGACCCCTGAGTTAGAGAGAGAGGAAATCAGCCGGGGTTCCTGCTCCTGATCACAGTCCAGTGACCCCTGGGATAGAGAGAGAGGGAAATCAGCCAGGGTTCCTGCTCCTGATCACAGTCCAGTGACACCTGGGTGAGAGAGAGAGGGAAATCAGCCAGGGTTCGTGCTCCTGATCACTGTCCAGTGACTCCTGGGTTAGAGAGAGGGGAAATCAGCCCGGGTTCCAGCTCCTGATTACAGTCCAGTGAACCCTGGGTTAGAGGGAGGGGAAATCAGCCAGGGTTCCTGCTCCTGATTACAGTCCAGTGACCCCTGGGTTAGAGAGAGGGGGAACCAGCCAGGGTTCCTGCTCCTGATCACTGTCCAGTGACTCCTGGGTTAGAGAGAGGGGAAATCAGCCAGGGTTCCTGCTCCTGATCATTGTCCAGTGACCCCTGGGTTAGAGAGACAGGTGAAATCAGCCAGGGTTCATGCTCCTGATCACTATCCAGTGACCCCTGGTTAGAGTGAGAGGGAAATCAGCGAGAGTTCCTGCTCCTGATCATTGTCCAGTGACCCCTGGGTTAGAGAGAGGGGAAACCAGCCTGGGTTCCAGCTCCTGATCATTATCCAGTGACCCCTGAGTTAGAGAGAGGGGGAACCAGCCAGGGTTCCTGCTCCTGATCACTGTCCAGTGACCCCTGGGTTAGAGAGAGAGGGGAAATCAGCCAGGGTTCCTGCTCCTGATCACTGTCCAGTGAGCCCTGGGTTAGAGAGAGAGGGGAAATCAGCCAGGGTTCCTGCTCCTGATCACAGTCCAGTGACCCCTGGGTTAGAGAGAGGGGAAATCAGCCAGGGTTCCTGCTCCTGATCACAGTCCAGTGACCCCTGGGTTAGAGAGAGGGGAAATCAGCCAGGGTTCCTGCTCCTGATCACTATCCAGAGATCCCTGGGTTAGAGAGAGGGAAAATCAGCAAGGGTTCATGCTCCTGATCACTGCCCAGTGACCCCTGGGTTAGAGAGAGAGGGAAATCAGCCAGGGTTCCTGCTCCTGATCACTGCCCAGTGAACCCTGGTTTAGAGAGAGTGGAAATCAGCCTGGGTTCCTGCTCCTGATCACTGCCCAGTGACCCCTGAGTTAGAGAGAGGGAAATCAGCCAGGGTTCCTGCTCCTGATCACTGCCCAGTGACCCCTGAGTGAGACAGAGGGAAATCAGCCAGTGTTCCTGCTCCTGATCACTGTCCAACGACCCTTGGGTTAGAGAGAGAGGTGAAAGCAGCCAGGGTTCCTGCTCCTTATCACAGTCCAGTGACCCCTGGGTTAGAGAGAGAGGAAATCAGCCAGGGTTCATGCTCCTGATCACTATCCAGTGACCCCTGGGTTAGAGAGAGGGGAAATCAGCCAGGATTCCTGCTCCTGATCACTGCCCAGTGACCCCTGGGTTAGAGAGAGAGGGAAATCAGCCAGGGTTCCTGCTCCTGATCACTGCCCAGTGAACCCTGGTTTAGAGAGAGTGGAAATCAGCCTGGGTTCCTGCTCCTGATCACTGCCCAGTGACCCCTGGGTTAGAGAGAGAGGGGAATTCAGCCAGGGTTCCTGCTCCTGATCACTGTCCAGTGACCCCTGGGTTAGAGAGGGGAAAATCAGCCAGGGTTTCTGCTCCTGATCACTGCTGAGTGACCCCTGGGTTAGAGAGAGGGGAAATCAGCCAGGGTTCCTGCTCCTGATCACTGCCCAGTGACCCCTGGGTTAGAGAGAGGGGAAATCAGCCAGGGTTCCTGCTCCTGATCACAGCCCAGTGACCCCTGGGTTAGAGAGAGAGGTGAAATCAGCCAGGGTTCCTGCTCCTGATCACAGTCCAGTGACCCCTGGGTTAGAGAGAGAGGGGAAATCAGCTAGGGTTCCTGCACCTGATCACTGCCCAGTGACCCCTGGGTTAGAGAGAGGAGGAAATCAGCCAGGGTTCCTGCTCCTGATCACTGTCCAGTGACCCCTGGGTTAGAGAGAAGGGAAATCAGCCTGGGTTCCTGCTCCTGATCACTGACCAGTGACCCCTGGGTTAGAGAGAGAGGGATATCAGCCAGGGTTCCTGCTCCTGATCACAGTCCAGTGACCCCTGGGTTTGAGAGAGAGGGAATTCAGCCAGGATTCATGCTCCTGATCACAGTCCAGTGACACCTGGGTGAGAGAGAGAGGGAAATCAGCCAGGGTTCGTGCTCCTGATCACTGTCCAGTGACTCCTGGGTTAGAGAGAGGGGAAATGAGCCTGGGTTCCAGCTCCTGATCACAGTCCAGTGACCCCTGGTTTAGAGAGAGGGGGAACCAGCCAGGGTTCCTGCTCCTGATCACTGTCCAGTGACCCCTGGGTTAGAGAGAGAGGGGAAATCAGCCAGGGTTCCTGCTCCTGATCACTGCCCAGTGACCCCTGGGTTAGAGAGAGAGGGAAATCAGCCAGGGTTCCTGCTCCTGATCACTGTCCAGTGACCCCTGGGTTAGAGAGAGAGGTGAAATCAGCCAGGGTTCCTGCTCCTGATCACTGCCCAGTGACCCCTGGGTTAGAGAGAGAGGGAAATCAGCCAGGGTTCCTGCTCCTGATCACTGTCCAGTAACCCCTGGGTTAGAGAGAGAGGTGAAATCAGCCAGGGTTCCTGCTCCTGATCACTGCCCAGTGACCCCTGGGTTAGAGAGAGGGGAAATCAGGCAGGGTTCCTGCTCCTGATCACTGTCCAGTGACCCCTGGGTTAGAGAGAGAGGGAAATCAGCCAGGGTTCCTCCTCCTGATCACAGTCCAGTGACTCCTGGGTAAGAGAGAGGGGAAATCAGCCAGGGTTCCTGCTCCTGATCACAGTCCAGTGACACCTGGGTTAGAGAGAGAGTGGAAATCAGCCAGGGTTCGTGCTCCTGATCATTGTCCAGTGAACCCTGGGTTGATAGAGTGGAAATCAGCCTGGGTTCCTGCTCCTGATCACAGTCCAGTGACCTCTGGGTTAGAGAGAGAGGGGAAATCAGCCAGGGTTCATGCTCCTGATCACTGTCCAGTGACTCCTGGGTTAGAGAGGGGAAATCAGCCAGGGTTCCTGCTCCTGATCACTATCCAGAGATCCCTGGGTTAGAGAGAGGGGAAATCAGCCTGGGTTCCTGCTCCTGATTACTGCCCATTGACCCCTGGGTTAGAGAGAGAGGGAAATCAGCCAGGGTTCCTGCTCCTGATCACTGCCCATTGACCCCTGGGTTAGAGAGAGAGGGAAATCAGCCAGGGTTCATGCTCCTGATCACAGTCCAGTGACCCCTGGGTTAGAGAGAGGGAAAATCAGCCGGGGTTCCAGCTCCTGATCACTGCACAGTGAACCCTGGGTTAGAGAGAGAGGGAAATCAGCCAGGGTTCATGCTCCTGATCACAGTCCAGTGACCCCTGGGTTAGAGAGAGGGGAAATCAGCCAGGGTTCATGCTCCTGATCACTATCCACTGACCCCTGGGTTAGAGAGAGGGGAAATCAGCCAGGATTCCTGCTCCTGATCACTGCCCATTGACCCCTGGGTTAGAGAGAGTGGAAATCAGCCAGGGTTCCTGCTCCTGATCACTGCCCAGTGAACCCTGGGTTAGAGAGAGTGGAAATCAGCCTGGGTTCCTGCTCCTGATCACTGGCCAGTGACCCCTGGGTTAGAGAGAGGGGAAATCAGCCAGGGTTCCTGCTCCTGATCACTGCCCAGTGACCCCTGGGTTAGAGAGAGGGGAAATCAGCCAGGGTTCCTGCTCCTGATCACAGTCCAGTGACCCCTGGTTTAGAGAGAGAGGGCAATCAGCCTGGGTTCCTGCTGCTGATCACTGCCCAGTGACCCCTGAGTTAGAGAGAGAGGAAATCAGCCGGGGTTCCTGCTCCTGATCACAGTCCAGTGACCCCTGGGATAGAGAGAGAGGGAAATCAGCCAGGGTTCCTGCTCCTGATCACAGTCCAGTGACACCTGGGTTAGAGTGAGGGGGAAATCAGCCAGGGTTCCTGCTCCTGATCACAGTCCAGTGACACCTGGGTGAGAGAGAGAGGTAAATCAGCCAGGGTTCCTGCTCCTGATCACTGTCCAGTGACTCCTGGGTTAGAGAGAGGGGAAATCAGCCCGGGTTCCAGCTCCTGATTACATTCCAGTGAACCCTGGGTTAGAGAGAGGGGAAATCAGCCAGGGTTCCTGCTCCTGATTACAGTCCAGTGACCCCTGGGTTAGAGAGAGGGGGAACCAGCCAGGGTTCCTGCTCCTGATCACTGTCCAGTGACTCCTGGGTTAGAGAGAGGGGAAATCAGCCAGGGTTCCTGCTCCTGATCATTGTCCAGTGACCCCTGGGTTAGAGAGACAGGTGAAATCAGCCAGGGTTCATGCTCCTGATCACTATCCAGTGACCCCTGGTTAGAGAGAGAGGGAAATCAGCGAGAGTTCCTGCTCCTGATCATTGTCCAGTAACCCCTGGGTTAGAGAGAGGGGAAACCAGCCCGGGTTCCAGCTCCTGATCACTATCCAGTGACCCCTGAGTTAGAGAGAGGGGGAACCAGCCAGGGTTCCTGCTCCTGATCACTGTCCAGTGACCCCTGGGTTAGAGAGAGAGGGGAAATCAGCCAGGGTTCCTGCTCCTGATCACTGTCCAGTGACCCCTGGGTTAGAGAGAGAGGGGAAATCAGCCAGGGTTCCTGCTCCTGATCACAGTCCAGTGACCCCTGGGTTAGAGAGAGGGGAAATCAGCCAGGGTTCGTGCTCCTGATCACTGTCCAACGACCCTTGGGTTAGAGAGAGAGGTGAAAGCAGCCAGGGTTCCTGCTCCTGATTACAGTCCAGTGAACCCTGGGTTAGAGAGAGAGGGGAAATCAGCCAGGGTTCCTGCTCCTGATCACAGTCCAGTGACCCCTCGGTTAGAGAGAGGGGAAATCAGCCAGGGTTCCTGCTCCTGATTACTGTCCAGTGACTCCTGGGTTAGAGAGAGGGGAAATCAGCCAGGGTTCCTGCTCCTGATCACTGCCCAGTCACCCCTGGGTTGGAAAGAGGGGAAATCAGCCAGGGTTCCTGCTCCTGATCACTGCCCAGTGACCCCTGGTTTAGAGAGAGGGGGAAATCAGCCGGGGTTCCTGCTCCTGATCACTGCCCAGTGACTCCTGGGTTAAAGAGAGGAGGAAATCAGCCAGGGTTCCTGCTCCTGATCACTGACCAGTGACCACTGGGTTAGAGAGCGGGGAATTCAGCCAGGGTTCCTGCTCCTGATCATTGTCCAGTGACCCCTGGGTTAGAGAGAGGGGAAATCAGCCAGGGTTCCTGCTCCTGATCACTGTCCAGTGACCCCTGAGTTAGAGAGAGGGGAAATCAGCCAGGGTTCCTGCTCCTGATCATTGTCCAGTGACCCCTGGGTTAGAGAGAGGGGAAATCAGCCAGGGTTCTTGCTCCTGATCACTGTCCAGTGACCCCTGGGTTAGAGAGAGAGGTGAAATCAGCCAGGATTCCTGCTCCTGATCACAGTCCAGTGACCCCTGGGTTAGAGAGAGAGGGGAAATCAGCCAGGGTACCTGCTCCTGATCACTGCCCAATGACCACTGGCTTAGAGAGAGGGGGAATCAGCCAGGGTTCCTGCTCCTGATCGCTGTCCAGTGACCCCTGGGTTAGAGAGAGGGGAAATCAGCCAGGGTTCCTGCTCCTGATCACTGCCCAGTGACCCCTGGGTTAGAGAGAGGGGAAATCAGCCAGGGTTCCTGCTCCTGATCACTGTCCAGTGACCCCTGGGTTAGAGAGAGGGGGAAATCAGCCGGGGTTCCTGCTCCTGATCACTGCCCAGTGACTCCTGGGTTAGAGAGAGGAGGAAATCAGCCAGGGTTCCTGCTCCTGATCACTGACCAGTGACCACTGGGTTGGAAAGAGGGGAAATCAGCCAGGATTCATGCTCCTGATCACTGCCCAGTGACCCCTGGGTTGGAAAGAGGGGAAATCAGCCAGGGTTCCTGCTCCTGATCACTGCCCAGTGACCCCTGGTTTAGAGAGAGGGGGAAATCAGCCGGGGTTCCTGCTCCTGATCACTGCCCAGTGACTCCTGGGTTAGAGAGAGGGGAAATCAGCCAGGGTTCCTGCTCCTGATCACAGTCCAGTGACCCCTGGGTTAGAGAGACAGGTGAAATCAGCCAGGGTTCCTGCTCCTTATCACAGTCCAGTGACACCTCGGTTAGAGAGAGAGGGGAAATCAGCCAGGGTTCATGCTCCTGATCACTATCCAGTGACCCCTGGGTTAGAGAGAGGGGAAATCAGCCAGGGTTCCTGCTCCTGATCATTGTCCAGTGACCCCTGGGTTAGAGAGAGAGGGAAATCAGCCAGGGTTCCAGGTCCTGATCACTATCCAGTGACCTAGAGAGAGGGGGAACCATCCAGGGTTCATGCTCCTGATCATTGTCCAGTGACCCGTGGGTTAGAGAGAGGGGAAATGAGCCAGGGTTCGTGCTCCTGATCTCTGTCCAGTGATCCCTGGGTTAGAGAGAGGGGAAATCAGGCAGGGTTCCTGCTCCTGATCACTGCCCAGTGACCCCTGGGTTAGAGAGAGGGGAAAATCAGCCAGGGTTCCTGCTCCTGATCATTGTCCAGTGACCCCTGGGTTAGAGAGAGAGGGAAATCAGCCAGGGTTATTTAAATCATGTTGCTAGAAAGGGAAATAGTTTGTGCCCCCGTTTGTACCTCAGACTCTTAGAGACGGAGGGAACGGCAACAGAAAAAGAGGAAACAACATCTCCAAAAACTGATCCCAGCTCATCGCCAAGGCTGGGGATAGATAACCTCGCCGCCTTCTTAGGAAGTTTAACCACTTTATTCACTTTCTGATTGGAGCTCCGTTTGGAATTAGACTTTATTTTGTCGGATGTTTAACGACAGCATTGAAGGGGGAAGGAGAAACTTGGAGCAACTTCTTCTGTCAAAGCTGCAGTGAGACTTGAAAGATTTTAACGATTTTTAATGAACTTTTCACCAAAAATGAGTGTAAAAAACACTTTTTCCCCCTAAGTTTCGAACATGATTTTGGAAGAGACTGAAGCAAAAGCCAATTTCCCCCTCACCTAAACAAGTTTCAACCAGGTCTTGAAGTCCAAACGCTTTTAAAGTGCTCTGAAATGGTTAAAATGTTTTCAAATTGAAATATCTCAAGATTTGATTTTGAGTGATTGACTGAAGTGAGTAGCTTTACACAAACTTGCAACCATGGTGTTGTGGAGGGGGAAGGTAGGGGAGGATTTGTAGGAGTTACAGATTACTTTTTAATGACTTTTTAAAAATATACCATTAAGACATTTAGGAAGAGAACCAAGAAAGGGGAAAAACACAAACCATTTTATAATGTCTCGTTCGATAGTCCTAACAAGTCGCAGGAATAACGTAAATATAGATTTCCTCTTAAACATTTAGTGGAGTGTTAATTGAAGCAAGAGTTATGTAATGATGTATAAAAATTGCAGGAAGCTACTTTAGAAGAAACCACTCTTTGTTTATTGAGAGAGACACAGAAAATACATTGATTAAAGTGATAACGTACAATTCGATTTGGTTTGAATGTTTGAAATAGGAGATTAAAATTTGTGAGTATAATGAAGTTTGTTTCCTGCTTTTAATTGCGAAGTACCTAAAATAATTCAACACTCCTTGTGACAAGAGCAGGGATTAATATTGTGGAGAATGTTTGAGAGAAAAACATTAGAAGCGAAATTGGTCAATTATAAATCTTTACGTCAACATATCAGTAAACATTTGCAAGTCAGTCTGACTGGTTTTGCTGTCCAGGAAGAAAAACAAGTGTTTATTTCTGTTAAGTCATAGCTTTGCCTGCTTTTTGTTTATAATTCAGTGACACAAATTGTGTGTATATTTGTAAATTGTAAAATAACAGCAATAAATCACATTTCTGTGACATTCTTTCTGTCTTAAACGATTCAATTTGTGGCTCGGAATCTAGAAGCTTCTTTACCTGAAAGGTTTGAATGGTTAAAGTTGATCTCAGCTAGCAAAAGCTGTTTGCGACATTCCTGCATTGTGGAACAGCATGATGTCTTTGCAGAGACAGGAATTCGCATTGTTGAATGGAGGTTTTTCTGATCTGTTGCATCCTGTGTAGATCAGAAACAGGTAAAGATGTTCATAGTAAACAGCCCAAGACAATGAAATGCTTAAACAATGTCTGGCCAATGTCAGAGACTTCAAGCACAGGACATGTGGAATATACAAAACCCCATAGCCCTGTATCAATCCCAAACTAATCACACTGCCCCGATCTCTCCCAATAGCCCTGTATCAATCCCAAACTATTCCCAATGCCTCGCTCTCTCCCCATAGCCCTGTATCAATCCCCAAACTAATCCCACTGCCCCGCTCTCTCCCCATAGCCCTGTATCAATCCGCAAACTAATCCCGCTGCCCCGCTCACTCCCCATAGCCCTGTATCAATCCCAAACTATTCCCAATGCCCCGATCTCTCCCAATAGCCCTGTATCAATCCCCAAACTAATCCCACTGCCCCGCTCTCTCCCCATAGCCCTGTATCAATCCGCAAACTAATCCCGCTGCCCCGCTCACTCCCCATAGCCCTGTATCAATCCCAAACTAATCCCAGTGCCCCGCTCACTCCCGATAGCCCTGTATGAATCCAAAACTAATCCCAAAGCCCCACTCTCTCCCCATAGTCCTGTATCAATCCCAAACTAATCCCAATGCCCCGCTCTCTCCCCATAGCCCTGTTTCAATCCCCAAACTAATCCCACTGCCCCGCACTCTCCCCATAGCCCTGTATCAATCCCAAACTAATCCCACTGCCCCGCTCTCTCCCCATAGCCCTTTATCAATCCCAAACTAATCCCACTGCCCTGCTCTCTCCCCATAGCCCTGTATCAATCCCAAACTAATCCCACTGCCCCGCTCTATCCCCATAGCCCTGTATCAATCCCCAAACTAATCCCACTGCCCTGCTCTCTCCCCATAGCCCTGTATCAATCCCCAAACTAATCCCACTGCCCCGCTCTCTCCCCATACCCTGTATCAATCCCCAAACTAATCCCACGGCCCTGCTGACTCCCCATAGCCCTGTATCAATCCCCAATCTAATCCCACTGCCCCGCTCTCTCCCCATAGCCCTGTATCAATCCCAAACTAACCCCACTGCCCTGCTCTCCCCCCATAGCCCTGCATCAATTCCAAACTAATCCCTCTGCCCCAGTCTCTGCCCATAGCCCTGCATCATTCCCAAACTAACCCCACTGCCACGTTCTCTCCCCATACCCCTGGGAGTGTTTGATGGGACAGTGTAGAGGGAGCATTACTATATATATCTAACCCGTGCAGCACCTGCCTTGGGAATGTTTGATGGGACAGTGTAGAGGGAGCTTTTTGTCTGTATCTAACCCGTGCGGTACCTGCCTTGGGAGTGTTTGATGGGACAGTGTAGAGGGAGCATTACTCTATATCTAACCCGTGCTGTACCTGCCTTGGGAGTGTTTGATGGGACAGCGTAGAGGGAGCTTTACTCTGTATCTGACCCGTGCAGTCCCTGCCATGGGAGTGTTTGATGGGACAGTGTAGAGGGAGCTTCACTCTGTATCTAACCCGTGTTGTTCCTGCCCTGGGAGTTTTTGATGGGCTGGTTTAAAGAGAGCTTTTCTCTATCGATTCTGTAGCAAACCTTGATAGATTGCAAGTCCGGGGATTCAGCGCACACACAGCGCAGACGGAAACACGGAACTTGCGGGGCCTCTACCAAGGCCTAAGTCGTTGGTACGGGGACCATGATTTCAGGGCCATTATCTTTGTTTGATGTAATCCTTCTCTCCTGTGTATAAGACAGTGAGTCTCACGGCCTAAAATTCATTCAAATCTCAGTAAGAATACCCAGAACAGACTTTAATTGTCTTTTATTTGCTTCATTTTTCTAAGGTGTACCCAGATATCTGCAGACCAACATTCATCCGCATGTGAATCCCTCCTCTGCATTTAAATCAAATCACGGTAACACTTTTATTTAATCTACCGAGGTTCAGTATTGAAATATACCAGGAGATCCAGGCACGTTTTGATAAAGCAGATTAACAATGAGTTCAGTGGGGAAATTTAGCAAACAACAGGCCGATTTTAATATGATAAGGCAGGATCTGTCCAAAGTGGACTGGGAACAGCTACTTGACAACCCTCTGTCTCAGTCCCAAACTAATCCCACTGCCCTGCTCTCTCCTGTTAGCCCTTTATCAATCGCCAACCTAATCCCACTGCCCCGCTCTCTCCCCATAGCCCTGTATCAGTCCGCAACCTAATCCCACTGCCCCGCTCTCTCCCGATTGCCCTGTATCAGTCCCCAACCTAATCCCACTGCCCTGCTCTCCCCCCATAGCCCTACATCAATCCTAAACTAATCCCACTGCCCCGCTCTCTCCCCATAGTCCTGCATCAACCCCAAACTAATCCCACTGCCCCGCTATCTCCCCATAGCCCTGTATCAATCCCCAAAACTAATCCCATTGCCCCGCTCTCTCCCCATAGCCGTTTATCAATCCCAAACTAATCCAACTGCCCCGCTCTCTCCCCATAGCCCTGTATCAATCCCAAACTATTCCCACTGCCCCGCTCTCTCCCTATAGCCCTGTATCAATCCCAAACTAATCCCACTGCCCCGCTCACTCCCCATAGCCCTGTATCAATCCGCAAACTAATCCCACTGCCCCGCTCACTCCCCAAAGCCCTGTATCAATCCCAAACTAATCCCAGTGCCCCGCTCACTCCCGATAGGCCTGTATCAATCCTAAACTAATCCCAAAGCCCCACTCCCTCCCCATAGCCCTGTATCAATCCCAAACTAATCACACTGCCCCGATCTCTCCCGATAGCCCTGTATCAATCCCAAACTATTCCCAATGCCTCGCTCGCTCCCGATAACCCTGTATCAATCCCAAACTAATCAGACTGCCCTGCTCTCACCCCATAGCCCTGTATCAATCCCCAAACGAATCCCACTGCCCCGCTCTCTTCCGATTGCCCTGTATCAATTCCAAACTAATCACACTGCCCCGCTCTCTCCCCATAGCCCTGGATCAATCCCCAAACTAATCCCACTGCCCCGCTCTCTCCCCATAGCTCTGTATCAATCCCAAACTAATCCCAGTGCCCCGCTCACTCCCGATAGCCCTGTATGAATCCAAAACTAATCCCAAAGCCCCACTCTCTCCCCATAGTCCTGTATCAATCCCAAACTAATCCCAATGCCCCGCTCTCTCCCCATAGCCCTGTTTCAATCCCCAAACTAATCCCACTGCCCCGCTCTCTCCCCATAGCCCTGTATCAATCCCAAACTAATCCCACTGCCCCGCTCTCTCCCCATAGCCCTGCATCAATCCCAAACTAACCCCACTGCCACGTTCTCTCCCCATAGTCCTGGGAGTGTTTGATGGGACAGTGTAGAGGGAGCATTACTATATATATCTAACCCGTGCAGCACCTGCCTTGGGAATGTTTGATGGGACAGTGTAGAGGGAGCTTTTTGTCTGTATCTAACCCGTGCGGTACCTGCCTTGGGAGTGTTTGATGGGACAGTGTAGAGGGAGCATTACTCTATATCTAACCCATGCTGTACCTGCCTTGGGAGTGTTTGATGGGGCAGTGTAGAGGGAACTTTACTCTGTATCTAACCCGTGCGGTACCTGCCTTGGGAGTGTTTGATGGGACAGTGTAGAGGGAGCTTCACTCTGTATCTAACCCGTGTTGTTCCTGCCCTGGGAGTTTTTGATGGGCTGGTTTAAAGACAGCTTTACTCTATCGATTCTGTAGCAAACCTTGATAGATTGCAAGTCCGGGGATTCAGTGCACACACAGCGCAGACGGAAACACGGAACTTGCCGGGCCTCTACCAAGGCCTAAGTCGTTGGTACGGGGACCATGATTTCAGGGCCATTATCTTTGTTTGATGTAATCCTTCACTCCTGTGCATAAGACAGTGAGTCTCACGGCCTAAAATTCATTCAAATCTCAGTAAAAATACCCAGAACAGACTTTAATTGTCTTTTATTTGCTTCATTTTTCTACGGTGTACCCAGATATCTGCAGACCAACATTCATCCGCATGTGAATCCCTCCTCTGCATTAAATCAATTCACGGTAACACTTTCATTTAATCTACCGAGGTTCAGTATTGAAATATACCAGGAGATCCAGGCACGTTTTGATAAAGCAGATTAACAATGAGTTCAGTGGGGAGATTTAGCAAACAACAGGCCGATTTTAATATGATAAGGCAGGATCTGTCCAAAGTGGACTGGGAACAGCTGCTTGACAACCCTCTGTCTCAGTCCCAAACTAATCCCACTGCCCTGCTCTCTCCTGTTAGCCCTTTATCAATCGCCAACCTAATCCCACTGCCCCGCTCTCTCCCCATAGCCCTGTATCAGTCCGCAACCTAATCCCACTGCCCCGCTCTCTCCCGATTGCCCTGTATCAGTCCCCAACCTAATCCCACTGCCCTGCTCTCCCCCCATAGCCCTACATCAATCCTAAACTAATCCCACTGCCCCGCTCTCTCCCCATAGTCCTGCATCAATCCCAAACTAATCCAACTGCCCCGCTCTCTCCCCATAGCCCTGTATCAATCCCAAACTAATCCCACTGCCCCGCTCACTCCCCATAGCCCTGTATCAATCCGCAAACTAATCCCACTGCCCCGCTCACTCCCCAAAGCCCTGTATCAATCCCAAACTAATCCCAGTGCCCCGCTCACTCCCGATAGGCCTGTATCAATCCTAAACTAATCCCAAAGCCCCACTCCCTCCCCATAGCCCTGTATCAATCCCAAACTAATCACACTGCCCCGATCTCTCCCGATAGCCCTGTATCAATCCCAAACTATTCCCAATGCCTCGCTCGCTCCCGATAACCCTGTATCAATCCCAAACTAATCAGACTGCCCTGCTCTCACCCCATAGCCCTGTATCAATCCCCAAACGAATCCCACTGCCCCGCTCTCTTCCGATTGCCCTGTATCAATTCCAAACTAATCACACTGCCCCGCTCTCTTCCCCATAGCCCTGTATCAATCCCCAAACTAATCCCACTGCCCCGCTCTCTCCCCATAGCTCTGTATCAATCCCAAACTAATCCCACTGCCCTGCACTCTCCCCATAGCCCTGTATCAATCCCAAACAAATCACACTGCCCCGCTCTCACCCCATAGCCCTGTATCAAATCCCAAACTAATCCCACTGCCCCGCTCTCTCCGGATAGCCCTGTATCAATCCCAAACTATTCCCACTGCCCCGCTCACTCCCCATAGCCCTGTATCAATCCCCAAACTAATCCCACTGCCCCGCTCTCTCCCCATAGCCCTGTATCAATCCCCAAGCTAATCCCACTGTCCCGCTCTCTCCCCATAGTCCTGTATCAATCCCAAACTAATCAAACTGCCCCGCTGTCTCCCCATTGCCCTGTATCAATCCCAAACTATTCCCACTGCCCCGCTCACTCCCCATAGCCCTGTATCAATCCCCAAACTAATCCCACTGCCCCGCTCTCTCCCCATAGCCCTGTATCAATCCGCAAAATAATCCCACTGCCCCGCTCACTCCCCATAGCCCTGTATCAATCACAAACTAATCCCAGTGCCCCGCTCACTCCCGATAGCCCTGTATCAATCCAAAACTAATCCCAATGCCCCGCTCTCTCCCCATAGCCCTGTTTCAATCCCCAAACTAATTCCACTGCCCTGCTCTCTCCCCATAGCCCTGTATCAATCCCAAACTAATCCCACTGCCCCGCTCTCTCCCCATAGCCCTGTATCAATCCCCAAACTAATCCCACTGCCCCGCTCTCTCCCCATAGCCCTGTATCAATCCCCAAACTAATCCCACTGCCCTGCTGACTCCCCATAGCCCTGTGTTATATCCAAACAAATCCCACTGCCCGCTTTCTCCCCATAGCCCTGTGTTATATCCAAACTAATCCCACTGCCCCGCTTTCTCCTCATAGCCCTGTGTTATATCCAAACTAATCCCACTGCCCCGCTTTCTCCCCATAGCCCTGTATCAATCCCGAAACTAATCCGACTGCCTTGCTTTCCCCCCATAGCTCTGTCTTGATCCCAAACTAATCCCACTGCCCTGCACTCCCCCCATAGCCCTGAATCAATCCCAAACTAATCCCACTGCCAAACTCTCTCCCCATAGCCCTGCATCAATCCCAAACTTTTCCCAATGCCTCTCTCTCTCCCCATAGCCCTGTATCAATCCCAAACTAATCCCACTATCTCGCTTTCCCCCCATAGCTCTGTCTTGATCCCAAACTAATCCCACTGCCCTGCTCTCCCCCCATAGCCCTGAATCAATCGCAAACTAATCCCACTGCCCCACTCTCTCCCCATAGCCCTGCCTCAATCCCAAACTTTTCCCAATAGCCCTGCATCAATTCCAAACTAATCCCTCTGCCCCACTCTCCTCCCGTAGCCCTGCATCATTCCCAAACTAACCCCACTGCCACGTTCTCTCCCCATAGCCCTGGGAGTGTTTGATGGGCCAGTGTAGAGGGAGCATTACTATATATATCTAACCCGTGCAGCACCTGCCTTGGGAATGTTTGATGGGACAGTGTAGAGGCAGCTTTTTGTCTGTATCTAACCTGTGCGGTACCTGCCTTGGGAGTGTTTCATGGGACAGTGTAGAGGGAGCATTACTCTATATCTAACCCGTGCTGTACCTGCCTTGGGAGTGTTTGATGGGACAGCGTAGAGGGAGCTTTACTCTGTATCTAACCCGTGCAGCACCTGCCTTGGGAGTGTTTGATGGGACAGTGTAGAGGGAGCTTTACTCTATATCTAACCCGTGCTGTACCTGCCCTGGGAGTGTTTGATGGGACAGTGTAGAGGGAGCTTTACTCTGTATCTAACCCGTGCGGTACCTGCCTTGGGAGTGTTTGATGGGACAGTGTAGAGGGAGCATTACTCGATATCTAACCCGTGCTGTACCTGCCTTGGGAGTGTTTGATGGGACAGCGTAGAGGGAGCTTTACTCTGTATCTAACCCGTGCTGTACCTGCCTTGGGAGTGTTTGATGGGACAGTGTAGAGGGAGCTTCACTCTGTATCTAACCCGTCTTGTTCCTGCCCTGGGAGTTTTTGATGGGCTGGTTTAAAGAGAGCTTTACTCTATCGATTCTGTAGCAAACCTTGATAGATTGCAAGTCCGGGGATTCAGCGCATACACAGCGCAGACGGAAACACGGAACTTGCGAGGCCTCTACCAAGGCCTAAGTCGTTGGTACGGAGACCATGATTTCAGGGCCATTATCTTTGTTTGATGTAATCCTTCACTCCTGTGTATAAGACAGTGAGTCTCACGGCCTAAAATTCATTCAAATCTCAGTAAGAATACCCAGAACAGACTTTAATTGTCTTTTATTTGCTTCATTTTTCTAAGGTGTACCCAGACATCTGCAGACCAACATTCATCCGCATGTGAATCCCTCCTCTGCATTTAAATCAAATCACGGTAACACTTTTATTTAATCTACCGAGGTTCAGTATTGAAATATACCAGGAGATCGAGGCACGTTTTGATAAAGCAGATTAACAATGAGTTCAGTGGGGAAATTTAGCAAACAACAGGCTGATTTTAAGGCAGGATCTGTCCAAAGTGGACTAGGAACAGCTACTTGACAACCCTCTGTCTCAGTCCCAAACTAATCCCACTGCCCTGCTCTCTCCCCATAGCCCTGTATCAATCGCCAACCTAATCCCACTGCCCCGCTCTCTCCCCATAGCCCTGTATCAGTCCCCAACCTAATCCCACTGCCCCGCTCTCTCCCCATAGCCCTGTATCAGTCCCCAACCTAATCCCACTGCCCCGCTCTCTCCCCATAGTTCTGTATCAATCCCAAATTAATCCCACTGCCCCGCACTCTCCCTATAGCCCTGTCGCAATCACAAACAAATCACACTGCCCCGCTCTCACCCCATAGCCCTGTATCAAATCCCAAACTAATCCCACTGCCCCGATCTCTCCCGATAGCCCTGTATCAATCCCAAACAAATCCCACTGCCCCGCTCTCTCCCCATAGCCCTGTATCAATCCGCAAACTAATCCCACTGCCCCGCTCACTCCCCATAGCCCTGTATCAATCCCAAACTAATCCCAGTGCCCCGCTCACTCCCGATAGCCCTGTATCAATCCAAAACTAATCCCAAAGGCCCACTCTCTCCCCATAGTCCTGTATCAATCCCAAACTAATCCCAGTGCCCTGCTCACTCCCGATAGCCGTGTATCAATCCAAAACTAATCCCAAAGCCCCACTCTCTCCCCATAGTCCTGTATCAATCCCAAACTAATCCCAATGCCCCGCTCTCTCCCCAGAGCCCTGTTTCAATCCCCAAACTAATCCCACTGCCCCGCTCTCTCCCCATAGCCCTGTATCAATCGCAAACTAATCCCAATGCCCCGCTCTCTCCCCATAGCCCTGTATCAATCCCAAACTAATCCCACTGCCCTGCTCTCTCCCCATAGCCATGTATCAATCCCAAACTAATCCCACTGCCCCGCTCTATCCCCATAGCCCTGTATCAATCCCCAAACTAATCCCACTGCCCTGCTCTCTCCCCATAGCCCTGTATCAATCCCCAAACTAATCCCACTGTCCCGCTCTCTCCCCATACCCTGTATCAATCCCCAAACTAATCCCACTGCCCTGCTGACTCCCCATAGCCCTGTATCAATCCCCAATCTAATCCCACTGCCCCGCTCTCTCCCCATAGCCCTGTATCAATCCCAAAGTAATCCCACTGCCTCGCTTTCCCCCCATAGCTCTGTCTTAATCCCAAACTAATCCCACTGCTCTGCTCTCCCCCCATAGCCCTGAATCAATCCCAAACTAATCCCACTGCCCCACTCTCTCCCCATAGCCCTGCATCAATCCCAAACTAACCCCACTGCCACGTTCTCTCCCCATAGTCCTGGGAGTGTTTGATGGGACAGTGTAGAGGGAGCTTCACTCTGTATCTAACCCGTCTTGTTCCTGCCCTGGGAGTTTTTGATGGGCTGGTTTAAAGAGAGCTTTACTCTATCGATTCTGTAGCAAACCTTGATAGATTGCAAGTCCGGGGATTCAGCACATACACAGCGCAGACGGAAACACGGAACTTGCGGGGCCTCTACCAAGGCCTAAGTCGTTGGTACGGAGACCATGATTTCAGGGCCATTATCTTTGTTTGATGTAATCCTTCACTCCTGTGTATAAGACAGTGAGTCTAACGGCCTAAAATTCATTCAAATCTCAGTAAGAATACCCAGAACAGACTTTAATTGTCTTTTATTTGCTTCATTTTTCTAAGGTGTACCCAGATATCTGCAGACCAACATTCATCCGCATGTGAATCCCTCCTCTGCATTTAAATCAAATCACGGTAACACTTTTATTTAATCTACCGAGGTTCAGTATTGAAATATACCAGGAGATCCAGGCACGTTTTGATAAAGCAGATTAACAATGAGTTCAGTGGGGAAATTTAGCAAACAACAGGCCGATTTTAAGGCAGGATCTGTCCAAAGTGGACTAGGAACAGCTACTTGACAACCCTCTGTCTCAGCCCCAAACTAATCCCACTGCCCTGCTCTCTCCTGTTAGCCCTTTATCAATCGCCAACCGAATCCCACTGCCTCGCTCTCTCCCCATAGCCCTGTATCAGTCCCCAACCTAATCCCACTGCCCCGCTCTCTCCCCATAGCTCTGTATCAATCCCAAATTAATCCCACTGCCCCGCACTCTCCCCATAGCCCTGTCGCAATCACAAACAAATCACACTGCCCCGCTCTCACCCCATAGCCCTGTATCAAATCCCAAACTAATCCCACTGCCCCGCTCTCTCCCCATAGCCCTGTATCAATCCCAAACTAATCCCACTGCCCCGATCTCTCCCCATAGCCCTGTATCAATCCCAAATTAATCCCACGACCCCGCTCTCTCCCCATAGCCCTGTATCAATCTCAAACTAATCCCACTGCCCCGATCTCTCCCGATAGCCCTGTATCAATCCCAAACTAATCCCACTGCCCCGCTCTCTACATAGCCCTGTATCAATCCCCAAACTAATCAAACTTCCCCGCTCTCTCCCCATAGCCCTGTATCAATCCCCAAACTAATCCCACTGCCCCGCTCTCTCCCCATAGCCCTGTATCAATCCGCAAACTAATCCCACTGCCCCGCTCACTCCCCATAGCCCTGTATCAATCCCAAACTAATGCCAGTGCCCCGCTCACTCCCGATAGCCCTGTATCAATCCAAAACTAATCCCAAAGCCCCACTCTCTCCCCATAGTCCTGGATCAATCCCAAACTAATCCCAGTGCCCCGCTCACTCCCGATAGCCCTGTATCAATCCAAAACTAATCCCAAAGCCCCACTCTCTCCCCATAGTCCTGTATCAATCCCAAACTAATCCCAGTGCCCCGCTCACTCCCGATAGCCCTGAATCAATCCCAAACTAATCCCACTGCCCCACTCTCTCCCCATAGCCCTGTATCAATCCCCAAACTAATCCCACTGCCCTGCTCTCTCCCCATAGCCCTGTATCAATCCCCAAACTAATCCCACTGCCCCGCTCTCTCCCCATACCCTGTATCAATCCCCAAACTAATCCCACTGCCCCGCTCTCTCCCCATACCCTGTATCAATCCCCAATCTAATCCCACTGCCCCGCTCTCTCCCCAAAGCCCTGTATCAATCCCAAAGTAATCCCACTGCCTCGCTTTCCCCTCATAGCTCTGTCTTGATCCCAAACTAATCCCACTGCTCTGCTCTCCCCCCATAGCCCTGAATCAATCCCAAACTAATCCCACTGCCCCACTCTCTCCCCATAGCCCTGCATCAATCCCAAACTAACCCCACTGCCACGTTCTCTCCCCATAGTCCTGGGAGTGTTTGATGGGACAGTGTAGAGGGAGCATTGCTATATATATCTAACCCGTGCAGCACCTGCCTTGGGAATGTTTGATGGGACAGTGTAGAGGGAGCTTTTTGTCTGTATCTAACCCGTGCAGTACCTGCCTTGGGAGTGTTTGATGGGACAGTGTAGAGGGAGCTTCACTCTGTATCTAACCTGTGTTGTTCCTGCCCTGGGAGTTTTTGATGGGCTGGTTTAAAGACAGCTTTACTCTATCGATTCTGTAGCAAACCTTGATAGATTGCAAGTCCGGGGATTCAGCGCATACACCGCGCAGACGGAAACACGGAACTTGCGGGGCCTCTACCAAGGCCTAAGTCATTGGTACGGAGACCATGATTTCAGGGCCATTATCTTTGTTTGATGTAATCCTTCTCTCCTGTGTATAAGACAGTGAGTCTCACGGCCTAAAATTCATTCAAATCTCAGTAGGAATACCCAGAACAGACTTTAATTGTCTTTTATTTGCTTCATTTTTCTAAGGTGTACCCAGATATCTGCAGACCAACATTCATCCGCATGTGAATCCCTCCTCTTCATTTAAATCAAATCACGGTAACACTTTTATTTAATCTACCGAGGTTCAGTATTGAAATATACCAGGAGATCCAGGCACGTTTTGATAAAGCAGATTAACCGTGAGTTCAGTGCGGAAATTTAGCAAACAACAGGCCGACTTTAATATGATAAGGCAGGAACTGTCCAAAGTGGACTGGGAACAGCTACTTGACAACCCTCTGTCTCAGTCCCAAACTAATCCCACTGCCCTGCTCTCTCCTGTTAGCCCTTTATCAATCCCCAACCTAATCCCACTGCCCTGCTCTCTCCCCATAGCCCTGTATCAGTCCCCAGCCTAATCCCACTGCCGCGCTCTCTCCCCATAGCCCTGTATCAATCCCCAACGTAAGCCCACTGCCCGCTTTCTCCCCATAGCCCTGTGTTATATCCAAACAAATCCCACTGCCCGCTTTCTCCCCATAGCCCTGTGTTATATCCAAACTAATCCCACTGCCCCGCTTTCTCCCCATAGCCCTGTATCAATCCCCAAATTAATCCCACTGCCCCGCTTTCTCCCCATAGCTCTGTATCAATCCGAAACAAATCCCACAGCCCCGCTCTCTCCCCATAGCCCTGTATCAATCCCCAACATAAGTCCACTGCCCTGCTTTCTCCCCATAGCCCTGTGTTATATCCAAACAAATCCCACTGCACCGCTCTCTCCCCATAGCCCTGTATCAATCCCAAACTATTCCCAATGCCTCACTCGCTCCCGATAATCAGACTGCCCTGCTCTCACCCCATAGCCCTGTATCAATCCCCAAACTAATCCCACTGCCCTGCTTTCTCCCCATAGCCCTGTATCAATCACAAACTATTTCCACTGCCCTGCTCTCTCCCCATAGCCCTGTATCAATCCCCAACGTAAGCCCACTGCCCGCTTTCTCCCCATAGCCCTGTGTTATAGCCAAACAAATGCCACTGCCCGCTTTCTCCCCATAGCCCTGTGTTATATCCAAACAAATCCCACTGCCCCGCTTTCTCCCCATAGCCCTGTATCAATCCCCAAATTAATCCCACTGCCCCGCTTTCTCCCCATAGCCCTGTATCAATCCCAAACAAATCCCACTGCCCCGCTCTCTCCCCATAGCCCTGTATCAATCCCCAACGTAAGTCCACTGCCCTGCTTTCACCCCATAGCCCTGTGTTATATCCAAACTAATCCCACTGCACCCTCTCTCCCCATAGCCCTGTATCAATCCCAAACTAATCCCACTGCCCAGCTCTCTCCTCTAGCCCTGTATCAATCACAAACTAATCCTACTGCCACGCTCACTCCCCATTGCCCCGGATCAATCCCATGCTTATCCCGCTCCTGATCACTATCCAGTGATCTCTGTGTTAGAGAGATGGGAAATCAGCCAGGATTCCTGCTCCTGATCACTGTCCAGTGACCCATGGGTTAGAGAGAGATGGGAAATCAGCCAGGGTTCCTGCTCCTGATTACTGTCCAGTGACTCCTGGGTTAGAGAGAGGGGAAATCAGCCAGGGTTCCTGCTCCTGATCACTGCCCAGTGACCCCTGGGTTGGAAAGAGGGGAAATCAGCCAGGGTTCCTGCTCCTGATCACTGCCCAGTGACCCCTGGTTTAGAGAGAGGGGGAAATCAGCCGGGGTTCCTGCTCCTGATCACTGCCCAGTGACTCCTGGGTTAGAGAGAGGAGGAAATCAGCCAGGGTTCCTGCTCCTGATCACTGACCAGTGACCACTGGGTTAGAGAGCGGGGAATTCAGCCAGGGTTCCTGCTCCTGATCATTGTCCAGTGACCCCTGGGTTAGAGAGAGGGGAAATCAGCCAGGGTTCCTGCTCCTGATCACTGTCCAGTGACCCCTGAGTTAGAGAGAGGGGAAATCAGCCAGGGTTCCTGCTCCTGATCATTGTCCAGTGACCCCTGGGTTAGAGAGAGGGGAAATCAGCCAGGGTTCTTGCTCCTGATCACTGTCCAGTGACCCCTGGGTTAGAGAGAGAGGTGAAATCAGCCAGGGTTCCTGCTCCTGATCACAGTCCAGTGACCCCTGGGTTAGAGAGAGAGGGGAAATCAGCCAGGGTACCTGCTCCTGATCACTGCCCAATGACCACTGGCTTAGAGAGAGGGGGAATCAGCCAGGGTTCCTGCTCCTGATCGCTGTCCAGTGACCCCTGGGTTAGAGAGAGGGGAAATCAGCCAGGGTTCCTGCTCCTGATCACTGCCCAGTGACCCCTGGGTTAGAGAGAGGGGAAATCAGCCAGGGTTCCTGCTCCTGATCACTGCCCAGTGACCCCTGGGTTAGAGAGAGAGGGAAATCAGCCAGGGTTCCTGCTCCTGATCACTGTCCAGTGACCCCTGGGTTAGAGAGAGGGGGAAATCAGCCGGGGTTCCTGCTCCTGATCACTGCCCAGTGACTCCTGGGTTAGAGAGAGGAGGAAATCAGCCAGGGTTCCTGCTCCTGATCACTGACCAGTGACCACTGGGTTGGAAAGAGGGGAAATCAGCCAGGGTTCCTGCTCCTGATCACTGCCCAGTGACCCCTGGGTTGGAAAGAGGGGAAATCAGCCAGGGTTCCTGCTCCTGATCACTGCCCAGTGACCCCTGGTTTAGAGAGAGGGGGAAATCAGCCGGGGTTCCTGCTCCTGATCACTGCCCAGTGACTCCTGGGTTAGAGAGAGCAGGAAATCAGCCAGGGTTCCTGCTCCTGATCACTGACCAGTGACCACTGGGTTAGAGAGCGGGGAATTCAGCCTGGGTTCCTGCTCCTGATCATTGTCCAGTGACCCCTGGGTTAGAGAGAGGGGAAATCAGCCAGGGTTCCTGCTCCTGATCACTGTCCAGTGACCCCTGAGTTAGAGAGAGGGGAAATCAGCCAGGGTTCCTGCTCCTGATCATTGTCCAGTGACCCCTGGGTTAGAGAGAGGGGAAATCAGCCAGGGTTCTTGCTCCTGATCACTGTCCAGTGACCCCTGGGTTAGAGAGAGAGGTGAAATCAGCCAGGGTTCCTGCTCCTGATCACAGTCCAGTGACCCCTGGGTTAGAGAGAGAGGGGAAATCAGCCAGGGTACCTGCTCCTGATCACTGCCCAATGACCACTGGCTTGGAGAGAGGGGGAATCAGCCAGGGTTCCTGCTCCTGATCGCTGTCCAGTGACCCCGGGTTAGAGAGAGGGGAAATCAGCCAGGGTTCCTGCTCCTGATCACTGCCCAGTGACCCCTGGGTTAGAGAGAGGGGAAATCAGCCAGGGTTCCTGCTCCTGATCACTGCCCAGTGACCCCTGGGTTAGAGAGAGAGGGAAGTCAGCCAGGGTTCCTGCTCCTGATCACTGTCCAGTGACCCCTGGGTTAGAGAGAGAGGTGAAATCAGCCAGGGTTCCTGCTCCTGATCACTGCCCAGTGACCCCTGGGTTAGAGAGAGAGGGAAATCAGCCAGGGTTCCTGCTCCTGATCACTGTCCAGTGACCCCTGGGTTAGAGAGAGAGGTGAAATCAGCCAGGGTTCCTGCTCCTGATCATTGTCCAGTGAACCCTGGGTTGAGAGAGTGGAAATCAGCCTGGGTTCCTGCTCCTGATCACAGTCCAGTGACCCCTGGGTTAGAGAGAGAGGGGAAATCAGCCAGGGTTCATGCTCCTGATCACTGTCCAGTGACTCCTGGGTTAGAGAGGGGAAATCAGCCAGGGTTCCTGCTCCTGATCACTATCCAGAGATCCCTGGGTTAGAGAGAGGGGAAATCAGCCAGGGTTCCTGCTCCTGATCACAGTCCAGTGACCCCTGGGTTAGAGAGAGAGGGAAATCAGCCAGGGTTCCTGCTCCTGATCACAGTCCAGTGACCCCTGGGTTAGAGAGAGAGCGAAATCAGCCAGGGTTCATGCTCCTGATCACAGTCCAGTGACCCCTGGGTTAGAGAGAGGGAAAATCAGCCGGGGTTCCAGCTCCTGATCACTGCCCAGTGACCCCTGGGTTAGATAGAGAGGGAAATCAGCCAGGGTTCCTGCTCCTGATCACTGCACAGTGAACCCTGGGTTAGAGAGAGAGGGAAATCAGCCAGGGTTCATGCTCCTGATCACAGTCCAGTGACCCCTGGGTTAGAGAGAGGGGAAATCAGCCAGGGTTCATGCTCCTGATCACTATCTACTGACCCCTGGGTTAGAGAGAGAGGGAAATCAGCCAGGATTCCTGCTCCTGATCACAGTCCAGTGAACCCTGGGTTAGAGAGAGGGGAAATCAGCCAGGGTTCATGCTCCTGATCACTATCCACTGACCCCTGGGTTAGAGAGAGGGGAAATCAGCCAGGGTTCCTGCTCCTGATCACAGTCCAGTGACCCCTGGTTTAGAGAGAGAGGGCAATCAGCCTGGGTTCCTGCTGCTGATCACTGCCCAGTGACCCCTGAGTTAGAGAGAGAGGAAATCAGCTGGGGTTCCTGCTCCTGATCACAGTCCAGTGACCCCTGGGATAGAGAGAGAGGGAAATCAGCCAGGGTTCCTGCTCCTGATCACAGTCCAGTGACACCTGGGTGAGAGAGAGAGGGAAATCAGCCAGGGTTCGTGCTCCTGATCACTATCCAGTGACCCCTGGGTTAGAGAGAGGGGAAATCAGCCAGGGTTCGTGCTCCTGATCACTGTCCAGTGACTCCTGGGTTAGAGAGAGGGGAAATCAGCCTGGGTTCCAGCTCCTGATTACAGTCCAGTGAACCCTGGGTTAGAGAGAGGGGAAATCAGCCAGGGTTCCTGCTCCTGATTACAGTCCAGTGACCCCTGGGTTAGAGAGAGGGGGAACCAGCCAGGGTTCCTGCTCCTGATCACTGTCCAGTGACTCCTGGGTTAGAGAGAGGGGAAATCAGCCAGGGTTCCTGCTCCTGATCATTGTCCAGTGACCCCTGGGTTAGAGAGACAGGTGAAATCAGCCAGGGTTCATGCTCCTGATCACTATCCAGTGACCCCTGGTTAGAGAGAGAGGGAAATCAGCGAGAGTTCCTGCTCCTGATCATTGTCCATTAACCCCTGGGTTAGAGAGAGGGGAAACCAGCCCGGGTTCCAGCTCCTGATCACTATCCAGTGACCCCTGAGTTAGAGAGAGGGGGAACCAGCCAGGGTTCCTGCTCCTGATCACTGTCCAGTGACCCCTGGGTTAGAGAGAGAGGGGAAATCAGCCAGGGTTCCTGCTCCTGATCACTGTCCAGTGACCCCTGGGTTAGAGAGAGAGGGGAAATCAGCCAGGGTTCCTGCTCCTGATCACTGCCCAGTGACCCCTGGGTTAGAGAGAGGGGAAATCAGCCAGGGTTCCTGCTCCTGATCACTGCCCAGTGACCCCTGGGTTAGAGAGAGAGGGAAATCAGCCAGGGTTCCTGCTCCTGATCACTGTCCAGTGACCCCTGGGTTAGAGAGAGAGGTGAAATCAGCCAGGGTTCCTGCTCCTGATCACTGCCCAGTGACCCCTGGGTTAGAGAGAGAGGGAAATCAGCCAGGGTTCCTGCTCCTGATCACTGTCCAGTGACCCCTGGGTTAGAGAGAGAGGTGAAATCAGCCAGGGTTCCTGCTCCTGATCACTGCCCAGTGACCCCTGGGTTAGAGAGAGGGGAAATCAGCCAGGGTTCCTGCTCCTGATCACTATCCAGAGATCCCTGGGTTAGAGAGAGGGGGAACCAGCCAGGGTTCCTGCTCCTGATCACTGTCCAGTGACCCCTGGGTTAGAGAGAGAGGGGAAATCAGCCAGGGTTCCTGCTCCTGATCACTGTCCAGTGACCCCTGGGTTAGAGAGAGAGGGGAAATCAGCCAGGGTTCCTGCTCCTGATCACTGCCCAGTGACCTCTGGGTTAGAGAGAGGGGAAATCAGCCAGGGTTCCTGCTCCTGATCACTGCCCAGTGACCCCTGGGTTAGAGAGAGAGGGAAATCAGCCAGGGTTCCTGCTCCTGATCACTGTCCAGTGACCCCTGGGTTAGAGAGAGAGGTGAAATCAGCCAGGGTTCCTGCTCCTGATCACTGCCCAGTGACCCCTGGGTTAGAGAGAGAGGGAAATCAGCCAGGGTTCCTGCTCCTGATCACTGTCCAGTGACCCCTGGGTTAGAGAGAGAGGTGAAATCAGCCAGGGTTCCTGCTCCTGATCACTGCCCAGTGACCCCTGGGTTAGAGAGAGGGGAAATCAGCCAGGGTTCCTGCTCCTGATCACTATCCAGAGATCCCTGGGTTAGAGAGAGGGGAAATCAGCCAGGGTTCCTGCTCCTGATCACAGTCCAGTGACCCCTGGGTTAGAGAGAGAGGGAAATCAGCCAGGGTTCCTGCTCCTGATCACAGTCCAGTGACCCCTGGGTTAGAGAGAGAGCGAAATCAGCCAGGGTTCATGCTCCTGATCACAGTCCAGTGACCCCTGGGTTAGAGAGAGGGAAAATCAGCCGGGGTTCCAGCTCCTGATCACTGCCCAGTGACCCCTGGGTTAGAGAGAGAGGGAAATCAGCCAGGGTTCCTGCTCCTGATCACTGCACAGTGAACCCTGGGTTAGAGAGAGAGGGAAATCAGCCAGGGTTCATGCTCCTGATCACAGTCCAGTGACCCCTGGGTTAGAGAGAGGGGAAATCAGCCAGGGTTCATGCTCCTGATCACTATCCACTGACCCCTGGGTTAGAGAGAGAGGGAAATCAGCCAGGATTCCTGCTCCTGATCACAGTCCAGTGAACCCTGGGTTAGAGAGAGTGGAAATCAGCCAGGGTTCATGCTCCTGATCACTATCCACTGACCCCTGGGTTAGAGAGAGGTGAAATCAGCCAGGATTCCTGCTCCTGATCACTGCCCAGTGACCCCTGGGTTAGAGAGAGAGGGAAATCAGCCAGTGTTCCTGCTCCTGATCATTGCCCAGTGAACCCTGGGTTAGAGAGAGAGGGGAATTCAGCCAGGGTTCCTGCTCCTGATCACTGCCCAGTGACCCCTGGGTTAGAGAGGGGAAATCAGCCAGGGTTTCTGCTCCTGATCACTGCCCAGTGACCCCTGGGTTAGAGAGAGGGGAAATCAGCCAGGGTTCCTGCTCCTGATCACTGCCCAGTGACCCCTGGGTTAGAGAGAGGGGAAATCAGCCAGGGTTCCTGCTCCTGATCACAGTCCAGTGACCCCTGGTTTAGAGAGAGAGGGCAATCAGCCTGGGTTCCTGCTGCTGATCACTGCCCAGTGACCCCTGAGTTAGAGAGAGAGGAAATCAGCTGGGGTTCCTGCTCCTGATCACAGTCCAGTGACCCCTGGGATAGAGAGAGAGGGAAATCAGCCAGGGTTCCTGCTCCTGATCACAGTCCAGTGACCCCTGGGTGAGAGAGAGAGGTAAATCAGCCAGGGTTCCTGCTCCTGATCACTGTCCAGTGACTCCTGGGTTAGAGAGAGGGGAAATCAGCCCGGGTTCCAGCTCCTGATTACAGTCCAGTGAATCCTGGGTTAGAGAGAGGGGAAATCAGCCAGGGTTCCTGCTCCTGATTACAGTCCAGTGACCCCTGGGTTAGAGAGAGGGGGAACCAGCCAGGGTTCCTGCTCCTGATCACTGTCCAGTGACTCCTGGGTTAGAGAGAGGGGAAATCAGCCAGGGTTCCTGCTCCTGATCATTGTCCAGTGACCCCTGGGTTAGAGAGACAGGTGAAATCAGCCAGGGTTCATGCTCCTGATCACTATCCAGTGACCCCTGGTTAGAGAGAGAGGGAAATCAGCGAGAGTTCCTGCTCCTGATCATTGTCCAGTAACCCCTGGGTTAGAGAGAGGGGGAACCAGCCAGGGTTCCTGCTCCTGATCACTGTCCAGTGACCCCTGGGTTAGAGAGAGAGGGGAAATCAGCCAGGGTTCCTGCTCCTGATCACTGTCCAGTGACCCCTGGGTTAGAGAGAGAGGGGAAATCAGCCAGGGTTCCTGCTCCTGATCACAGTCCAGTGACCCCTGCGTTAGAGAGAGGGGAAATCAGCCAGGGTTCGTGCTCCTGATCACTGTCCAACGACCCTTGGGTTAGAGAGAGAGGTGAAAGCAGCCAGGGTTCCTGCTCCTGATTACAGTCCAGTGAACCCTGGGTTAGAGAGAGAGGGGAAATCAGCCAGGGTTCCTGCTCCTGATCACAGTCCAGTGACCCCTCGGTTAGAGAGAGGGGAAATCAGCCAGGGTTCCTGCTCCTGATTACTGTCCAGTGACTCCTGGGTTAGAGAGAGGGGAAATCAGCCAGGGTTCCTGCTCCTGATCACTGCCCAGTCACCCCTGGGTTGGAAAGAGGGGAAATCAGCCAGGGTTCCTGCTCCTGATCACTGCCCAGTGACCCCAGGTTTAGAGAGAGGGGGAAATCAGCCGGGGTTCCTGCTCCTGATCACTGCCCAGTGACTCCTGGGTTAGAGAGAGGAGGAAATCAGCCAGGGTTCCTGCTCCTGATCACTGACCAGTGACCACTGGGTTAGAGAGCGGGGAATTCAGCCAGGGTTCCTGCTCCTGATCATTGTCCAGTGACCCCTGGGTTAGAGAGAGGGGAAATCAGCCAGGGTTCCTGCTCCTGATCACTGTCCAGTGACCACTGGCTTAGAGAGAGGGGGAATCAGCCAGGGTTCCTGCTCCTGATCGCTGTCCAGTGACCCCTGGGTTAGAGAGAGGGGAAATCAGCCAGGGTTCCTGCTCCTGATCACTGTCCAGTGACCCCTGGGTTAGAGAGAGGGAAATCAGCCAGGGTTCCTGCTCCTGATCACTGCCCAGTGACCCCTGGGTTAGAGAGAGAGGGAAATCAGCCAGGGTTCCTGCTCCTGATCACTGTCCAGTGACCCCTGGGTTAGAGAGAGAGGTGAAATCAGCCAGGGTTCCTGCTCCTGATCACTGTCCAGTGACCCCTGGGTTAGAGAGAGAGGGAAATCAGCCAGGGTTCCTCCTCCTGATCACAGTCCAGTGACCCCTGGGTTAGAGAGAGAGGTGAAATCAGCCAGGGTTCCTGCTCCTGATCACTGTCCAGTGACCCCTGGGTTAGAGAGAGCGGGGAAATCAGCCAGGGTTCCTGCTCCTGATCACAGTCCAGTGACACCTGGGTTAGAGAGAGAGTGGAAATCAGCCAGGGTTCCTGCTCCTGATCACAGTCCAGTGACCCCTGGGTTAGAGAGAGAGGGGAAATCAGCCAGGGTTCCTGCTCCTGATCACAGTCCAGTGACCCCTGCGTTAGAGAGAGGGGAAATCAGCCAGGGTTCGTGCTCCTGATCACTGTCCAACGACCCTTGGGTTAGAGAGAGAGGTGAAAGCAGCCAGGGTTCCTGCTCCTGATTACAGTCCAGTGAACCCTGGGTTAGAGAGAGAGGGGAAATCAGCCAGGGTTCCTGCTCCTGATCACAGTCCAGTGACCCCTCGGTTAGAGAGAGGGGAAATCAGCCAGGGTTCCTGCTCCTGATTACTGTCCAGTGACTCCTGGGTTAGAGAGAGGGGAAATCAGCCAGGGTTCCTGCTCCTGATCACTGCCCAGTCACCCCTGGGTTGGAAAGAGGGGAAATCAGCCAGGGTTCCTGCTCCTGATCACTGCCCAGTGACCCCAGGTTTAGAGAGAGGGGGAAATCAGCCGGGGTTCCTGCTCCTGATCACTGCCCAGTGACTCCTGGGTTAGAGAGAGGAGGAAATCAGCCAGGGTTCCTGCTCCTGATCACTGACCAGTGACCACTGGGTTAGAGAGCGGGGAATTCAGCCAGGGTTCCTGCTCCTGATCATTGTCCAGTGACCCCTGGGTTAGAGAGAGGGGAAATCAGCCAGGGTTCCTGCTCCTGATCACTGTCCAGTGACCACTGGCTTAGAGAGAGGGGGAATCAGCCAGGGTTCCTGCTCCTGATCGCTGTCCAGTGACCCCTGGGTTAGAGAGAGGGGAAATCAGCCAGGGTTCCTGCTCCTGATCACTGTCCAGTGACCCCTGGGTTAGAGAGAGGGAAATCAGCCAGGGTTCCTGCTCCTGATCACTGCCCAGTGACCCCTGGGTTAGAGAGAGAGGGAAATCAGCCAGGGTTCCTGCTCCTGATCACTGTCCAGTGACCCCTGGGTTAGAGAGAGAGGTGAAATCAGCCAGGGTTCCTGCTCCTGATCACTGCCCAGTGACCCCTGGGTTAGAGAGAGGGGAAATCAGCCAGGGTTCCTGCTCCTGATCACTGTCCAGTGACCCCTGGGTTAGAGAGAGAGGGAAATCAGCCAGGGTTCCTCCTCCTGATCACAGTCCAGTGACCCCTGGGTTAGAGAGAGAGGTGAAATCAGCCAGGGTTCCTGCTCCTGATCACTGTCCAGTGACCCCTGGGTTAGAGAGAGAGGGGAAATCAGCCAGGGTTCCTGCTCCTGATCACAGTCCAGTGACACCTGGGTTAGAGAGAGAGTGGAAATCAGCCAGGGTTCCTGCTCCTGATCACAGTCCAGTGACCCCTGGGTTAGAGAGAGGGGAAATCAGCCAGGGTTCATGCTCCTGATCACTGTCCAGTGACTCCTGGGTTAGAGAGGGGAAATCAGCCAGGGTTCCTGCTGCTGATCACTATCCAGAGATCCCTGGGTTAGAGAGAGAGGAAATCAGCCGGGGTTCCTGCTCCTGATCACAGTCCAGTGACCCCTGGGATAGAGAGAGAGGGAAATCAGCCAGGGTTCCTGCTCCTGATCACAGTCCAGTGACACCTGGGTGAGAGAGAGAGGGAAATCAGCCAGGGTTCGTGCTCCTGATCACTGTCCAGTGACTCCTGGGTTAGAGAGAGGGGAAATCAGCCCGGGTTCCAGCTCCTGATTACAGTCCAGTGAACCCTGGGTTAGAGAGAGGGGAAATCAGCCAGGGTTCCTGCTCCTGATTACAGTCCAGTGACCCCTGGGTTAGAGAGAGGGGGAACCAGCCAGGGTTCCTGCTCCTGATCACTGTCCAGTGACTCCTGGGTTAGAGAGAGGGGAAATCAGCCAGGGTTCCTGCTCCTGATCATTGTTCAGTGACCCCTGGGTTAGAGAGACAGGTGAAATCAGCCAGGGTTCATGCTCCTGATCACTATCCAGTGACCCCTGGTTAGAGTGAGAGGGAAATCAGCGAGAGTTCCTGCTCCTGATCATTGTCCAGTGACCCCTGGGTTAGAGAGAGGGGAAACCAGCCTGGGTTCCAGCTCCTGATCATTATCCAGTGACCCCTGAGTTAGAGAGAGGGGGAACCAGCCAGGGTTCCTGCTCCTGATCACTGTCCAGTGACCCCTGGGTTAGAGAGAGAGGGGAAATCAGCCAGGGTTCCTGCTCCTGATCACTCTCCAGTGAGCCCTGGGTTAGAGAGAGAGGGGAAATCAGCCAGGGTTCCTGCTCCTGATCACAGTCCAGTGACCCCTGGGTTAGAGAGAGGGGAAATCAGCCAGGGTTCCTGCTCCTGATCACAGTCCAGTGACCCCTGGGTTAGAGAGAGGGGAAATCAGCCAGGGTTCCTGCTCCTGATCACTATCCAGAGATCCCTGGGTTAGAGAGAGGGAAAATCAGCAAGGGTTCATGCTCCTGATCACTGCCCAGTGACCCCTGGGTTAGAGAGAGAGGGAAATCAGCCAGGGTTCCTGCTCCTGATCACTGCCCAGTGAACCCTGGTTTAGAGAGAGTGGAAATCAGCCTGGGTTCCTGCTCCTGATCACTGCCCAGTGACCCCTGAGTTAGAGAGAGGGAAATCAGCCAGGGTTCCTGCTCCTGATCACTGCCCAGTGACCCCTGAGTGAGACAGAGGGAAATCAGCCAGGGTTCCTGCTCCTGATCACTGTCCAACGACCCTTGGGTTAGAGAGAGAGGTGAAAGCAGCCAGGGTTCCTGCTCCTTATCACAGTCCAGTGACCCCTGGGTTAGAGAGAGAGGAAATCAGCCAGGGTTCATGCTCCTGATCACTATCCAGTGACCCCTGGGTTAGAGAGAGGGGAAATCAGCCAGGATTCCTGCTCCTGATCACTGCCCAGTGACCCCTGGGTTAGAGAGAGAGGGAAATCAGACAGGGTTCCTGCTCCTGATCACTGCCCAGTGAACCCTGGTTTAGAGAGAGTGGAAATCAGCCTGGGTTCCTGCTCCTGATCACTGCCCAGTGACCCCTGGGTTAGAGAGAGAGGGGAATTCAGCCAGGGTTCCTGCTCCTGATCACTGTCCAGTGACCCCTGGGTTAGAGAGGGGAAAATCAGCCAGGGTTTCTGCTCCTGATCACTGCTGAGTGACCCCTGGGTTAGAGAGAGGGGAAATCAGCCAGGGTTCCTGCTCCTGATCACTGCCCAGTGACCCCTGGGTTAGAGAGAGGGGAAATCAGCCAGGGTTCCTGCTCCTGATCACAGCCCAGTGACCCCTGGGTTAGAGAGAGAGGTGAAATCAGCCAGGGTTCCTGCTCCTGATCACAGTCCAGTGACCCCTGGGTTAGAGAGAGGGGAAATCAGCTAGGGTTCCTGCACCTGATCACTGCCCAGTGACCCCTGGGTTAGAGAGAGGAGGAAATCAGCCAGGGTTCCTGCTCCTGATCACTGTCCAGTGACCCCTGGGTTAGAGAGAAGGGAAATCAGCCTGGGTTCCTGCTCCTGATCACTGACCAGTGACCCCTGGGTTAGAAAGAGAGGGATATCAGCCAGGGTTCCTGCTCCTGATCACAGTCCAGTGACCCCTGGGTTTGAGAGAGAGGGAATTCAGCCAGGATTCATGCTCCTGATCACAGTCCAGTGACACCTGGGTGAGAGAGAGAGGGAAATCAGCCAGGGTTCGTGCTCCTGATCACTGTCCAGTGACTCCTGGGTTAGAGAGAGGGGAAATGAGCCTGGGTTCCAGCTCCTGATCACAGTCCAGTGACCCCTGGTTTAGAGAGAGGGGGAACCAGCCAGGGTTCCTGCTCCTGATCACTGACCAGTGACCACTGGGTTAGAGAGCGGGGAATTCAGCCAGGGTTCCTGCTCCTGATCATTGTCCAGTGACCCCTGGGTTAGAGAGAGGGGAAATCAGCCAGGGTTCCTGCTCCTGATCACTGTCCAGTGACCCCTGAGTTAGAGAGAGGGGAAATCAGCCAGGGTTCCTGCTCCTGATCATTGTCCAGTGACCCCTGGGTTAGAGAGAGGGGAAATCAGCCAGGGTTCTTGCTCCTGATCACTGTCCAGTGACCCCTGGGTTAGAGAGAGAGGTGAAATCAGCCAGGGTTCCTGCTCCTGATCACAGTCCAGTGACCCCTGGGTTAGAGAGAGAGGGGAAATCAGCCAGGGTACCTGCTCCTGATCACTGCCCAATGACCACTGGCTTAGAGAGAGGGGGAATCAGCCAGGGTTCCTGCTCCTGATCGCTGTCCAGTGACCCCTGGGTTAGAGAGAGGGGAAATCAGCCAGGGTTCCTGCTCCTGATCACTGCCCAGTGACCCCTGGGTTAGAGAGAGGGGAAATCAGCCAGGGTTCCTGCTCCTGATCACTGCCCAGTGACCCCTGGGTTAGAGAGAGAGGGAAATCAGCCAGGGTTCCTGCTCCTGATCACTGTCCAGTGACCCCTGGGTTAGAGAGAGGGGGAAATCAGCCGGGGTTCCTGCTCCTGATCACTGCCCAGTGACTCCTGGGTTAGAGAGAGGAGGAAATCAGCCAGGGTTCCTGCTCCTGATCACTGACCAGTGACCACTGGGTTGGAAAGAGGGGAAATCAGCCAGGGTTCCTGCTCCTGATCACTGCCCAGTGACCCCTGGGTTGGAAAGAGGGGAAATCAGCCAGGGTTCCTGCTCCTGATCACTGCCCAGTGACCCCTGGTTTAGAGAGAGGGGGAAATCAGCCGGGGTTCCTGCTCCTGATCACTGCCCAGTGACTCCTGGGTTAGAGAGAGCAGGAAATCAGCCAGGGTTCCTGCTCCTGATCACTGACCAGTGACCACTGGGTTAGAGAGCGGGGAATTCAGCCTGGGTTCCTGCTCCTGATCATTGTCCAGTGACCCCTGGGTTAGAGAGAGGGGAAATCAGCCAGGGTTCCTGCTCCTGATCACTGTCCAGTGACCCCTGAGTTAGAGAGAGGGGAAATCAGCCAGGGTTCCTGCTCCTGATCATTGTCCAGTGACCCCTGGGTTAGAGAGAGGGGAAATCAGCCAGGGTTCTTGCTCCTGATCACTGTCCAGTGACCCCTGGGTTAGAGAGAGAGGTGAAATCAGCCAGGGTTCCTGCTCCTGATCACAGTCCAGTGACCCCTGGGTTAGAGAGAGAGGGGAAATCAGCCAGGGTACCTGCTCCTGATCACTGCCCAATGACCACTGGCTTGGAGAGAGGGGGAATCAGCCAGGGTTCCTGCTCCTGATCGCTGTCCAGTGACCCCGGGTTAGAGAGAGGGGAAATCAGCCAGGGTTCCTGGTCCTGATCACTGCCCAGTGACCCCTGGGTTAGAGAGAGGGGAAATCAGCCAGGGTTCCTGCTCCTGATCACTGCCCAGTGACCCCTGGGTTAGAGAGAGAGGGAAATCAGCCAGGGTTCCTGCTCCTGATCACTGTCCAGTGACCCCTGGGTTAGAGAGAGAGGTGAAATCAGCCAGGGTTCCTGCTCCTGATCACTGCCCAGTGACCCCTGGGTTAGAGAGAGAGGGAAATCAGCCAGGGTTCCTGCTCCTGATCACTGTCCAGTGACCCCTGGGTTAGAGAGAGAGGTGAAATCAGCCAGGGTTCCTGCTCCTGATCATTGTCCAGTGAACCCTGGGTTGAGAGAGTGGAAATCAGCCTGGGTTCCTGCTCCTGATCACAGTCCAGTGACCCCTGGGTTAGAGAGAGAGGGGAAATCAGCCAGGGTTCATGCTCCTGATCACTGTCCAGTGACTCCTGGGTTAGAGAGGGGAAATCAGCCAGGGTTCCTGCTCCTGATCACTATCCAGAGATCCCTGGGTTAGAGAGAGGGGAAATCAGCCAGGGTTCCTGCTCCTGATCACAGTCCAGTGACCCCTGGGTTAGAGAGAGAGGGAAATCAGCCAGGGTTCCTGCTCCTGATCACAGTCCAGTGACCCCTGGGTTAGAGAGAGAGCGAAATCAGCCAGGGTTCATGCTCCTGATCACAGTCCAGTGACCCCTGGGTTAGAGAGAGGGAAAATCAGCCGGGGTTCCAGCTCCTGATCACTGCCCAGTGACCCCTGGGTTAGAGAGAGAGGGAAATCAGCCAGGGTTCCTGCTCCTGATCACTGCACAGTGAACCCTGGGTTAGAGAGAGAGGGAAATCAGCCAGGGTTCATGCTCCTGATCACAGTCCAGTGACACCTGGGTTAGAGAGAGGGGAAATCAGCCAGGGTTCATGCTCCTGATCACTATCTACTGACCCCTGGGTTAGAGAGAGAGGGAAATCAGCCAGGATTCCTGCTCCTGATCACAGTCCAGTGAACCCTGGGTTAGAGAGAGGGGAAATCAGCCAGGGTTCATGCTCCTGATCACTATCCACTGACCCCTGAGTTAGAGAGAGGTGAAATCAGCCAGGATTCCTGCTCCTGATCACTGCCCAGTGACCCCTGGGTTAGAGAGAGAGGGAAATCAGCCAGGGTTCCTGCTCCTGATCACTGTCCAGTGACCCCTGGGTTAGAGAGGGGAAATCAGCCAGGGTTTCTGCTCCTGATCACTGCCCAGTGACCCCTGGGTTAGAGAGAGGGGAAATCAGCCAGGGTTCCTGCTCCTGATCACTGCCCAGTGACCCCTGGGTTAGAGAGAGGGGAAATCAGCCAGGGTTCCTGCTCCTGATCACAGTCCAGTGACCCCTGGTTTAGAGAGAGAGGGCAATCAGCCTGGGTTCCTGCTGCTGATCACTGCCCAGTGACCCCTGAGTTAGAGAGAGAGGAAATCAGCTGGGGTTCCTGCTCCTGATCACAGTCCAGTGACCCCTGGGATAGAGAGAGAGGGAAATCAGCCAGGGTTCCTGCTCCTGATCACAGTCCAGTGACACCTGGGTGAGAGAGAGAGGGAAATCAGCCAGGGTTCGTGCTCCTGATCACTATCCAGTGACTCCTGGGTTAGAGAGAGGGGAAATCAGCCAGGGTTCGTGCTCCTGATCACTGTCCAGTGACTCCTGGGTTAGAGAGAGGGGAAATCAGCCTGGGTTCCAGCTCCTGATTACAGTCCAGTGAACCCTGGGTTAGAGAGAGGGGAAATCAGCCAGGGTTCCTGCTCCTGATTACAGTCCAGTGACCCCTGGGTTAGAGAGAGGGGGAACCAGCCAGGGTTCCTGCTCCTGATCACTGTCCAGTGACTCCTGGGTTAGAGAGAGGGGAAATCAGCCAGGGTTCCTGCTCCTGATCATTGTCCAGTGACCCCTGGGTTAGAGAGACAGGTGAAATCAGCCAGGGTTCATGCTCCTGATCACTATCCAGTGACCCCTGGTTAGAGAGAGAGGGAAATCAGCGAGAGTTCCTGCTCCTGATCATTGTCCATTAACCCCTGGGTTAGAGAGAGGGGAAACCAGCCCGGGTTCCAGCTCCTGATCACTATCCAGTGACCCCTGAGTTAGAGAGAGGGGGAACCAGCCAGGGTTCCTGCTCCTGATCACTGTCCAGTGACCCCTGGGTTAGAGAGAGAGGGGAAATCAGCCAGGGTTCCTGCTCCTGATCACTGTCCAGTGACCCCTGGGTTAGAGAGAGAGGGGAAATCAGCCAGGGTTCCTGCTCCTGATCACTGCCCAGTGACCCCTGGGTTAGAGAGAGGGGAAATCAGCCAGGGTTCCTGCTCCTGATCACTGCCCAGTGACCCCTGGGTTAGAGAGAGAGGGAAATCAGCCAGGGTTCCTGCTCCTGATCACTGTCCAGTGACCCCTGGGTTAGAGAGAGAGGTGAAATCAGCCAGGGTTCCTGCTCCTGATCACTGCCCAGTGACCCCTGGGTTAGAGAGAGAGGGAAATCAGCCAGGGTTCCTGCTCCTGATCACTGTCCAGTGACCCCTGGGTTAGAGAGAGAGGTGAAATCAGCCAGGGTTCCTGCTCCTGATCACTGCCCAGTGACCCCTGGATTAGAGAGAGGGGAAATCAGCCAGGGTTCCTGCTCCTGATCACTATCCAGAGATCCCTGGGTTAGAGAGAGGGGGAACCAGCCAGGGTTCCTGCTCCTGATCACTGTCCAGTGACCCCTGGGTTAGAGAGAGAGGGGAAATCAGCCAGGGTTCCTGCTCCTGATCACTGTCCAGTGACCCCTGGGTTAGAGAGAGAGGGGAAATCAGCCAGGGTTCCTGCTCCTGATCACTGCCCAGTGACCTCTGGGTTAGAGAGAGGGGAAATCAGCCAGGGTTCCTGCTCCTGATCACTGCCCAGTGACCCCTGGGTTAGAGAGAGAGGGAAATCAGCCAGGGTTCCTGCTCCTGATCACTGTCCAGTGACCCCTGGGTTAGAGAGAGAGGTGAAATCAGCCAGGGTTCCTGCTCCTGATCACTGTCCAGTGACCCCTGGGTTAGAGAGAGAGGTGAAATCAGCCAGGGTTCCTGCTCCTGATCACTGCCCAGTGACCCCTGGGTTAGAGAGAGGGGAAATCAGCCAGGGTTCCTGCTCCTGATCACTATCCAGAGATCCCTGGGTTAGAGAGAGGGGAAATCAGCCAGGGTTCCTGCTCCTGATCACAGTCCAGTGACCCCTGGGTTAGAGAGAGAGGGAAATCAGCCAGGGTTCCTGCTCCTGATCACAGTCCAGTGACCCCTGGGTTAGAGAGAGAGCGAAATCAGCCAGGGTTCATGCTCCTGATCACAGTCCAGTGACCCCTGGGTTAGAGAGAGGGAAAATCAGCCGGGGTTCCAGCTCCTGATCACTGCCCAGTGACCCCTGGGTTAGAGAGAGAGGGAAATCAGCCAGGGTTCCTGCTCCTGATCACTGCACAGTGAACCCTGGGTTAGAGAGAGAGGGAAATCAGCCAGGGTTCATGCTCCTGATCACAGTCCAGTGACCCCTGGGTTAGAGAGAGGGGAAATCAGCCAGGGTTCATGCTCCTGATCACAGTCCAGTGACCCCTGGGTTAGAGAGAGGGGAAATCAGCCAGGGTTCATGCTCCTGATCACTATCCACTGACCCCTGGGTTAGAGAGAGAGGGAAATCAGCCAGGATTCCTGCTCCTGATCACAGTCCAGTGAACCCTGGGTTAGAGAGAGGGGAAATCAGCCAGGGTTCATGCTCCTGATCACTATCCACTGACCCCTGGGTTAGAGAGAGGTGAAATCAGACAGGATTCCTGCTCCTGATCACTGCCCAGTGACCCCTGGGTTAGAGAGAGAGGGAAATCAGCCAGTGTTCCTGCTCCTGATCATTGCCCAGTGAACCCTGGGTTAGAGAGAGAGGGGAATTCAGCCAGGGTTCCTGCTCCTGATCACTGCCCAGTGACCCCTGGGTTAGAGAGAGAGGGGAATTCAGCCAGGGTTCCTGCTCCTGATCACTGTCCAGTGACCCCTGGGTTAGAGAGGGGAAATCAGCCAGGGTTTCTGCTCCTGATCACTGCCCAGTGACCCCTGGGTTAGAGAGAGGGGAAATCAGCCAGGGTTCCTGCTCCTGATCACTGCCCAGTGACCCCTGGGTTAGAGAGAGGGGAAATCAGCCAGGGTTCCTGCTCCTGATCACAGTCCAGTGACCCCTGGTTTAGAGAGAGAGGGCAATCAGCCTGGGTTCCTGCTGCTGATCACTGCCCAGTGACCCCTGAGTTAGAGAGAGAGGAAATCAGCTGGGGTTCCTGCTCCTGATCACAGTCCAGTGACCCCTGGGATAGAGAGAGAGGGAAATCAGCCAGGGTTCCTGCTCCTGATCACAGTCCAGTGACCCCTGGGTGAGAGAGAGAGGTAAATCAGCCAGGGTTCCTGCTCCTGATCACTGTCCAGTGACTCCTGGGTTAGAGAGAGGGGAAATCAGCCTGGGTTCCAGCTCCTGATTACAGTCCAGTGAACCCTGGGTTAGAGAGAGGGGAAATCAGCCAGGGTTCCTGCTCCTGATTACAGTCCAGTGACCCCTGGGTTAGAGAGAGGGGGAACCAGCCAGGGTTCCTGCTCCTGATCACTGTCCAGTGACTCCTGGGTTAGAGAGAGGGGAAATCAGCCAGGGTTCCTGCTCCTGATCATTGTCCAGTGACCCCTGGGTTAGAGAGACAGGTGAAATCAGCCAGGGTTCATGCTCCTGATCACTATCCAGTGACCCCTGGTTAGAGAGAGAGGGAAATCAGCGAGAGTTCCTGCTCCTGATCATTGTCCAGTAACCCCTGGGTTAGAGAGAGGGGAAACCAGCCCGGGTTCCAGCTCCTGATCACTATCCAGTGACCCCTGAGTTAGAGAGAGGGGGAACCAGCCAGGGTTCCTGCTCCTGATCACTGTCCAGTGACCCCTGGGTTAGAGAGAGAGGGGAAATCAGCCAGGGTTCCTGCTCCTGACCCCTGTCCAGTGACCCCTGGGTTAGAGAGAGAGGGGAAATCAGCCAGGGTTCCTGCTCCTGATCACAGTCCAGTGACCCCTGGGTTAGAGAGAGGGGAAATCAGCCAGGGTTCGTGCTCCTGATCACTGTCCAACGACCCTTGGGTTAGAGAGAGAGGTGAAAGCAGCCAGGGTTCCTGCTCCTGATTACAGTCCAGTGAACCCTGGGTTAGAGAGAGAGGGGAAATCAGCCAGGGTTCCTGCTCCTGATCACAGTCCAGTGACCCCTCGGTTAGAGAGAGGGGAAATCAGCCAGGGTTCCTGCTCCTGATTACTGTCCAGTGACTCCTGGGTTAGAGAGAGGGGAAATCAGCCAGGGTTCCTGCTCCTGATCACTGCCCAGTCACCCCTGGGTTGGAAAGAGGGGAAATCAGCCAGGGTTCCTGCTCCTGATCACTGCCCAGTGACCCCTGGTTTAGAGAGAGGGGGAAATCAGCCGGGGTTCCTGCTCCTGATCACTGCCCAGTGACTCCTGGGTTAGAGAGAGGAGGAAATCAGCCAGGGTTCCTGCTCCTGATCACTGACCAGTGACCACTGGGTTAGAGAGGGGAAATCAGCCAGGGTTCCTGCTCCTGATCACTATCCAGAGATCCCTGGGTTAGAGAGAGGGGAAATCAGCCAGGGTTCCTGCTCCTGATCACAGTCCAGTAACCCCTGGGTTAGAGAGAGAGGGGAAATCAGCCAGGGTTCATGCTCCTGATCACTGTCCAGTGACTCCTGGGTTAGAGAGGGGAAATCAGCCAGGGTTCCTGCTCCTGATCACTATCCAGAGATCCCTGGGTTAGAGAGAGAGGGAAATCAGGCAGGGTTCCTGCTCCTGATCACTGCCCATTGACCCCTGGGTTAGAGAGAGAGGGAAATCAGCCAGGGTTCATGCTCCTGATCACAGTCCAGTGACCCCTGGGTTAGAGAGAGGGAAAATCAGCCGGGGTTCCAGCTCCTGATCACTGCCCAGTGACCACTGGGTTAGAGAGAGGGGAAATCAGCCAGGGTTCCTGCTCCTGATCACTGCCCAGTGACCCCTGGGTTAGAGAGAGGGGAAATCAGCCAGGGTTCCTGCTCCTGATCACAGTCCAGTGACCCCTGGTTTAGAGAGAGAGGGCAATCAGCCTGGGTTCCTGCTGCTGATCACTGCCCAGTGACCCCTGAGTTAGAGAGAGAGGAAATCAGCCGGGGTTCCTGCTCCTGATCACAGTCCAGTGACCCCTGGGATAGAGAGAGAGGGAAATCAGCCAGGGTTCCTGCTCCTGATCACAGTCCAGTGACACCTGGGTGAGAGAGAGAGGGAAATCAGCCAGGGTTCGTCCTCCTGATCACTGTCCAGTGACTCCTGGGTTAGAGAGAGGGGAAATCAGCCCGGGTTCCAGCTCCTGATTACAGTCCAGTGAACCCTGGGTTAGAGAGAGGGGAAATCAGCCAGGGTTCCTGCTCCTGATTACAGTCCAGTGACCCCTGGGTTAGAGAGAGGGGGAACCAGCCAGGGTTCCTGCTCCTGATCACTGTCCAGTGACTCCTGGGTTAGAGAGAGGGGAAATCAGCCAGGGTTCCTGCTCCTGATCATTGTCCAGTGACCCCTGGGTTAGAGAGACAGGTGAAATCAGCCAGGGTTCATGCTCCTGATCACTATCCAGTGACCCCTGGTTAGAGTGAGAGGGAAATCAGCGAGAGTTCCTGCTCCTGATCATTGTCCAGTGACCCCTGGGTTAGAGAGAGGGGAAACCAGCCTGGGTTCCAGCTCCTGATCATTATCCAGTGACCCCTGAGTTAGAGAGAGGGGGAACCAGCCAGGGTTCCTGCTCCTGATCACTGTCCAGTGACCCCTGGGTTAGAGAGAGAGGGGAAATCAGCCAGGGTTCCTGCTCCTGATCACTGTCCAGTGAGCCCTGGGTTAGAGAGAGAGGGGAAATCAGCCAGGGTTCCTGCTCCTGATCACAGTCCAGTGACCCCTGGGTTAGAGAGAGGGGAAATCAGCCAGGGTTCCTGCTCCTGATCACAGTCCAGTGACCCCTGGGTTAGAGAGAGGGGAAATCAGCCAGGGTTCCTGCTCCTGATCACTATCCAGAGATCCCTGGGTTAGAGAGAGGGAAAATCAGCAAGGGTTCATGCTCCTGATCACTGCCCAGTGACCCCTGGGTTAGAGAGAGAGGGAAATCAGCCAGGGTTCCTGCTCCTGATCACTGCCCAGTGAACCCTGGTTTAGAGAGAGTGGAAATCAGCCTGGGTTCCTGCTCCTGATCACTGCCCAGTGACCCCTGAGTTAGAGAGAGGGAAATCAGCCAGGGTTCCTGCTCCTGATCACTGCCCAGTGACCCCTGAGTGAGACAGAGGGAAATCAGCCAGGGTTCCTGCTCCTGATCACTGTCCAACGACCCTTGGGTTAGAGAGAGAGGTGAAAGCAGCCAGGGTTCCTGCTCCTTATCACAGTCCAGTGACCCCTGGGTTAGAGAGAGAGGAAATCAGCCAGGGTTCATGCTCCTGATCACTATCCAGTGACCCCTGGGTTAGAGAGAGGGGAAATCAGCCAGGATTCCTGCTCCTGATCACTGCCCAGTGACCCCTGGGTTAGAGAGAGAGGGAAATCAGACAGGGTTCCTGCTCCTGATCACTGCCCAGTGAACCCTGGTTTAGAGAGAGTGGAAATCAGCCTGGGTTCCTGCTCCTGATCACTGCCCAGTGACCCCTGGGTTAGAGAGAGAGGGGAATTCAGCCAGGGTTCCTGCTCCTGATCACTGTCCAGTGACCCCTGGGTTAGAGAGGGGAAAATCAGCCAGGGTTTCTGCTCCTGATCACTGCTGAGTGACCCCTGGGTTAGAGAGAGGGGAAATCAGCCAGGGTTCCTGCTCCTGATCACTGCCCAGTGACCCCTGGGTTAGAGAGAGGGGAAATCAGCCAGGGTTCCTGCTCCTGATCACAGCCCAGTGACCCCTGGGTTAGAGAGAGAGGTGAAATCAGCCAGGGTTCCTGCTCCTGATCACAGTCCAGTGACCCCTGGGTTAGAGAGAGAGGGGAAATCAGCTAGGGTTCCTGCACCTGATCACTGCCCAGTGACCCCTGGGTTAGAGAGAGGAGGAAATCAGCCAGGGTTCCTGCTCCTGATCACTGTCCAGTGACCCCTGGGTTAGAGAGAAGGGAAATCAGCCTGGGTTCCTGCTCCTGATCACTGACCAGTGACCCCTGGGTTAGAAAGAGAGGGATATCAGCCAGGGTTCCTGCTCCTGATCACAGTCCAGTGACCCCTGGGTTTGAGAGAGAGGGAATTCAGCCAGGATTCATGCTCCTGATCACAGTCCAGTGACACCTGGGTGAGAGAGAGAGGGAAATCAGCCAGGGTTCGTGCTCCTGATCACTGTCCAGTGACTCCTGGGTTAGAGAGAGGGGAAATGAGCCTGGGTTCCAGCTCCTGATCACAGTCCAGTGACCCCTGGTTTAGAGAGAGGGGGAACCAGCCAGGGTTCCTGCTCCTGATCACTGACCAGTGACCACTGGGTTAGAGAGCGGGGAATTCAGCCAGGGTTCCTGCTCCTGATCATTGTCCAGTGACCCCTGGGTTAGAGAGAGGGGAAATCAGCCAGGGTTCCTGCTCCTGATCACTGTCCAGTGACCCCTGAGTTAGAGAGAGGGGAAATCAGCCAGGGTTCCTGCTCCTGATCATTGTCCAGTGACCCCTGGGTTAGAGAGAGGGGAAATCAGCCAGGGTTCTTGCTCCTGATCACTGTCCAGTGACCCCTGGGTTAGAGAGAGAGGTGAAATCAGCCAGGGTTCCTGCTCCTGATCACAGTCCAGTGACCCCTGGGTTAGAGAGAGAGGGGAAATCAGCCAGGGTACCTGCTCCTGATCACTGCCCAATGACCACTGGCTTAGAGAGAGGGGGAATCAGCCAGGGTTCCTGCTCCTGATCGCTGTCCAGTGACCCCTGGGTTAGAGAGAGGGGAAATCAGCCAGGGTTCCTGCTCCTGATCACTGCCCAGTGACCCCTGGGTTAGAGAGAGGGGAAATCAGCCAGGGTTCCTGCTCCTGATCACTGCCCAGTGACCCCTGGGTTAGAGAGAGAGGGAAATCAGCCAGGGTTCCTGCTCCTGATCACTGTCCAGTGACCCCTGGGTTAGAGAGAGGGGGAAATCAGCCGGGGTTCCTGCTCCTGATCACTGCCCAGTGACTCCTGGGTTAGAGAGAGGAGGAAATCAGCCAGGGTTCCTGCTCCTGATCACTGACCAGTGACCACTGGGTTGGAAAGAGGGGAAATCAGCCAGGGTTCCTGCTCCTGATCACTGCCCAGTGACCCCTGGGTTGGAAAGAGGGGAAATCAGCCAGGGTTCCTGCTCCTGATCACTGCCCAGTGACCCCTGGTTTAGAGAGAGGGGGAAATCAGCCGGGGTTCCTGCTCCTGATCACTGCCCAGTGACTCCTGGGTTAGAGAGAGCAGGAAATCAGCCAGGGTTCCTGCTCCTGATCACTGACCAGTGACCACTGGGTTAGAGAGCGGGGAATTCAGCCTGGGTTCCTGCTCCTGATCATTGTCCAGTGACCCCTGGGTTAGAGAGAGGGGAAATCAGCCAGGGTTCCTGCTCCTGATCACTGTCCAGTGACCCCTGAGTTAGAGAGAGGGGAAATCAGCCAGGGTTCCTGCTCCTGATCACTGTCCAGTGACCCCTGGGTTAGAGAGAGAGGTGAAATCAGCCAGGGTTCCTGCTCCTGATCACAGTCCAGTGACCCCTGGGTTAGAGAGAGAGGGGAAATCAGCCAGGGTACCTGCTCCTGATCACTGCCCAATGACCACTGGCTTGGAGAGAGGGGGAATCAGCCAGGGTTCCTGCTCCTGATCGCTGTCCAGTGACCCCGGGTTAGAGAGAGGGGAAATCAGCCAGGGTTCCTGGTCCTGATCACTGCCCAGTGACCCCTGGGTTAGAGAGAGGGGAAATCAGCCAGGGTTCCTGCTCCTGATCACTGCCCAGTGACCCCTGGGTTAGAGAGAGAGGGAAATCAGCCAGGGTTCCTGCTCCTGATCACTGTCCAGTGACCCCTGGGTTAGAGAGAGAGGTGAAATCAGCCAGGGTTCCTGCTCCTGATCACTGCCCAGTGACCCCTGGGTTAGAGAGAGAGGGAAATCAGCCAGGGTTCCTGCTCCTGATCACTGTCCAGTGACCCCTGGGTTAGAGAGAGAGGTGAAATCAGCCAGGGTTCCTGCTCCTGATCATTGTCCAGTGAACCCTGGGTTGAGAGAGTGGAAATCAGCCTGGGTTCCTGCTCCTGATCACAGTCCAGTGACCCCTGGGTTAGAGAGAGAGGGGAAATCAGCCAGGGTTCATGCTCCTGATCACTGTCCAGTGACTCCTGGGTTAGAGAGGGGAAATCAGCCAGGGTTCCTGCTCCTGATCACTATCCAGAGATCCCTGGGTTAGAGAGAGGGGAAATCAGCCAGGGTTCCTGCTCCTGATCACAGTCCAGTGACCCCTGGGTTAGAGAGAGAGGGAAATCAGCCAGGGTTCCTGCTCCTGATCACAGTCCAGTGACCCCTGGGTTAGAGAGAGAGCGAAATCAGCCAGGGTTCATGCTCCTGATCACAGTCCAGTGACCCCTGGGTTAGAGAGAGGGAAAATCAGCCGGGGTTCCAGCTCCTGATCACTGCCCAGTGACCCCTGGGTTAGAGAGAGAGGGAAATCAGCCAGGGTTCCTGCTCCTGATCACTGCACAGTGAACCCTGGGTTAGAGAGAGAGGGAAATCAGCCAGGGTTCATGCTCCTGATCACAGTCCAGTGACACCTGGGTTAGAGAGAGGGGAAATCAGCCAGGGTTCATGCTCCTGATCACTATCTACTGACCCCTGGGTTAGAGAGAGAGGGAAATCAGCCAGGATTCCTGCTCCTGATCACAGTCCAGTGAACCCTGGGTTAGAGAGAGGGGAAATCAGCCAGGGTTCATGCTCCTGATCACTATCCACTGACCCCTGAGTTAGAGAGAGGTGAAATCAGCCAGGATTCCTGCTCCTGATCACTGCCCAGTGACCCCTGGGTTAGAGAGAGAGGGAAATCAGCCAGGGTTCCTGCTCCTGATCACTGTCCAGTGACCCCTGGGTTAGAGAGGGGAAATCAGCCAGGGTTTCTGCTCCTGATCACTGCCCAGTGACCCCTGGGTTAGAGAGAGGGGAAATCAGCCAGGGTTCCTGCTCCTGATCACTGCCCAGTGACCCCTGGGTTAGAGAGAGGGGAAATCAGCCAGGGTTCCTGCTCCTGATCACAGTCCAGTGACCCCTGGTTTAGAGAGAGAGGGCAATCAGCCTGGGTTCCTGCTGCTGATCACTGCCCAGTGACCCCTGAGTTAGAGAGAGAGGAAATCAGCTGGGGTTCCTGCTCCTGATCACAGTCCAGTGACCCCTGGGATAGAGAGAGAGGGAAATCAGCCAGGGTTCCTGCTCCTGATCACAGTCCAGTGACACCTGGGTGAGAGAGAGAGGGAAATCAGCCAGGGTTCGTGCTCCTGATCACTATCCAGTGACTCCTGGGTTAGAGAGAGGGGAAATCAGCCAGGGTTCGTGCTCCTGATCACTGTCCAGTGACTCCTGGGTTAGAGAGAGGGGAAATCAGCCTGGGTTCCAGCTCCTGATTACAGTCCAGTGAACCCTGGGTTAGAGAGAGGGGAAATCAGCCAGGGTTCCTGCTCCTGATTACAGTCCAGTGACCCCTGGGTTAGAGAGAGGGGGAACCAGCCAGGGTTCCTGCTCCTGATCACTGTCCAGTGACTCCTGGGTTAGAGAGAGGGGAAATCAGCCAGGGTTCCTGCTCCTGATCATTGTCCAGTGACCCCTGGGTTAGAGAGACAGGTGAAATCAGCCAGGGTTCATGCTCCTGATCACTATCCAGTGACCCCTGGTTAGAGAGAGAGGGAAATCAGCGAGAGTTCCTGCTCCTGATCATTGTCCATTAACCCCTGGGTTAGAGAGAGGGGAAACCAGCCCGGGTTCCAGCTCCTGATCACTATCCAGTGACCCCTGAGTTAGAGAGAGGGGGAACCAGCCAGGGTTCCTGCTCCTGATCACTGTCCAGTGACCCCTGGGTTAGAGAGAGAGGGGAAATCAGCCAGGGTTCCTGCTCCTGATCACTGTCCAGTGACCCCTGGGTTAGAGAGAGAGGGGAAATCAGCCAGGGTTCCTGCTCCTGATCACTGCCCAGTGACCCCTGGGTTAGAGAGAGGGGAAATCAGCCAGGGTTCCTGCTCCTGATCACTGCCCAGTGACCCCTGGGTTAGAGAGAGAGGGAAATCAGCCAGGGTTCCTGCTCCTGATCACTGTCCAGTGACCCCTGGGTTAGAGAGAGAGGTGAAATCAGCCAGGGTTCCTGCTCCTGATCACTGCCCAGTGACCCCTGGGTTAGAGAGAGAGGGAAATCAGCCAGGGTTCCTGCTCCTGATCACTGTCCAGTGACCCCTGGGTTAGAGAGAGAGGTGAAATCAGCCAGGGTTCCTGCTCCTGATCACTGCCCAGTGACCCCTGGATTAGAGAGAGGGGAAATCAGCCAGGGTTCCTGCTCCTGATCACTATCCAGAGATCCCTGGGTTAGAGAGAGGGGGAACCAGCCAGGGTTCCTGCTCCTGATCACTGTCCAGTGACCCCTGGGTTAGAGAGAGAGGGGAAATCAGCCAGGGTTCCTGCTCCTGATCACTGTCCAGTGACCCCTGGGTTAGAGAGAGAGGGGAAATCAGCCAGGGTTCCTGCTCCTGATCACTGCCCAGTGACCTCTGGGTTAGAGAGAGGGGAAATCAGCCAGGGTTCCTGCTCCTGATCACTGCCCAGTGACCCCTGGGTTAGAGGGAGAGGGAAATCAGCCAGGGTTCCTGCTCCTGATCACTGTCCAGTGACCCCTGGGTTAGAGAGAGAGGTGAAATCAGCCAGGGTTCCTGCTCCTGATCACTGTCCAGTGACCCCTGGGTTAGAGAGAGAGGTGAAATCAGCCAGGGTTCCTGCTCCTGATCACTGCCCAGTGACCCCTGGGTTAGAGAGAGGGGAAATCAGCCAGGGTTCCTGCTCCTGATCACTATCCAGAGATCCCTGGGTTAGAGAGAGGGGAAATCAGCCAGGGTTCCTGCTCCTGATCACAGTCCAGTGACCCCTGGGTTAGAGAGAGAGGGAAATCAGCCAGGGTTCCTGCTCCTGATCACAGTCCAGTGACCCCTGGGTTAGAGAGAGAGCGAAATCAGCCAGGGTTCATGCTCCTGATCACAGTCCAGTGACCCCTGGGTTAGAGAGAGGGAAAATCAGCCGGGGTTCCAGCTCCTGATCACTGCCCAGTGACCCCTGGGTTAGAGAGAGAGGGAAATCAGCCAGGGTTCCTGCTCCTGATCACTGCACAGTGAACCCTGGGTTAGAGAGAGAGGGAAATCAGCCAGGGTTCATGCTCCTGATCACAGTCCAGTGACCCCTGGGTTAGAGAGAGGGGAAATCAGCCAGGGTTCATGCTCCTGATCACTATCCACTGACCCCTGGGTTAGAGAGAGAGGGAAATCAGCCAGGATTCCTGCTCCTGATCACAGTCCAGTGAACCCTGGGTTAGAGAGAGGGGAAATCAGCCAGGGTTCATGCTCCTGATCACTATCCACTGACCCCTGGGTTAGAGAGAGGTGAAATCAGACAGGATTCCTGCTCCTGATCACTGCCCAGTGACCCCTGGGTTAGAGAGAGAGGGAAATCAGCCAGTGTTCCTGCTCCTGATCATTGCCCAGTGAACCCTGGGTTAGAGAGAGAGGGGAATTCAGCCAGGGTTCCTGCTCCTGATCACTGCCCAGTGACCCCTGGGTTAGAGAGAGAGGGGAATTCAGCCAGGGTTCCTGCTCCTGATCACTGTCCAGTGACCCCTGGGTTAGAGAGGGGAAATCAGCCAGGGTTTCTGCTCCTGATCACTGCCCAGTGACCCCTGGGTTAGAGAGAGGGGAAATCAGCCAGGGTTCCTGCTCCTGATCACTGCCCAGTGACCCCTGGGTTAGAGAGAGGGGAAATCAGCCAGGGTTCCTGCTCCTGATCACAGTCCAGTGACCCCTGGTTTAGAGAGAGAGGGCAATCAGCCTGGGTTCCTGCTGCTGATCACTGCCCAGTGACCCCTGAGTTAGAGAGAGAGGAAATCAGCTGGGGTTCCTGCTCCTGATCACAGTCCAGTGACCCCTGGGATAGAGAGAGAGGGAAATCAGCCAGGGTTCCTGCTCCTGATCACAGTCCAGTGACCCCTGGGTGAGAGAGAGAGGTAAATCAGCCAGGGTTCCTGCTCCTGATCACTGTCCAGTGACTCCTGGGTTAGAGAGAGGGGAAATCAGCCTGGGTTCCAGCTCCTGATTACAGTCCAGTGAACCCTGGGTTAGAGAGAGGGGAAATCAGCCAGGGTTCCTGCTCCTGATTACAGTCCAGTGACCCCTGGGTTAGAGAGAGGGGGAACCAGCCAGGGTTCCTGCTCCTGATCACTGTCCAGTGACTCCTGGGTTAGAGAGAGGGGAAATCAGCCAGGGTTCCTGCTCCTGATCATTGTCCAGTGACCCCTGGGTTAGAGAGACAGGTGAAATCAGCCAGGGTTCATGCTCCTGATCACTATCCAGTGACCCCTGGTTAGAGAGAGAGGGAAATCAGCGAGAGTTCCTGCTCCTGATCATTGTCCAGTAACCCCTGGGTTAGAGAGAGGGGAAACCAGCCCGGGTTCCAGCTCCTGATCACTATCCAGTGACCCCTGAGTTAGAGAGAGGGGGAACCAGCCAGGGTTCCTGCTCCTGATCACTGTCCAGTGACCCCTGGGTTAGAGAGAGAGGGGAAATCAGCCAGGGTTCCTGCTCCTGATCACTGTCCAGTGACCCCTGGGTTAGAGAGAGAGGGGAAATCAGCCAGGGTTCCTGCTCCTGATCACAGTCCAGTGACCCCTGGGTTAGAGAGAGGGGAAATCAGCCAGGGTTCGTGCTCCTGATCACTGTCCAACGACCCTTGGGTTAGAGAGAGAGGTGAAAGCAGCCAGGGTTCCTGCTCCTGATTACAGTCCAGTGAACCCTGGGTTAGAGAGAGAGGGGAAATCAGCCAGGGTTCCTGCTCCTGATCACAGTCCAGTGACCCCTCGGTTAGAGAGAGGGGAAATCAGCCAGGGTTCCTGCTCCTGATTACTGTCCAGTGACTCCTGGGTTAGAGAGAGGGGAAATCAGCCAGGGTTCCTGCTCCTGATCACTGCCCAGTCACCCCTGGGTTGGAAAGAGGGGAAATCAGCCAGGGTTCCTGCTCCTGATCACTGCCCAGTGACCCCTGGTTTAGAGAGAGGGGGAAATCAGCCGGGGTTCCTGCTCCTGATCACTGCCCAGTGACTCCTGGGTTAGAGAGAGGAGGAAATCAGCCAGGGTTCCTGCTCCTGATCACTGACCAGTGACCACTGGGTTAGAGAGCGGGGAATTCAGCCAGGGTTCCTGCTCCTGATCACTGTCCAGTGACCCCTGGGTTAGAGAGAGAGGAAATCAGCCAGGGTTCCTGCTCCTGATCACTGTCCAGTGACCACTGGCTTAGAGAGAGGGGAAATCAGCCAGGGTTCCTGCTCCTGATCATTGTCCAGTGACCCCTGGGTTAGAGAGAGGGGAAATCAGCCAGGGTTCCTGCTCCTGATCACTGTCCAGTGACCACTGGCTTAGAGAGAGGGGGAATCAGCCAGGGTTCCTGCTCCTGATCGCTGTCCAGTGACCCCTGGGTTAGAGAGAGGGGAAATCAGCCAGGGTTCCTGCTCCTGATCACTGTCCAGTGACCCCTGGGTTAGAGAGAGGGAAATCAGCCAGGGTTCCTGCTCCTGATCACTGCCCAGTGACCCCTGGGTTAGAGAGAGAGGGAAATCAGCCAGGATTCCTGCTCCTGATCACTGCCCAGTGACCCCTGGGTTAGAGAGAGAGGGAAATCAGCCAGGGTTCCTGCTCCTGATCACTGCCCAGTGAACCCTTGTTTAGAGAGAGTGGAAATCAGCCTGGGTTCCTGCTCCTGATCACTGCCCAGTGACCCCTGGGTTAGAGAGAGAGGGGAATTCAGCCAGGGTTCCTGCTCCTGATCACTGTCCAGTGACCCCTGGGTTAGAGAGGGGAAAATCAGCCAGGGTTTCTGCTCCTGATCACTGCTGAGTGACCCCTGGGTTAGAGAGAGGGGAAATCAGCCAGGGTTCCTGCTCCTGATCACTGCCCAGTGACCCCTGGGTTAGAGAGAGGGGAAATCAGCCAGGGTTCCTGCTCCTGATCACAGCCCAGTGACCCCTGGGTTAGAGAGAGAGGTGAAATCAGCCAGGGTTCCTGCTCCTGATCACAGTCCAGTGACCCCTGGGTTAGAGAGAGAGGGGAAATCAGCTAGGGTTCCTGCACCTGATCACTGCCCAGTGACCCCTGGGTTAGAGAGAGGAGGAAATCAGCCAGGGTTCCTGCTCCTGATCACTGTCCAGTGACCCCTGGGTTAGAGAGAAGGGAAATCAGCCTGGGTTCCTGCTCCTGATCACTGACCAGTGACCCCTGGGTTAGAGAGAGAGGGATATCAGCCAGGGTTCCTGCTCCTGATCACAGTCCAGTGACCCCTGGGTTTGAGAGAGAGGGAATTCAGCCAGGATTCATGCTCTCACTGCCCAGTGACCCCTGGGTTAGAGAGAGGGGAAATCAGCCAGGGTTCCTGCTCCTGATCACAGTCCAGTGACCCCTGGTTTAGAGAGAGAGGGCAATCAGCCTGGGTTCCTGCTGCTGATCATTGCCCAGTGACCCCTGAGTTAGAGAGAGAGGAAATCAGCCGGGGTTCCTGCTCCTGATCACAGTCCAGTGACCCCTGGGATAGAGAGAGAGGGAAATCAGCCAGGGTTCCTGCTCCTGATCACAGTCCAGTGACACCTGGGTGAGAGAGAGAGGGAAATCAGCCAGGGTTCGTGCTCCTGATCACTGTCCAGTGACTCCTGGGTTAGAGAGAGGGGAAATCAGCCCGGGTTCCAGCTCCTGATTACAGTCCAGTGAACCCTGGGTTAGAGAGAGGGGAAATCAGCCAGGGTTCCTGCTCCTGATTACAGTCCAGTGACCCCTGGGTTAGAGAGAGGGGGAACCAGCCAGGGTTCCTGCTCCTGATCACTGTCCAGTGACTCCTGGGTTAGAGAGAGGGGAAATCAGCCAGGGTTCCTGCTCCTGATCATTGTCCAGTGACCCCTGGGTTAGAGAGACAGGTGAAATCAGCCAGGGTTCATGCTCCTGATCACTATCCAGTGACCCCTGGTTAGAGTGAGAGGGAAATCAGCGAGAGTTCCTGCTCCTGATCATTGTCCAGTGACCCCTGGGTTAGAGAGAGGGGAAACCAGCCTGGGTTCCAGCTCCTGATCATTATCCAGTGACCCCTGAGTTAGAGAGAGGGGGAACCAGCCAGGGTTCCTGCTCCTGATCACTGTCCAGTGACCCCTGGGTTAGAGAGAGAGGGGAAATCAGCCAGGGTTCCTGCTCCTGATCACTGTCCAGTGAGCCCTGGGTTAGAGAGAGAGGGGAAATCAGCCAGGGTTCCTGCTCCTGATCACAGTCCAGTGACCCCTGGGTTAGAGAGAGGGGAAATCAGCCAGGGTTCCTGCTCCTGATCACAGTCCAGTGACCCCTGGGTTAGAGAGAGGGGAAATCAGCCAGGGTTCCTGCTCCTGATCACTATCCAGAGATCCCTGGGTTAGAGAGAGGGAAAATCAGCAAGGGTTCATGCTCCTGATCACTGCCCAGTGACCCCTGGGTTAGAGAGAGAGGGAAATCAGCCAGGGTTCCTGCTCCTGATCACTGCCCAGTGAACCCTGGTTTAGAGAGAGTGGAAATCAGCCTGGGTTCCTGCTCCTGATCACTGCCCAGTGACCCCTGAGTTAGAGAGAGGGAAATCAGCCAGGGTTCCTGCTCCTGATCACTGCCCAGTGACCCCTGAGTGAGACAGAGGGAAATCAGCCAGTGTTCCTGCTCCTGATCACTGTCCAACGACCCTTGGGTTAGAGAGAGAGGTGAAAGCAGCCAGGGTTCCTGCTCCTTATCACAGTCCAGTGACCCCTGGGTTAGAGAGAGAGGAAATCAGCCAGGGTTCATGCTCCTGATCACTATCCAGTGACCCCTGGGTTAGAGAGAGGGGAAATCAGCCAGGATTCCTGCTCCTGATCACTGCCCAGTGACCCCTGGGTTAGAGAGAGAGGGAAATCAGCCAGGGTTCCTGCTCCTGATCACTGCCCAGTGAACCCTGGTTTAGAGAGAGTGGAAATCAGCCTGGGTTCCTGCTCCTGATCACTGCCCAGTGACCCCTGGGTTAGAGAGAGAGGGGAATTCAGCCAGGGTTCCTGCTCCTGATCACTGTCCAGTGACCCCTGGGTTAGAGAGGGGAAAATCAGCCAGGGTTTCTGCTCCTGATCACTGCTGAGTGACCCCTGGGTTAGAGAGAGGGGAAATCAGCCAGGGTTCCTGCTCCTGATCACTGCCCAGTGACCCCTGGGTTAGAGAGAGGGGAAATCAGCCAGGGTTCCTGCTCCTGATCACAGCCCAGTGACCCCTGGGTTAGAGAGAGAGGTGAAATCAGCCAGGGTTCCTGCTCCTGATCACAGTCCAGTGACCCCTGGGTTAGAGAGAGAGGGGAAATCAGCTAGGGTTCCTGCACCTGATCACTGCCCAGTGACCCCTGGGTTAGAGAGAGGAGGAAATCAGCCAGGGTTCCTGCTCCTGATCACTGTCCAGTGACCCCTGGGTTAGAGAGAAGGGAAATCAGCCTGGGTTCCTGCTCCTGATCACTGACCAGTGACCCCTGGGTTAGAGAGAGAGGGATATCAGCCAGGGTTCCTGCTCCTGATCACAGTCCAGTGACCCCTGGGTTTGAGAGAGAGGGAATTCAGCCAGGATTCATGCTCCTGATCACAGTCCAGTGACACCTGGGTGAGAGAGAGAGGGAAATCAGCCAGGGTTCGTGCTCCTGATCACTGTCCAGTGACTCCTGGGTTAGAGAGAGGGGAAATGAGCCTGGGTTCCAGCTCCTGATCACAGTCCAGTGACCCCTGGTTTAGAGAGAGGGGGAACCAGCCAGGGTTCCTGCTCCTGATCACTGTCCAGTGACCCCTGGGTTAGAGAGAGAGGGGAAATCAGCCAGGGTTCCTGCTCCTGATCACTGCCCAGTGACCCCTGGGTTAGAGAGAGAGGGAAATCAGCCAGGGTTCCTGCTCCTGATCACTGTCCAGTGACCCCTGGGTTAGAGAGAGAGGTGAAATCAGCCAGGGTTCCTGCTCCTGATCACTGCCCAGTGACCCCTGGGTTAGAGAGAGAGGGAAATCAGCCAGGGTTCCTGCTCCTGATCACTGTCCAGTAACCCCTGGGTTAGAGAGAGAGGTGAAATCAGCCAGGGTTCCTGCTCCTGATCACTGCCCAGTGACACCTGGGTTAGAGAGAGGGGAAATCAGCCAGGGTTCCTGCTCCTGATCACTGTCCAGTGACCCCTGGGTTAGAGAGAGAGGGAAATCAGCCTGGGTTCCTGCTCCTGATCACAGTCCAGTGACCTCTGGGTTAGAGAGAGAGGGGAAATCAGCCAGGGTTCATGCTCCTGATCACTGTCCAGTGACTCCTGGGTTAGAGAGGGGAAATCAGCCAGGGTTCCTGCTCCTGATCACTATCCAGAGATCCCTGGGTTAGAGAGAGGGGAAATCAGCCAGGGTTCCTGCTCCTGATCATTGTCCAGTGACCCCTGGGTTAGAGAGAGAGGGGAAATCAGCCAGGGTTCCCGCTCCTGATCACAGTCCAGTGACCCCTGGGTTAGAGAGGGGAAATCAGCCAGGGTTCCTGCTCCTGATCACTATCCAGAGATCCCTGGGTTAGAGAGAGGGGAAATCAGCCTGGGTTCCTGCTCCTGATTACTGCCCATTGACCCCTGGGTTAGAGAGAGAGGGAAATCAGCCAGGGTTCCTGCTCCTGATCACTGCCCATTGACCCCTGGGTTAGAGAGAGAGGGAAATCAGCCAGGGTTCATGCTCCTGATCACAGTCCAGTGACCCCTGGGTTAGAGAGAGGGAAAATCAGCCGGGGTTCCAGCTCCTGATCACTGCACAGTGAACCCTGGGTTAGAGAGAGAGGGAAATCAGCCAGGGTTCATGCTCCTGATCACAGTCCAGTGACCCCTGGGTTAGAGAGAGGGGAAATCAGCCAGGGTTCATGCTCCTGATCACTATCCACTGACCCCTGGGTTAGAGAGAGGGGAAATCAGCCAGCATTCCTGCTCCTGATCACTGCCCATTGACCCCTGGGTTAGAGAGAGTGGAAATCAGCCAGGGTTCCTGCTCCTGATCACTGCCCAGTGAACCCTGGGTTAGAGAGAGTGGAAATCAGCCTGGGTTCCTGCTCCTGATCACTGGCCAGTGACCCCTGGGTTAGAGAGAGGGGAAATCAGCCAGGGTTCCTGCTCCTGATCACTGCCCAGTGACCCCTGGGTTAGAGAGAGGGGAAATCAGCCAGGGTTCCTGCTCCTGATCACAGTCCAGTGACCCCTGGTTTAGAGAGAGAGGGCAATCAGCCTGGGTTCCTGCTGCTGATCACTGCCCAGTGACCCCTGAGTTAGAGAGAGAGGAAATCAGCCGGGGTTCCTGCTCCTGATCACAGTCCAGTGACCCCTGGGATAGAGAGAGAGGGAAATCAGCCAGGGTTCCTGCTCCTGATCACAGTCCAGTGACACCTGGGTGAGAGAGAGAGGTAAATCAGCCAGGGTTCCTGCTCCTGATCACTGCCCAGTGACTCCTGGGTTAAAGAGAGGAGGAAATCAGCCAGGGTTCCTGCTCCTGATCACTGACCAGTGACCACTGGGTTAGAGAGCGGGGAATTCAGCCAGGGTTCCTGCTCCTGATCATTGTCCAGTGACCCCTGGGTTAGAGAGAGGGGAAATCAGCCAGGGTTCCTGCTCCTGATCACTGTCCAGTGACCCCTGAGTTAGAGAGAGGGGGAATCAGCCAGGGTTCCTGCTCCTGATCGCTGTCCAGTGACCCCTGGGTTAGAGAGAGGGGAAATCAGCCAGGGTTCCTGCTCCTGATCACTGCCCAGTGACCCCTGGGTTAGAGAGAGGGGAAATCAGCCAGGGTTCCTGCTCCTGATCACTGTCCAGTGACCCCTGGGTTAGAGAGAGGGGGAAATCAGCCGGGGTTCCTGCTCCTGATCACTGCCCAGTGACTCCTGGGTTAGAGAGAGGAGGAAATCAGCCAGGGTTCCTGCTCCTGATCACTGACCAGTGACCACTGGGTTGGAAAGAGGGGAAATCAGCCAGGGTTCCTGCTCCTGATCACTGCCCAGTGACCCCTGGGTTGGAAAGAGGGGAAATCAGCCAGGGTTCCTGCTCCTGATCACTGCCCAGTGACCCCTGGTTTAGAGAGAGGGGGAAATCAGCCGGGGTTCCTGCTCCTGATCACTGCCCAGTGACTCCTGGGTTAGAGAGAGGGGAAATCAGCCAGGGTTCCTGCTCCTGATCACAGTCCAGTGACCCCTGGGTTAGAGAGACAGGTGAAATCAGCCAGGGTTCCTGCTCCTTATCACAGTCCAGTGACACCTGGGTTAGAGAGAGAGGGGAAATCAGCCAGGGTTCATGCTCCTGATCACTATCCAGTGACCCCTTGGTTAGAGAGAGGGGAAATCAGCCAGGGTTCCTGCTCCTGATCATTGTCCAGTGACCCCTGGGTTAGAGAGAGAGGGAAATCAGCCAGGGTTCCAGGTCCTGATCACTATCCAGTGACCTAGAGAGAGGGGGAACCATCCAGGGTTCATGCTCCTGATCATTGTCCAGTGACCCGTGGGTTAGAGAGAGGGGAAATGAGCCAGGGTTCCTGCTCCTGATCACTGCCCAGTGACCCCTGGGTTAGAGAGAGGGGAAAATCAGCCAGGGTTCCTGCTCCTGATCATTGTCCAGTGACCCCTGGGTTAGAGAGAGAGGGAAATCAGCCAGGGTTATTTAAATCATGTTGCTAGAAAGGGAAATAGTTTGTGCCCCCGTTTGTACCTCAGACTCTTAGAGACGGAGGGAACGGCAACAGAAAAAGAGGAAACAACATCTCCAAAAACTGATCCCAGCTCATCGCCAAGGCTGGGGATAGATAACCTCGCCGCCTTCTTAGGAAGTTTAACCACTTTATTCACTTTCTGATTGGAGCTCCGTTTGGAATTAGACTTTATTTTGTCGGATGTTTAACGACAGCATTGAAGGGGGAAGGAGAAACTTGGAGCAACTTCTTCTGTCAAAGCTGCAGTGAGACTTGAAAGATTTTAACGATTTTTAATGAACTTTTCACCAAAAATGAGTGTAAAAAACACTTTTTCCCCCTAAGTTTCGAACATGATTTTGGAAGAGACTGAAGCAAAAGCCAATTTCCCCCTCACCTAAACAAGTTTCAACCAGGTCTTGAAGTCCAAACGCTTTTAAAGTGCTCTGAAATGGTTAAAATGTTTTCAAATTGAAATATCTCAAGATTTGATTTTGAGTGATTGACTGAAGTGAGTAGCTTTACACAAACTTGCAACCATGGTGTTGTGGAGGGGGAAGGTAGGGGAGGATTTGTAGGAGTTACAGATTACTTTTTAATGACTTTTTAAAAATATACCATTAAGACATTTAGGAAGAGAACCAAGAAAGGGGAAAAACACAAACCATTTTATAATGTCTCGTTCGATAGTCCTAACAAGTCGCAGGAATAACGTAAATATAGATTTCCTCTTAAACATTTAGTGGAGTGTTAATTGAAGCAAGAGTTATGTAATGATGTATAAAAATTGCAGGAAGCTACTTTAGAAGAAACCACTCTTTGTTTATTGAGAGAGACACAGAAAATACATTGATTAAAGTGATAACGTACAATTCGATTTGGTTTGAATGTTTGAAATAGGAGATTAAAATTTGTGAGTATAATGAAGTTTGTTTCCTGCTTTTAATTGCGAAGTACCTAAAATAATTCAACACTCCTTGTGACAAGAGCAGGGATTAATATTGTGGAGAATGTTTGAGAGAAAAACATTAGAAGCGAAATTGGTCAATTATAAATCTTTACGTCAACATATCAGTAAACATTTGCAAGTCAGTCTGACTGGTTTTGCTGTCCAGGAAGAAAAACAAGTGTTTATTTCTGTTAAGTCATAGCTTTGCCTGCTTTTTGTTTATAATTCAGTGACACAAATTGTGTGTATATTTGTAAATTGTAAAATAACAGCAATAAATCACATTTCTGTGACATTCTTTCTGTCTTAAACGATTCAATTTGTGGCTCGGAATCTAGAAGCTTCTTTACCTGAAAGGTTTGAATGGTTAAAGTTGATCTCAGCTAGCAAAAGCTGTTTGCGACATTCCTGCATTGTGGAACAGCATGATGTCTTTGCAGAGACAGGAATTCGCATTGTTGAATGGAGGTTTTTCTGATCTGTTGCATCCTGTGTAGATCAGAAACAGGTAAAGATGTTCATAGTAAACAGCCCAAGACAATGAAATGCTTAAACAATGTCTGGCCAATGTCAGAGACTTCAAGCACAGGACATGTGGAATATACAAAACCCCATAGCCCTGTATCAATCCCAAACTAATCACACTGCCCCGATCTCTCCCGATAGCCCTGTATCAATCCCAAACTATTCCCAATGCCTCGCTCTCTCCCCATAGCCCTGTATCAATCCCCAAACTAATCCCACTGCCCCGCTCTCTCCCCATAGCCCTGTATCAATCCGCAAACTAATCCCGCTGCCCCGCTCACTCCCCATAGCCCTGTATCAATCCCAAACTATTCCCAATGCCCCGATCTCTCCCAATAGCCCTGTATCAATCCCCAAACTAATCCCACTGCCCCGCTCTCTCCCCATAGCCCTGTATCAATCCGCAAACTAATCCCGCTGCCCCGCTCACTCCCCATAGCCCTGTATCAATCCCAAACTAATCCCAGTGCCCCGCTCACTCCCGATAGCCCTGTATGAATCCAAAACTAATCCCAAAGCCCCACTCTCTCCCCATAGTCCTGTATCAATCCCAAACTAATCCCAATGCCCCGCTCTCTCCCCATAGCCCTGTTTCAATCCCCAAACTAATCCCACTGCCCCGCACTCTCCCCATAGCCCTGTATCAATCCCAAACTAATCCCACTGCCCCGCTCTCTCCCCATAGCCCTTTATCAATCCCAAACTAATCCCACTGCCCTGCTCTCTCCCCATAGCCCTGTATCAATCCCAAACTAATCCCACTGCCCCGCTCTATCCCCATAGCCCTGTATCAATCCCCAAACTAATCCCACTGCCCTGCTCTCTCCCCATAGCCCTGTATCAATCCCCAAACTAATCCCACTGCCCCGCTCTCTCCCCATACCCTGTATCAATCCCCAAACTAATCCCACGGCCCTGCTGACTCCCCATAGCCCTGTATCAATCCCCAATCTAATCCCACTGCCCCGCTCTCTCCCCATAGCCCTGTATCAATCCCAAACTAACCCCACTGCCCTGCTCTCCCCCCATAGCCCTGCATCAATTCCAAACTAATCCCTCTGCCCCAGTCTCTGCCCATAGCCCTGCATCATTCCCAAACTAACCCCACTGCCACGTTCTCTCCCCATACCCCTGGGAGTGTTTGATGGGACAGTGTAGAGGGAGCATTACTATATATATCTAACCCGTGCAGCACCTGCCTTGGGAATGTTTGATGGGACAGTGTAGAGGGAGCTTTTTGTCTGTATCTAACCCGTGCGGTACCTGCCTTGGGAGTGTTTGATGGGACAGTGTAGAGGGAGCATTACTCTATATCTAACCCGTGCTGTACCTGCCTTGGGAGTGTTTGATGGGACAGCGTAGAGGGAGCTTTACTCTGTATCTGACCCGTGCAGTCCCTGCCATGGGAGTGTTTGATGGGACAGTGTAGAGGGAGCTTCACTCTGTATCTAACCCGTGTTGTTCCTGCCCTGGGAGTTTTTGATGGGCTGGTTTAAAGAGAGCTTTTCTCTATCGATTCTGTAGCAAACCTTGATAGATTGCAAGTCCGGGGATTCAGCGCACACACAGCGCAGACGGAAACACGGAACTTGCGGGGCCTCTACCAAGGCCTAAGTCGTTGGTACGGGGACCATGATTTCAGGGCCATTATCTTTGTTTGATGTAATCCTTCTCTCCTGTGTATAAGACAGTGAGTCTCACGGCCTAAAATTCATTCAAATCTCAGTAAGAATACCCAGAACAGACTTTAATTGTCTTTTATTTGCTTCATTTTTCTAAGGTGTACCCAGATATCTGCAGACCAACATTCATCCGCATGTGAATCCCTCCTCTGCATTTAAATCAAATCACGGTAACACTTTTATTTAATCTACCGAGGTTCAGTATTGAAATATACCAGGAGATCCAGGCACGTTTTGATAAAGCAGATTAACAATGAGTTCAGTGGGGAAATTTAGCAAACAACAGGCCGATTTTAATATGATAAGGCAGGATCTGTCCAAAGTGGACTGGGAACAGCTACTTGACAACCCTCTGTCTCAGTCCCAAACTAATCCCACTGCCCTGCTCTCTCCTGTTAGCCCTTTATCAATCGCCAACCTAATCCCACTGCCCCGCTCTCTCCCCATAGCCCTGTATCAGTCCGCAACCTAATCCCACTGCCCCGCTCTCTCCCGATTGCCCTGTATCAGTCCCCAACCTAATCCCACTGCCCTGCTCTCCCCCCATAGCCCTACATCAATCCTAAACTAATCCCACTGCCCCGCTCTCTCCCCATAGTCCTGCATCAATCCCAAACTAATCCCACTGCCCCGCTATCTCCCCATAGCCCTGTATCAATCCCCAAAACTAATCCCATTGCCCCGCTCTCTCCCCATAGCCGTTTATCAATCCCAAACTAATCCAACTGCCCCGCTCTCTCCCCATAGCCCTGTATCAATCCCAAACTATTCCCACTGCCCCGCTCTCTCCCTATAGCCCTGTATCAATCCCAAACTAATCCCACTGCCCCGCTCACTCCCCATAGCCCTGTATCAATCCGCAAACTAATCCCACTGCCCCGCTCACTCCCCAAAGCCCTGTATCAATCCCAAACTAATCCCAGTGCCCCGCTCACTCCCGATAGGCCTGTATCAATCCTAAACTAATCCCAAAGCCCCACTCCCTCCCCATAGCCCTGTATCAATCCCAAACTAATCACACTGCCCCGATCTCTCCCGATAGCCCTGTATCAATCCCAAACTATTCCCAATGCCTCGCTCGCTCCCGATAACCCTGTATCAATCCCAAACTAATCAGACTGCCCTGCTCTCACCCCATAGCCCTGTATCAATCCCCAAACGAATCCCACTGCCCCGCTCTCTTCCGATTGCCCTGTATCAATTCCAAACTAATCACACTGCCCCGCTCTCTCCCCATAGCCCTGGATCAATCCCCAAACTAATCCCACTGCCCCGCTCTCTCCCCATAGCTCTGTATCAATCCCAAACTAATCCCACTGCCCTGCACTCTCCCCATAGCCCTGTATCAATCCCAAACAAATCACACTGCCCCGCTCTCTCCCCATAGCCCTGTATCAATTCCAAACTAATCCCACTGCCCCGCTCTCTCCGGATAGCCCTGTATCAATCCCAAACTAATCAAACTGCCCCGCTGTCTCCCCATTGCCCTGTATCAATCCCAAACTATTCCCACTGCCCCGCTCACTCCCCATAGCCCTGTATCAATCCCCAAACTAATCCCACTGCCCCGCTCTCTCCCCATAGCCCTGTATCAATCCGCAAAATAATCCCACTGCCCCGCTCACTCCCCATAGCCCTGTATCAATCACAAACTAATCCCAGTGCCCCGCTCACTCCCGATAGCCCTGTATCAATCCAAAACTAATCCCAATGCCCCGCTCTCTCCCCATAGCCCTGTTTCAATCCCCAAACTAATTCCACTGCCCTGCTCTCTCCCCATAGCCCTGTATCAATCCCAAACTAATCCCACTGCCCCGCTCTCTCCCCATAGCCCTGTATCAATCCCCAAACTAATCCCACTGCCCCGCTCTCTCCCCATAGCCCTGTATCAATCCCCAAATAATCCCACTGCCCTGCTGACTCCCCATAGCCCTGTGTTATATCCAAACAAATCCCACTGCCCGCTTTCTCCCCATAGCCCTGTGTTATATCCAAACTAATCCCACTGCCCCGCTTTCTCCTCATAGCACTGTGTTATATCCAAACTAATCCCACTGCCCCGCTTTCTCCCCATAGCCCTGTATCAATCCCGAAACTAATCCGACTGCCTTGCTTTCCCCCCATAGCTCTGTCTTGATCCCAAACTAATCCCACTGCCCTGCACTCCCCCCATAGCCCTGAATCAATCCCAAACTAATCCCACTGCCAAACTCTCTCCCCATAGCCCTGCATCAATCCCAAACTTTTCCCAATGCCTCTCTCTCTCCCGATAGCCCTGCATCAATTCCAAACTAATCCCTCTGCCCCACTCTCTGCCCATAGCCCTGCATCATTCCCAAACTAACCCCACTGCCACGTTCTCTCCCCATAGCCCTGGGAGTGTTTGATGGGACAGTGTAGAGGGAGCATTACTCTATATCTAACCCGTGCAGCACCTGCCTTGGGAATGTTTGATGGGACAGTGTAGAGGGAGCTTTTTATCTGTATCTAACCCGTGCGGTACCTGCCTTGGGAGTGTTTGATGGGACAGTGTAGAGGGAGCTTTACTCTATATCTAACCCGTGCTGTACCTGCCTTGGGAGTGTTTGATGGGACAGCGTAGAGGGAGCTTTACTCTGTATCTAACCCGAGCAGTACCTGCCTTGGGAGTGTTTGATGGGATAGTGTAGAGGGAGCATTACTCTATATCTAACCCATGCTGTACCTGCCTTGGGAGTGTTTGATGGGGCAGTGTAGAGGGAACTTTACTCTGTATCTAACCCGTGCGGTACCTGCCTTGGGAGTGTTTGATGGGACAGTGTAGAGGGAGCTTCACTCTGTATCTAACCCGTGTTGTTCCTGCCCTGGGAGTTTTTGATGGGCTGGTTTAAAGACAGCTTTACTCTATCGATTCTGTAGCAAACCTTGATAGATTGCAAGTCCGGGGATTCAGCGCATACACAGCGCAGACGGAAACATGGAACTTGCGGGGCCTCTACCAAGGCCTAAGTCGTTGGTACGGAGACCATGATTTCAGGGCCATTATCTTTGTTTGATGTAATCCTTCACTCCTGTGTATAAGACAGTGAGTCTCACGGCCTAAAATTCATTCAAATCTCAGTAAGAATACCCAGAACGGACTTTATTTGTCTTTTATTTGCTTCATATTTCTAAGGTGTACCCAGATATCTGCAGACTGCATGTGAATCCCTCCTCTGCATTTAAATCAAATCACGGTAACACTTTTATTTAATCTACCGAGGTTCAGTATTGAAATATACCAGGAGATCCAGGCACGTTTTGATAAAGCAGATTAACAATGAGTTCAGTGGGGAAATTTAGCAAACAATAGGCTGATTTTAATATGATAAGGCAGGAACTGTCCAAAGTGGAATGGGAACAGCTACTTGACAACCCTCTGTCACAGTCCCAAACTAATCCCACTGCCCTGCTCTCTCCTGTTAGCCCTTTATCAATCGCCAACCTAATCCCACTGCCTCGCTCTCTCCCCATAGCCCTGCATCAGTCCCCAGCCTAATCCCACTGCCTCGCTCTCTCCCCATAGCCCTGTATCAATCCCCAACCTAATCCCACTGCCTCGCTCTCTCCCCATAGCCCTGTATCAGTCCCCAACGTAATCCCACTGCCCCGCTCTCTCCCGATAGCCCTGTATCAATCACAAACTAATTCCACTGCCCTGCTCTCTCCCCATAGCCCTGTATCAATCCCCAACGTAAGCCCATTGCCCGCTTTCTCCCCATAGCCCTGTGTTATATCCAAACTAATCCCACTGCCCCGCTTTCTCCCCATAGCACTGTATCAGTCCCCAACTTAATCCCACTGCCCCGCTCTCTCCCCATAGCCCTGCATCAATCACCAAACAAATCCCACTGCCCCGCTCTCTCCCCATAGCCCTGTATCAATCAACAAACTAATCCCACTGCCCCGCTTTCTCCCCATAGCCCTGTATCAATCCCAAAACTAATCCCACTGCCCCGCTTTCTCCCCATAGCTCTGTATCAATCACCAAACAAATCCCACTGCCCCGCTTTCTCCCCATAGCCCTGTATCAATCACAAACTATTTCCACTGCCCCGCTTTCTCCCCATAGCCCTGTATCAATCCCAAACAAATCCCACTGCCCCGCTCTCTCCCCATAGCCCTGTATGAATCCCCAAACTAATCCCACTGCCCCGCTCTCTCCCCATAGCCCTGTATCAATCCCCAAATTAATCCCACTGCCCCGCTCTCTCCCCATAGACCTGTACCACCCCCAAACTAATCCCACTGCCCCGCTCTCTCCCCATAGCCCTGTATCAATCTCAAACTAATCCCACTACCTCGCTTTCCCCCCATAGCTCTGTCTTGATCCCAAACTAATCCCACTGCCCTGCTCTCCCCCCATAGCCCTGAATCAATCCCAAACTAATCCCACTGCCCCACTCTCTCCCCATAGCCCTGCCTCAATCCCAAACTTTTCCCAACAGCCCTGCATCAATTCCAAACTAATCCCTCTGCCCCACTCTCCTCCCATAGCCCTGCATCATTCCCAAACTAACCCCACTGCCACGTTCTCTCCCCATAGCCCTGGGAGTGTTTGATGGGTCAGTGTAGAGGGAGCATTACTATATATATCTAACCCGTGCAGCACCTGCCTTGGGAATGTTTGATGGGACAGTGTAGAGGCAGCTTTTTGTCTGTATCTAACCTGTGCGGTACCTGCCTTGGGAGTGTTTGATGGGACAGTGTAGAGGGAGCATTACTCTATATCTAACCCGTGCTGTACCTGCCTTGGGAGTGTTTGATGGGACAGCGTAGAGGGAGCTTTACTCTGTATCTAACCCGTGCAGTACCTGCCTTGGGAGTGTTTGATGGGACAGTGTAGAGGGAGCTTCACTCTGTATCTAACCCGTCTTGTTCCTGCCCTGGGAGTTTTTGATGGGCTGGTTTAAAGAGAGCTTTACTCTATCGATTCTGCAGCAAACCTTGATAGATTGCAAGTCCGGGGATTCAGCGCATACACAGCGCAGACGGAAACACGGAACTTGCGAGGCCTCTACCAAGGCCTAAGTCGTTGGTACGGAGACCATGATTTCAGGGCCATTATCTTTGTTTGATGTAATCCTTCTCTCCTGTGTATAAGACAGTGAGTCTCACGGCCTAAAATTCATTCAAATCTCAGTAGGAATACCCAGAACAGACTTTAATTGTCTTTTATTTGCTTCATTTTTCTAAGGTGTACCCAGATATCTGCAGACCAACATTCATCCGCATGTGAATCCCTCCTCTTCATTTAAATCAAATCACGGTAACACTTTTATTTAATCTACCGAGGTTCAGTATTGAAATATACCAGGAGATCCAGGCACGTTTTGATAAAGCAGATTAACCGTGAGTTCAGTGGGGAAATTTAGCAAACAACAGGCCGATTTTAATATGATAAGGCAGGATCTGTCCAAAGTGGACTAGGAACAGCTACTTGACAACCCTCTGTCTCAGTCCCAAACTAATCCCACTGCCCTGCTCTCTCCTGTTAGCCCCTTATCAATCGCCAACCTAATCCCACTGCCCCGCTCTCTCCCCATAGCCCTGTATCAGTCCCCAACCTAATCCCACTGCCGCGCTCTCTCCCCATAGCCCTGTATCAATCACAAACTATTTCCACTGCCCTGCACTCTCCCCATAGCCCTGTATCAATCCCCAACGTAAGCCCACTGCCCGCTTTCTCCCCATAGCCCTGTGTTATATCCAAACAAATCCCACTGCCCGCTTTCTCCCCATAGCCCTGTGTTATATCCAAACTAATCCCACTGCCCCGCTTTCTCCCCATAGCCCTGTATCAATCCCCAAATTAATCCCACTGCCCCGCTTTCTCCCCATAGCTCTGTATCAATCCGAAACAAATCCCACAGCCCCGCTCTCTCCCCATAGCCCTGTATCAATCCCCAACATAAGTCCACTGCCCTGCTTTCTCCCCATAGCCCTGTGTTATATCCAAACAAATCCCACTGCACCGCTCTCTCCCCATAGCCCTGTATCAATCCCAAACTATTCCCAATGCCTCACTCGCTCCCGATAACCCTGTATCAATCCCAAACTAATCAGACTGCCCTGCTCTCACCCCATAGCCCTGTATCAATCCCCAAACTAATCCCACTGCCCTGCTTTCTCCCCATAGCCCTGTATCAATCACAAACTAATTCCACTGCCCTGCTCTCTCCCCATAGCCCTGTATCAATCGCCAACGTAAGCCCATTGCCCGCTTTCTCCCCATAGCCCTGTGTTATATCCAAACAAATCCCACTGCCCGCTTTCTCCCCATAGCCCTGTGTTATATCCAAACTAATCCCACTGCCCCGCTTTCTCCCCATAGCACTGTATCAGTCCCCAACTTAATCCCACTGCCCAGCTCTCTCCCCATAGCCCTGCATCAATCACCAAACAAATCCCACTGCCCCGCTCTCTCCCCATAGCCCTGTATCAATCAACAAACTAATCCCACTGCCCCGCTTTCTCCCCATAGCCCTGTATCAATCCCAAAACTAATCCCACTGCCCCGCTTTCTCCCCATAGCTCTGTATCAATCACCAAACTAATCCCACTGCCCCGCTTTCTCCCCATAGCCCTGTATCAATCACAAACTATTTCCACTGCCCCGCTTTCTCCCCATAGCCCTGTATCAATCCCAAACAAATCCCACTGCCCCGCTCTCTCCCCATAGCCCTGTATGAATCCCCAAACTAATCCCACTGCCCCGCTCTCTCCCCATAGCCCTGTATCAATCCCCAAATTAATCCCACTGCCCCGCTCTCTCCCCATAGACCTGTACCACCCCCAAACTAATCCCACTGCCCCGCTCTCTCCCCATAGCCCCGTATCAATCTCAAACTAATCCCACTACCTCGCTTTCCCCCCATAGCTCTGTCTTGATCCCAAACTAATCCCACTGCCCTGCTCTCCCCCCATAGCCCTGAATCAATCCCAAACTAATCCCACTGCCCCACTCTCTCCCCATAGCCCTGCCTCAATCCCAAACTTTTCCCAACAGCCCTGCATCAATTCCAAACTAATCCCTCTGCCCCACTCTCCTCCCATAGCCCTGCATCATTCCCAAACTAACCCCACTGCCACGTTCTCTCCCCATAGCCCTGGGAGTGTTTGATGGGTCAGTGTAGAGGGAGCATTACTATATATATCTAACCCGTGCAGCACCTGCCTTGGGAATGTTTGATGGGACAGTGTAGAGGCAGCTTTTTGTCTGTATCTAACCTGTGCGGTACCTGCCTTGGGAGTGTTTGATGGGACAGTGTAGAGGGAGCATTACTCTATATCTAACCCGTGTTGTACCTGCCTTGGGAGTGTTTGATGGGACAGCGTAGAGGGAGCTTTACTCTGTATCTAACCCGTGCAGTACCTGCCTTGGGAGTGTTTGATGGGACAGTGTAGAGGGAGCTTCACTCTGTATCTAACCCGTCTTGTTCCTGCCCTGGGAGTTTTTGATGGGCTGGTTTAAAGAGAGCTTTACTCTATCGATTCTGTAGCAAACCTTGATAGATTGCAAGTCCGGGGATTCAGCGGATACGCAGCGCAGACGGAAACACGGAACTTGCGAGGCCTCTACCAAGGCCTAAGTCGTTGGTACGGAGACCATGATTTCAGGGCCATTATCTTTGTTTGATGTAATCCTTCTCTCCTGTGTATAAGACAGTGAGTCTCACGGCCTAAAATTCATTCAAATCTCAGTAGGAATACCCAGAACAGACTTTAATTGTCTTTTATTTGCTTCATTTTTCTAAGGTGTACCCAGACATCTGCAGACCAACATTCATCCGCATGTGAATCCCTCCTCTTCATTTAAATCAAATCACGGTAACACTTTTATTTAATCTACCGAGGTTCAGTATTGAAATATACCAGGAGATCCAGGCACGTTTTGATAAAGCAGATCAACCGTGAGTTCAGTGGGGAAATTTAGCAAACAACAGGCCGATTTTAATATGATAAGGCAGGATCTGTCCAAAGTGGACTAGGAACAGCTCCTTGACAACCCTCTGTCTCAGTCCCAAACTAATCCCACTGCCCTGCTCTCTCCTGTTAGCCCCTTATCAATCGCCAACCTAATCCCACTGCCCCGCTCTCTCCCCATAGCCCTGTATCAGTCCCCAACCTAACCCCACTGCCGCGCTCTCTCCCCATAGCCCTGTATCAATCACGAACTATTTCCACTGCCCTGCACTCTCCCCATAGCCCTGTATCAATCCCCAACGTAAGCCCACTGCCCGCTTTCTCCCCATAGCCCTGTGTTATATCCAAACAAATCCCACTGCCCGCTTTCTCCCCATAGCCCTGTGTTATATCCAAACTAATCCCACTGCCCCGCTTTCTCCCCATAGCCCTGTATCAATCCCCAAATTAATCCCACTGCCCCGCTTTCTCCCCATAGCTCTGTATCAATCCGAAACAAATCCCACAGCCCCGCTCTCTCCCCATAGCCCTGTATCAATCCCCAACATAAGTCCACTGCCCTGCTTTCTCCCCATAGCCCTGTGTTATATCCAAACAAATCCCACTGCACCGCTCTCTCCCCATAGCCCTGTATCAATCCCAAACTATTCCCAATGCCTCACTCGCTCCCGATAACCCTGTATCAATCCCAAACTAATCAGACTGCCCTGCTCTCACCCCATAGCCCTGTATCAATCCCCAAACTAATCCCACTGCCCTGCTTTCTCCCCATAGCCCTGTATCAATCACAAACTATTTCCACTGCCCTGCTCTCTCCCCATAGCCCTGTATCAATCCCCAACGTAAGCCCACTGCCCGCTTTCTCCCCATAGCCCTGTGTTATAGCCAAACAAATGCCACTGCCCGCTTTCTCCCCATAGCCCTGTGTTATATCCAAACAAATCCCACTGCCCCGCTTTCTCCCCATAGCCCTGTATCAATCCCCAAATTAATCCCACTGCCCCGCTTTCTCCCCATAGCCCTGTATCAATCCCAAACAAATCCCACTGCCCCGCTCTCTCCCCATAGCCCTGTATCAATCCCCAACGTAAGTCCACTGCCCTGCTTTCACCCCATAGCCCTGTGTTATATCCAAACTAATCCCACTGCACCCTCTCTCCCCATAGCCCTGTATCAATCCCAAACTAATCCCAGTGCCCAGCTCTCTCCTCTAGCCCTGTATCAATCACAAACTAATCCGACTGCCACGCTCACTCCCCATTGCCCCGGATCTATCCCATGCTTATCCCGCTCCTGATCACTATCCAGTGATCTCTGTGTTAGAGAGATGGGAAATCAGCCAGGATTCCTGCTCCTGATCACTGTCCAGTGACCCATGGGTTAGAGAGAGATGGGAAATCAGCCAGGGTTCCTGCTTCTGATTACTGTCCAGTGACTCCTGGGTTAGAGAGAGGGGAAATCAGCCAGGGTTCCTGCTCCTGATCACTGCCCAGTGACCCCTGGGTTGGAAAGAGGGGAAATCAGCCAGGGTTCCTGCTCCTGATCACTGCCCAGTGACCCCTGGTTTAGAGAGAGGGGGAAATCAGCCGGGGTTCCTGCTCCTGATCACTGCCCAGTGACTCCTGGGTTAGAGAGAGGAGGAAATCAGCCAGGGTTCCTGCTCCTGATCACTGACCAGTGACCACTGGGTTAGAGAGCGGGGAATTCAGCCAGGGTTCCTGCTCCTGATCACTGTCCAGTGACCCCTCGGTTAGAGAGAGAGGGGAAATCAGCCAGGGTTCCTGCTCCTGATCACTGTCCAGTGACCCCTGAGTTAGAGAGAGGGGAATTCAGCCAGGGTTCCTGCTCCTGATCACTGACCAGTGACCACTGGGTTAGAGAGCGGGGAATTCAGCCAGGGTTCCTGCTCCTGATCATTGTCCAGTGACCCCTGGGTTAGAGAGAGGGGAAATCAGCCAGGGTTCCTGCTCCTGATCACTGTCCAGTGACCCCTGAGTTAGAGAGAAGGGAAATCAGCCAGGGTTCCTGCTCCTGATCATTGTCCAGTGACCCCTGGGTTAGAGAGAGGGGAAATCAGCCAGGGTTCTTGCTCCTGATCACTGTCCAGTGACCCCTGGGTTAGAGAGAGAGGTGAAATCAGCCAGGGTTCCTGCTCCTGATCACAGTCCAGTGACCCCTGGGTTAGAGAGAGAGGGGAAATCAGCCAGGGTACCTGCTCCTGATCACTGCCCAATGACCACTGGCTTAGAGAGAGGGGGAATCAGCCAGGGTTCCTGCTCCTGATCGCTGTCCAGTGACCCCTGGGTTAGAGAGAGGGGAAATCAGCCAGGGTTCCTGCTCCTGATCACTGTCCAGTGACCCCTGGGTTAGAGAGAGGGAAATCAGCCAGGGTTCCTGCTCCTGATCACTGCCCAGTGACCCCTGGGTTAGAGAGAGAGGGAAATCAGCCAGGGTTCCTGCTCCTGATCACTGTCCAGTGACCCCTGGGTTAGAGAGAGAGGTGAAATCAGCCAGGGTTCCTGCTCCTGATCACTGCCCAGTGACCCCTGGGTTAGAGAGAGGGGAAATCAGCCAGGGTTCCTGCTCCTGATCACTGTCCAGTGACCCCTGGGTTAGAGAGAGAGGGAAATCAGCCAGGGTTCCTCCTGCTGATCACAGTCCAGTGACCCCTGGGTGAGAGAGAGGGGAAATCAGACAGGGTTCCTGCTCCTGATCACAGTCCAGTGACACCTGGGTTAGAGAGAGAGGGGAAATCAGCCAGGGTTCGTGCTCCTGATCATTGTCCAGTGAACCCTGGGTTGAGAGAGTGGAAATCAGCCTGGGTTCCTGCTCCTGATCACAGTCCAGTGACCCCTGGGTTAGAGAGAGAGGGGAAATCAGCCAGGGTTCATGCTCCTGATCACTGTCCAGTGACTCCTGGGTTAGAGAGGGGAAATCAGCCAGGGTTCCTGCTCCTGATCACTATCCAGAGATCCCTGGGTTAGAGAGAGGGGAAATCTGCCAGGGTTCCTGCTCCTGATCACAGTCCAGTGACCCCTGGGTTAGAGAGAGAGGGGAAATCAGCCAGGGTTCATGCTCCTGATCACTGTCCAGTGACTCCTGGGTTAGAGAGGGGAAATCAGCCAGGGTTCCTGCTCCTGATCACTATCCAGAGATCCCTGGGTTAGAGAGAGGGGAAATCAGCCTGGGTTCCTGCTCCTGATTACTGCCCATTGACCCCTGGGTTAGAGAGAGAGGGAAATAAGCCAGGGTTCCTGCTCCTGATCACTGCCCATTGACCCCTGGGTTAGAGAGAGAGGGATATCAGCCAGGGTTCATGCTCCTGATCACTGCCCAGTGACCCCTGGGTTAGAGTGAGAGGGAATTCAGCCAGGATTCATGCTCCTGATCACAGTCCAGTGACCCCTGGGTTAGAGAGAGAGGGATATCAGCCAGGGTTCCTGCTCCTGATCACTGCCCAGTGACCTCTGGGTTAGAGAGAGAGGGGAAATCAGCCAGGGTTCCTGCTCCTGATCACTGCCCAGTGACCCCTGGGTTAGAGAGAGGGGGAATCAGCCAGGGTTCCTGCTCCTGATCACTGTCCAGTGACCCCTGAGTTAGAGAGAGGGGAAATCAGCCAGGGTTCCTGCTCCTGATCACTGTCCAGTGACCCCTCGGTTAGAGAGAGAGGGGAAATCAGCCAGGGTTCCTGCTCCTGATCACTGTCCAGTGACCCCTGAGTTAGAGAGAGGGGAAATCAGCGAGGGTTCCTGCTCCTGATCACAGTCCAGTGACCCCTGAGTTAGAGAGAGGGGAATTCAGCCAGGGTTCCTGCTCCTGATCACTGACCAGTGACCACTGGGTTAGAGAGCGGGGAATTCAGCCAGGGTTCCTGCTCCTGATCATTGTCCAGTGACCCCTGGGTTAGAGAGAGGGGAAATCAGCCAGGGTTCCTGCTCCTGATCACTGTCCAGTGACCCCTGAGTTAGAGAGAGGGGAAATCAGCCAGGGTTCCTGCTCCTGATCATTGTCCAGTGACCCCTGGGTTAGAGAGAGGGGAAATCAGCCAGGGTTCTTGCTCCTGATCACTGTCCAGTGACCCCTGGGTTAGAGAGAGAGGTGAAATCAGCCAGGGTTCCTGCTCCTGATCACAGTCCAGTGACCCCTGGGTTAGAGAGAGAGGGGACATCAGCCAGGGTACCTGCTCCTGATCACTGCCCAATGACCACTGGCTTAGAGAGAGGGGGAATCATCCAGGGTTCCTGCTCCTGATCGCTGTCCAGTGACCCCTGGGTTAGAGAGAGGGGAAATCAGCCAGGGTTCCTGCTCCTGATCACTGTCCAGTGACCCCTGGGTTAGAGAGAGGGAAATCAGCCAGGGTTCCTGCTCCTGATCACTGTCCAGTGACCCCTGGGTTAGAGAGAGAGGTGAAATCAGCCAGGGTTCCTGCTTTTGATCACTGCCCAGTGACCCCTGGGTTAGAGAGAGGGGAAATCAGCCAGGGTTCCTGCTCCTGATCACTGTCCAGTGACCCCTGTGTTAGAGAGAGAGGGAAATCAGCCAGGGTTCCTCCTGCTGATCACAGTCCAGTGACCCCTGGGTTAGAGAGAGGGGAAATCAGACAGGGTTCCTGCTCCTGATCACAGTCCAGTGACACCTGGGTTAGAGAGAGAGGGGAAATCAGCCAGGGTTCGTGCTCCTGATCATTGTCCAGTGAACCCTGGGTTGAGAGAGTGGAAATCAGCCTGGGTTCCTGCTCCTGATCACAGTCCAGTGACCCCTGGGTTAGAGAGAGAGGGGAAATCAGCCAGGGTTCATGCTCCTGATCACTGTCCAGTGACTCCTGGGTTAGAGAGGGGAAATCAGCCAGGGTTCCTGCTCCTGATCACTATCCAGAGATCCCTGGGTTAGAGAGAGGGGAAATCTGCCAGGGTTCCTGCTCCTGATCACAGTCCAGTGACCCCTGGGTTAGAGAGAGAGGGGAAATCAGCCAGGGTTCATGCTCCTGATCACTGTCCAGTGACTCCTGGGTTAGAGAGGGGAAATCAGCCAGGGTTCCTGCTCCTGATCACTATCCAGAGATCCCTGGGTTAGAGAGAGGGGAAATCAGCCTGGGTTCCTGCTCCTGATTACTGCCCATTGACCCCTGGGTTAGAGAGAGAGGGAAATCAGCCAGGGTTCCTGCTCCTGATCACTGCCCATTGACCCCTGGGTTAGAGAGAGAGGGATATCAGCCAGGGTTCCTGCTCCTGATCACAGTCCAGTGACCCCTGGGTTAGAGAGACAGGTGAAATCAGCCAGGGTTCGTGCACCTGATCACTGTCCAGTGACCCCTGGGTTAGAGAGAGAGGGGAAATCAGCCAGGGTTCCTGCTCCTGATCACTGACCAGTGACCCCTGGGTTAGAGAGAGAGGGATATCAGCCAGGGTTCATGCTCCTGATCACTGCCCAGTGACCCCTGGGTTAGAGTGAGAGGGAATTCAGCCAGGATTCATGCTCCTGATCACAGTCCAGTGACACCTGGGTTAGAGTGAGAGGGAAATCAGCCAGGGTTCGTGCTCCTGATCACAGTCCAGTGACACCTGGGTGAGACAGAGGGGAAATCAGCCAGGGTTCCTGCTCCTGATCACTGTCCAGTGACCCCTGGGTTAGAGAGAGGGGGAAATCAGCCAGGGTTCCTGCTCCTGATCACTGCCCAATGACCCTTGGGTTAGAGAGAGATGAAAGCAGCCAGGGTTCCTGCTCCTGATCACTGTCCAGTGAACCCTGGGTTAGAGAGAGAGGGGAAATCAGCCAGGGTTCCTGCTCCTGATCACAGTCCAGTGACCCCTCGGTTAGAGAGAGGGGAAATCAGCCAGGGTTCCTGCTCCTGATCACTGCCCAGTGACCTCTGGGTTAGAGAGAGAGGGGAAATCAGCCAGGGTTCCTGCTCCTGATCACTGTCCAGTGACCCCTCGGTTAGAGAGAGGGGAAATCAGCCTGGGTTCCTGCTCCTGATCACTGCCCAGTGACCCCTGGGTTAGAGAGAGAGGGGAATTCAGCCAGGGTTCCTGCTCCTGATCATTGTCCAGTAACACCTGGGTTAGAGAGAGGGGAAACCAGCCCGGGTTCCAGCTCCTGATCACTATCCAGTGACCCCTGAGTTAGAGAGAGGGGGAACCAGCCAGGGTTCCTGCTCCTGATCACTGTCCAGTGACCCCTGGGTTAGAGAGAGAGGGGAAATCAGCCAGGGTTCCTGCTCCTGATCACTGTCCAGTGACCCCTGGGTTAGAAAGAGAGGGGAAATCAGCCAGGGTTCCTGCTCCTGATCACAGTCCAGTGACCCCTGGGTTAGAGAGAGGGGAAATCAGCCAGGGTTCGTGCTCCTGATCACTGTCCAACGACCCTTGGGTGAGAGAGAGAGGTGAAAGCAGCCAGTGTTCCTGCTCCTGATTACAGTCCAGTGAACCCTGGGTTAGAGAGAGAGGGGAAATCAGCCAGGGTTCCTGCTCCTGATCACAGTCCAGTGACCCCTCGGTTAGAGAGAGGGGAAATCAGCCAGGGTTCCTGCTCCTGATCACTGCCCAGTGACCTCTGGGTTAGAGAGAGAGGGGAAATCAGCCAGGGTTCCTGCTCCTGATCACTATCCAGTGACCCCTGAGTTAGAGAGAGGAGGAAATCAGCCAGGGTTCCTGCTCCTGAACACTATCCAGTGACGCCTGGTTAGAGAGAAGGGAAGTCAGCCTGGGTTCCTGCTCCTGATCACTGCCCAGTGACCCCTGGGTTAGAGAGAGAGGGGAAATCAGCCAGGGTTCCTGCTCCTGATCACTATCCAGTGACCCCTGGCTTAGAGAGAGGGGAAATCAGCCAGGGTTCCTGCTCCTGATCACTGCCCAGTGACCCCTGGGTTAGAGAGAGAGGGAAATCAGCCAGGATTCATGCTCCTGATCACTGCCCAGTGACCCCTGGGTTAGAGAGAGGGGAAATCAGCCAGGGTTCCTGCTCCTGATCACAGCCCAGTGACCCCTGGGTTAGAGAGAGAGGTGAAATCAGCCAGGGTTCCTGCTCCTGATCACAGTCCAGTGACCCCTGGGTTAGAGAGAGAGGGGAAATCAGCTAGGGTTCCTGCTCCTGATCACTATCCAGTGACCCCTGAGTTAGAGAGAGGAGGAAATCAGCCAGGGTTCCTGCTCCTGATCACTATCCAGTGACCCCTGGGTTAGAGAGAAGGGAAATCAGCCTGGGTTCCTGCTCCTGATCACTGACCAGTGACCCCTGGGTTAGAGAGAGAGGGATATCAGCCAGGGTTCATGCTCCTGATCACAGTCCAGTGACACCTGGGTTAGAGAGAGGGGAAATCAGCCAGGGTTCATGCTCCTGATCACTGTCCAGTGACCCCTGGGTTAGAGAGAGAGGGGAAATCAGCCAGGGTTCCTGCTCCTGATCACTGTGCAGTGACCCCTGGGTTAGAGAGAGAGGGGAAATCAGCCAGGGTTCCTGCTCCTGATCACAGTCCAGTGACCCCTGGGTTAGAGAGAGGGGAAATCAGCCAGGGTTCCTGCTCCTGATTACAGTCCAGTGAACCCTGGGTTAGAGAGAGAGGGGAAATCAGCCAGGGTTCCTGCTCCTGATCACAGTCCAGTGACCCCTCGGTTAGAGAGAGGGGAAATCAGCCAGGGTTCCTGCTCCTGATCACTGCCCAGTGACCCCTGGGTTAGAGAGAGAGGGAAATCAGCCAGGGTTCATGCTCCTGATCACTATCCAGTGACCCCTGGGTTAGAGAGAGGGGAAATCAGCCCGGGTTCCTGCTCCTGATCACTGCCCAGTGACCCCTGGGTTAGAGAGAGAGGGAAATCAGCCAGGATTCATGCTCCTGATCACTGCCCAGTGACTCCTGGGTTAGAGAGAGGGGAAATCAGCCAGGGTTCCTGCTCCTGATCACAGCCCAGTGACCCCTGGTTTAGAGAGAGGGGGAACCAGCCAGGGTTCCTGCTCCTGATCACAGTCCAGTGACCCCTGGGTTAGAGAGAGGGGAAATCAGCCAGGGTTCCTGCTCCTGATCACTGTCCAGTGACCCCTGGGTTAGAGATAGAGGGGAAATCAGCCAGGGTTCCTGCTCCTGATCACAGTCCAGTGACCCCTGGGTTCGAGAGAGGGGAAATCAGCCAGGGTTCGTGCTCCTGATCACTGTCCAATGACCCTTCGGTTAGAGAGAGAGGTGAAAGCAGCCAGGGTTCCTGCTCCTGATTACAGTCCAGTGAACCCTGGGTTAGAGAGAGAGGGGAAATCAGCCATGGTTCCTGCTCCTGATCACAGTCCAGTGACCCCTCGGTTAGAGAGAGGGGAAATCAGCTAGGGTTCCTGCTCCTGATCACTGCCCAGTGACCTCTGGGTTAGAGAGAGAGGGGAAATCAGCCAGGATTCATGCTCCTGATCACTGTCCAGTGACCCCTGGGTTAGAGAGAGGGGAAATCAGCCTGGGTTCCTGCTCCTGATCACTGCCCAGTGACCCCTGGTTTAGAGAGAGAGGGGAAATCAGCCAGGGTTCCTGCTCCTGATCACAGTCCAGTGACCCCTGGTTTAGAGAGACAGGTGAAATCAGCCAGGGTTCCTGCTCCTTATCACAGTCCAGTGACACCTGGGTTAGAGAGAGAGGGGAAATCAGCCAGGGTTCATGCTCCTGATCACTATCCAGTGACCCCTGGGTTAGAGAGAGGGGAAATCAGCCAGGGTTCCTGCTCCTGATCATTGTCCAGTGACCCCTGGGTTAGAGAGAGAGGGAAATCAGCCAGGGTTCCAGGTCCTGATCACTATCCAGTGACCTAGAGAGAGGGGGAACCATCCAGGGTTCATGCTCCTGATCATTGTCCAGTGACCCGTGGGTTAGAGAGAGGGGAAATGAGCCAGGGTTCGTGCTCCTGATCTCTGTCCAGTGATCCCTGGGTTAGAGAGAGGGGAAATCAGGCAGGGTTCCTGCTCCTGATCACTGCCCAGTGACCCCTGGGTTAGAGAGAGGGGAAAATCAGCCAGGGTTCCTGCTCCTGATCATTGTCCAGTGACCCCTGGGTTAGAGAGAGAGGGAAATCAGCCAGGGTTATTTAAATCATGTTGCGAGAAAGGGAAATAGTTTGTGCCCCCGTTTGTACCTCAGACTCTCAGAGACGGAGGGAACGGCAACAGAAAAAGAGGAAACAACATCTCCAAAAACTGATCCCAGCTCATCGCCAAGGCTGGGGATAGATAACCTCGCCGCCTTCTTAGGAAGTTTAACCACTTTATACACTTTCTGATTGGAGCTCCGTTTGGAATTAGACTTTATTTTGTCGGATGTTTAACGACAGCATTGAAGGGGGAAGGAGAAACTTGGAGCAACTTCTTCTGTCAAAGCTGCAGTGAGACTTGAAAGATTTTAACGATTTTTAATGAACTTTTCACCAAAAATGAGTGTAAAAAACACTTTTTCCCCCTAAGTTTCGAACATGATTTTGGAAGAGACTGAAGCAAAAGCCAATTTCCCCCTCACCTAAACAAGTTTCAACCAGGTCTTGAAGTCCAAACGCTTTTAAAGTGCTCTGAAATGGTTAAAATGTTTTCAAATTGAAATATCTCAAGATGTGATTTTGAGTGATTGACTGAAGTGAGTAGCTTTACACAAACATGCAACCATGGTGTTGAGGAGGGGGAAGGTAGGGGAGGATTTGTAGGAGTTACAGATTACTTTTTAATGACTTTTTAAAAATATACCATTAAGACATTTAGGAAGAGAACCAAGAAAGGGGAAAAACACAAACCATTTTATAATGTCTGTCGTTCGATAGTCCTAACAAGTCGCAGGAATAACGTAAATATAGATTTCCTCTTAAACATTTAGTGGAGTGTTAATTGAAGCAAGAGTTATGTAATGATGTATAAAAATTGCAGGAAGCTACTTTAGAAGAAACCACTCTTTGTTTATTGAGAGAGACACAGAAAATACATTGATTAAAGTGATAACGTACAATTCGATTTGGTTTGAATGTTTGAAATAGGAGATTAAAATTTGTGAGTATAATGAAGTTTGTTTCCTGCTTTTAATTGCGAAGTACCTAAAATAATTCAACACTCCTTGTGACAAGAGCAGGGATTAATATTGTGGAGAATGTTTGAGAGAAAAACATTAGAAGCGAAATTGGTCAATTATAAATCTTTACGTCAACATATCAGTAAACATTTGCAAGTCAGTCTGACTGGTTTTGCTGTCCAGGAAGAAAAACAAGTGTTTATTTCTGTTAAGTCATAGCTTTGCCTGCTTTTTGTTTATAATTCAGTGACACAAATTGTGTGTATATTTGTAAATTGTAAAATAACAGCAATAAATCACATTTCTGTGACATTCTTTCTGTCTTAAACGATTCAATTTGTGGCTCGGAATCTAGAAACTTCTTTACCTGAAAGGTTTGAATGGTTAAAGTTGATCTCAGCTATCAAAAGCTGTTTGCGACATTCCTGCATTGTGGAACAGCATGATGTCTTTGCAGAGACAGGAATTCGCATTGTTGAATGGAGGTTTTTCTGATCTGTTGCATCCTGTGTAGATCAGAAACAGGTAAAGATGTTCATAGTAAACAGCCCAAGACAATGAAATGCTAAAACAAGGTCTGGCCAATGTCAGAGACTTCAAGCACAGGACATGTGGAATATACAAAACCCCATAGCCCTGTATCAATCCCAAACTAATCACACTGCCCCGATCTCTCCCGATAGCCCTGTATCAATCCCAAACTATTCCCAATGCCTCGCTCTCTCCCCATAGCCCTGTATCAATCCCCAAACTAATCCCACTGCCCCGCTCTCTCCCCATAGCCCTGTATCAATCCGCAAACTAATCCCGCTGCCCCGCTCACTCCCCATAGCCCTGTATCAATCCCAAACTAATCCCAGTGCCCCGCTCACTCCCGATAGCCCTGTATGAATCCAAAACTAATCCCAAAGCCCCACTCTCTCCCCTTAGTCCTGTATCAATCCCAAACTAATCCCAATGCCCCGCTCTCTCCCCATAGCCCTGTTTCAATCCCCAAACTAATCCCACTGCCCCGCTCTCTCCCCATAGCCCTGTATCAATCCCAAACTAATCCCACTGCCCCGCTCTCTCCCCATAGCCCTTTATCAATCCCAAACTAATCCCACTGCCCTGCTCTCTCCCCATAGCCCTGTATCAATCTCAAACTAATCCCACTGCCCCGCTCTATCCCCATAGCCCTGTATCAATCCCCAAACTAATCCCACTGCCCTGCTCTCTCCCCATAGCCCTGTATCAATCCCCAAACTAATCCCACTGCCCCGCTCTCTCCCCATACCCTGTATCAATCCCCAAACTAATCCCACGGCCCTGCTGACTCCCCATAGCCCTGTATCAATCCCCAATCTAATCCCACTGCCCTGCTCTCTCCCGATAGCCCTGTATCAATCCCAAACTAATCCCAGTGCCTCGCTTTCCCCCCATAGCCCTGCATCAATTCCAAACTAATCCCTCTGCCCCAGTCTCTGCCCATAGCCCTGCATCATTCCCAAACTAACCCCACTGCCACGTTCTCTCCCCATAGCCCTGGGAGTGTTTGATGGGACAGTGTAGAGGTAGCATTACTATATATATCTAACCCGTGCAGCACCTGCCTTGGGAATGTTTGATGGGACAGTGTAGAGGGAGCTTTTTGTCTGTATCTAACCCGTGCGGTACCTGCCTTGGGAGTGTTTGATGGGACAGTGTAGAGGGAGCATTACTCTATATCTAACCCGTGCTGTACCTGCCTTGGGAGTGTTTGATGGGACAGCATAGAGTGAGCTTTACTCTGTATCTGACCCGTGCAGTCCCTGCCATGGGAGTGTTTGATGGGACAGTGTAGAGGGAGCTTCACTCTGTATCTAACCCGTGTTGTTCCTGCCCTGGGAGTTTTTGATGGGCTGGTTTAAAGAGAGCTTTTCTCTATCGATTCTGTAGCAAACCTTGATAGATTGCAAGTCCGGGGATTCAGCGCACACACAGCGCAGACGGAAACACGGAACTTGCGGGGCCTCTACCAAGGCCTAAGTCGTTGGTACGGGGACCATGATTTCAGGGCCATTATCTTTGTTTGATGTAATCCTTCACTCCTGTGCATAAGACAGTGAGTCTCACGGCCTAAAATTCATTCAAATCTCAGTAAAAATACCCAGAACAGACTTTAATTCTCTTTTATTTGCTTCATTTTTCTACGGTGTACCCAGATATCTGCAGACCAACATTCATCCGCATGTGAATCCCTCCTCTGCATTAAATCAATTCACGGTAACACTTTCATTTAATCTACCGAGGTTCAGTATTAAAATATACCAGGAGATCCAGGCACGTTTTGATAAAGCAGATTAACAATGAGTTCAGTGGGGAAATTTAGCAAACAACAGGCCGATTTTAATATGATAAGGCAGGATCTGTCCAAAGTGGACTGGGAACAGCTACTTGACAACCCTCTGTCTCAGTCCCAAACTAATCCCACTGCCCTGCTCTCTCCTGTTAGCCCTTTATCAATCGCCAACCGAATCCCACTGCCTCGCTCTCTCCCCATAGCCCTGTATCAGTCCCCAACCTAATCCCACTGCCCCGCTCTCCTCCCATAGCCCTACATCAATCCTAAACTAATCCCACTGCCCCGCTCTCTCCCCATAGTCCTGCATCAATCCCAAACTAATCCCACTGCCCCGCTATCTCCCCATAGCCCTGTATCAATCCCCAAAACTAATCCCATTGCCCCGCTCTCTCCCAATAGCCGTTTATCAATCCCAAACTAATCCAACTGCCCCGCTCTCTCCCCATAGCCCTGTATCAATCCCAAACTATTCCCACTGCCCCGCTCTCTCCCTATAGCCCTGTATCAATCCCAAACTAATCCCACTGCCCCGCTCACTCCCCATAGCCCTGTATCAATCCGCAAACTAATCCCACTGCCCCGCTCACTCCCCAAAGCCCTGTATCAATCCCAAACTAATCCCAGTGCCCCGCTCACTCCCGATAGGCCTGTATCAATCCTAAACTAATCCCAAAGCCCCACTCCCTCCCCATAGCCCTGTATCAATCCCAAACTAATCACACTGCCCCGATCTCTCCCGATAGCCCTGTATCAATCCCAAACTATTCCCAATGCCTCGCTCGCTCCCGATAACCCTGTATCAATCCCAAACTAATCAGACTGCCCTGCTCTCACCCCATAGCCCTGTATCAATCCCCAAACGAATCCCACTGCCCCGCTCTCTTCCGATTGCCCTGTATCAATCCCAAACTAATCAGACTGCCCCGCTCTCTCCCCATAGCCCTGTATCAATCCGCAAACTAATCCCACTGCCCCGCTCACTCCCCATAGCCCTGTATCAATCCCAAACTAATGCCAGTGCCCCGCTCACTCCCGATAGCCCTGTATCAATCCAAAACTAATCCCAAAGCCCCACTCTCTCCCCATAGTCCTGTATCAATCCCAAACTAATCCCAGTGCCCCGCTCACTCCCGATAGCCCTGTATCAATCCAAAACTAATCCCAAAGTCCCACTCTCTCCCCATTGTCCTGTATCAATCCCAAACTAATCCCAATGCCCCGCTCTCCCCCCATAGCCCTGTTTCAACCCCCAAACTAATCCCACTGCCCCGCTCTCTCCCCATGGCCCTGTCTCAATTCCAAACTAATCCCACTGCTCTGCTCTCCCCCCATAGCCCTGAATCAATCCCAAACTAATCCCACTGCCCCACTCTCTCCCCATAGCCCTGTATCAATCCCCAAACTAATCCCACTGCCCTGCTCTCTCCCCATAGCCCTGTATCAATCCCCAAACTAATCCCACTGCCCCGCTCTCTCCCCATACCCTGTATCAATCCCCAAACTAATCCCACTGCCCTGCTGACTCCCCGTAGCCCTGTATCAATCCCCAATCTAATCCCACTGCCCCGCCCGCTCTCTCCCCAAAGCCCTGTATCAATCCCAAAGTAATCCCACTGCCTCGCTTTCCCCCCATAGCTCTGTCTTGATCCCAAACTAATCCCACTGCTCTGCTCTCCCCCCATAGCCCTGAATCAATCCCAAAGTAATCCCACTGCCCCACTCTCTCCCCATAGCCCTGCATCAATCCCAAACTAACCCCACTGCCACGTTCTCTCCCCATAGTCCTGGGAGTGTTTGATGGGACAGTGTAGAGGGAGCTTTTTGTCTGTATCTAACCCGTGCAGTACCTGCCTTGGGAGTGTTTGATGGGACAGTGTAGAGGGAGCTTCACTCTGTATCTAACCTGTGTTGTTCCTGCCCTGGGAGTTTTTGATGGGCTGGTTTAAAGACAGCTTTACTCTATCGATTCTGTAGCAAACCTTGATAGATTGCAAGTCCGGGGATTCAGCGCATACACAGCGCAGACGGAAACACGGAACTTGCGGGGCCTCTACCAAGGCCTAAGTCATTGGTACGGAGACCATGATTTCAGGGCCATTATCTTTGTTTGATGTAATCCTTCTCTCCTGTGTATAAGACAGTGAGTCTCACGGCCTAAAATTCATTCAAATCTCAGTAGGAATACCCAGAACAGACTTTAATTGTCTTTTATTTGCTTCATTTTTCTAAGGTGTACCCAGATATCTGCAGACCAACATTCATCCGCATGTGAATCCCTCCTCTTCATTTAAATCAAATCACGGTAACACTTTTATTTAATCTACCGAGGTTCAGTATTGAAATATACCAGGAGATCCAGGCACGTTTTGATAAAGCAGATTAACCGTGAGTTCAGTGGGGATATTTAGCAAACAACAGGCCGATTTTAATATGATAAGGCAGGATCTGTCCAAAGTGGACTAGGAACAGCTACTTGACAACCCTCTGTCTCAGTCCCAAACTAATCCCACTGCCCTGCTCTCTCCTGTTAGCCCCTTATCAATCGCCAACCTAATCCCACTGCCCCGCTCTCTCCCCATAGCCCTGTATCAGTCCCCAACCTAATCCCACTGCCGCGCTCTCTCCCCATAGCCCTGCATCAATCACAAACTATTTCCACTGCCCTGCACTCTCCCCATAGCCCTGTATCAATCCCCAACGTAGGCCCACTGCCCGCTTTCTCCCCATAGCCCTGTGTTATATCCAAACAAATCCCACTGCCCGCTTTCTCCCCATAGCCCTGTGTTATATCCAAACTAATCCCACTGCCCTGCTTTCTCCCCATAGCCCTGTATCAATCCCCAAATTAATCCCACTGCCCCACTTTCTCCCCATAGCTCTGTATCAATCCGAAACAAATCCCACAGCCCCGCTCTCTCCCCATAGCCCTGTATCAATCCCCAACATATGTCCACTGCCCTGCTTTCTCCCCATAGCCCTGTGTTATATCCAAACAAATCCCACTGCACCGCTCTCTCCCCATAGCCCTGTATCAATCCCAAACTATTCCCAATGCCTCACTCGCTCCCGATAACCCTGTATCAATCCCAAACTAATCAGACTGCCCTGCTCTCACCCCATAGCCCTGTATCAATCCCCAAACTAATCCCACTGCCCTGCTTTCTCCCCATAGCCCTGTATCAATCACAAACTATTTCCACTGCCCTGCTCTCTCCCCATAGCCCTGTATCAATCCCCAACGTAAGCCCACTGCCCGCTTTCTCCCCATAGCCCTGTGTTATAGCCAAACAAATGCCACTGCCCGCTTTCTCCCCATAGCCCTGTGTTATATCCAAACAAATCCCACTGCCCCGCTTTCTCCCCATAGCCCTGTATCAATCCCCAAATTAATCCCACTGCCCCGCTTTCTCCCCATAGCCCTGTATCAATCCCAAACAAATCCCACTGCCCCGCTCTCTCCCCATAGCCCTGTATCAATCCCCAACGTAAGTCCACTGCCCTGCTTTCACCCCATAGCCCTGTATCAATCCCCAAATTAATCCCACTGCCCCGCTCTCTCCCCATAGACCTGTACCACCCCCAAACTAATCCCACTGCCCCGCTCTCTCCCCATAGCCCCGTATCAATCTCAAACTAATCCCACTACCTCGCTTTCCCCCCATAGCTCTGTCTTGATCCCAAACTAATCCCACTGCCCTGCTCTCCCCCCATAGCCCTGAATCAATCCCAAACTAATCCCACTGCCCCACTCTCTCCCCATAGCCCTGCCTCAATCCCAAACTTTTCCCAACAGCCCTGCATCAATTCCAAACTAATCCCTCTGCCCCACTCTCCTCCCATAGCCCTGCATCATTCCCAAACTAACCCCACTGCCACGTTCTCTCCCCATAGCCCTGGGAGTGTTTGATGGGTCAGTGTAGAGGGAGCATTACTATATATATCTAACCCGTGCAGCACCTGCCTTGGGAATGTTTGATGGGACAGTGTAGAGGCAGCTTTTTGTCTGTATCTAACCTGTGCGGTACCTGCCTTGGGAGTGTTTGATGGGACAGTGTAGAGGGAGCATTACTCTATATCTAACCCGTGTTGTACCTGCCTTGGGAGTGTTTGATGGGACAGCGTAGAGGGAGCTTTACTCTGTATCTAACCCGTGCAGTACCTGCCTTGGGAGTGTTTGATGGGACAGTGTAGAGGGAGCTTCACTCTGTATCTAACCCGTCTTGTTCCTGCCCTGGGAGTTTTTGATGGGCTGGTTTAAAGAGAGCTTTACTCTATCGATTCTGTAGCAAACCTTGATAGATTGCAAGTCCGGGGATTCAGCGCATACGCAGCGCAGACGGAAACACGGAACTTGAGAGGCCTCTACCAAGGCCTAAGTCGTTGGTACGGAGACCATGATTTCAGGGCCATTATCTTTGTTTGATGTAATCCTTCTCTCCTGTGTATAAGACAGTGAGTCTCACGGCCTAAAATTCATTCAAATCTCAGTAGGAATACCCAGAACAGACTTTAATTGTCTTTTATTTGCTTCATTTTTCTAAGGTGTACCCAGATATCTGCAGACCAACATTCATCCGCATGTGAATCCCTCCTCTTCATTTAAATCAAATCACGGTAACACTTTTATTTAATCTACCGAGGTTCAGTATTGAAATATACCAGGAGATCCAGGCACGTTTTGATAAAGCAGATCAACCGTGAGTTCAGTGGGGAAATTTAGCAAACAACAGGCCGATTTTAATATGATAAGGCAGGATCTGTCCAAAGTGGACTAGGAACAGCTACTTGACAACCCTCTGTCTCAGTCCCAAACTAATCCCACTGCCCTGCTCTCTCCTGTTAGCCCCTTATCAATCGCCAACCTAATCCCACTGCCCCGCTCTCTCCCCATAGCCCTGTATCAGTCCCCAACCTAATCCCACTGCCGCGCTCTCTCCCCATAGCCCTGTATCAATCACGAACTATTTCCACTGCCCTGCACTCTCCCCATAGCCCTGTATCAATCCCCAACGTAAGCCCACTGCCCGCTTTCTCCCCATAGCCCTGTGTTATATCCAAACAAATCCCACTGCCCGCTTTCTCCCCATAGCCCTGTGTTATATCCAAACTAATCCCACTGCCCCGCTTTCTCCCCATAGCCCTGTATCAATCCCCAAATTAATCCCACTGCCCCGCTTTCTCCCCATAGCTCTGTATCAATCCGAAACAAATCCCACAGCCCCGCTCTCTCCCCATAGCCCTGTATCAATCCCCAACATAAGTCCACTGCCCTGCTTTCTCCCCATAGCCCTGTGTTATATCCAAACAAATCCCACTGCACCGCTCTCTCCCCATAGCCCTGTATCAATCCCAAACTATTCCCAATGCCTCACTCGCTCCCGATAACCCTGTATCAATCCCAAACTAATCAGACTGCCCTGCTCTCACCCCATAGCCCTGTATCAATCCCCAAACTAATCCCACTGCCCTGCTTTCTCCCCATAGCCCTGTATCAATCACAAACTATTTCCACTGCCCTGCTCTCTCCCCATAGCCCTGTATCAATCCCCAACGTAAGCCCACTGCCCGCTTTCTCCCCATAGCCCTGTGTTATAGCCAAACAAATGCCACTGCCCGCTTTCTCCCCATAGCCCTGTGTTATATCCAAACAAATCCCACTGCCCCGCTTTCTCCCCATAGCCCTGTATCAATCCCCAAATTAATCCCACTGCCCCGCTTTCTCCCCATAGCCCTGTATCAATCCCAAACAAATCCCACTGCCCCGCTCTCTCCCCATAGCCCTGTATCAATCCCCAACGTAAGTCCACTGCCCTGCTTTCACCCCATAGCCCTGTGTTATAGCCAAACAAATGCCACTGCCCGCTTTCTCCCCATAGCCCTGTGTTATATCCAAACTAATCCCACTGCACCCTCTCTCCCCATAGCCCTGTATCAATCCCAAACTAATCCCACTGCCCAGCTCTCTCCTCTAGCCCTGTATCAATCACAAACTAATCCTACTGCCACGCTCACTCCCCATTGCCCCGGATCAATCCCATGCTTATCCCGCTCCTGATCGCTATCCAGTGATCTCTGTGTTAGAGAGATGGGAAATCAGCCAGGATTCCTGCTCCTGATCACTGTCCAGTGACCCATGGGTTAGAGAGAGATGGGAAATCAGCCAGGGTTCCTGCTTCTGATTACTGTCCAGTGACTCCTGGGTTAGAGAGAGGGGAAATCAGCCAGGGTTCCTGCTCCTGATCACTGCCCAGTGACCCCTGGGTTGGAAAGAGGGGAAATCAGCCAGGGTTCCTGCTCCTGATCACTGCCCAGTGACCCCTGGTTTAGAGAGAGGGGGAAATCAGCCGGGGTTCCTGCTCCTGATCACTGCCCAGTGACTCCTGGGTTAGAGAGAGGAGGAAATCAGCCAGGGTTCCTGCTCCTGATCACTGACCAGTGACCACTGGGTTAGAGAGCGGGGAATTCAGCCAGGGTTCCTGCTCCTGATCACTGTCCAGTGACCCCTCGGTTAGAGAGAGAGGGGAAATCAGCCAGGGTTCCTGCTCCTGATCACTGTCCAGTGACCCCTGAGTTAGAGAGAGGGGAATTCAGCCAGGGTTCCTGCTCCTGATCACTGACCAGTGACCACTGGGTTAGAGAGCGGGGAATTCAGCCAGGGTTCCTGCTCCTGATCATTGTCCAGTGACCCCTGGGTTAGAGAGAGGGGAAATCAGCCAGGGTTCCTGCTCCTGATCACTGTCCAGTGACCCCTGAGTTAGAGAGAAGGGAAATCAGCCAGGGTTCCTGCTCCTGATCATTGTCCAGTGACCCCTGGGTTAGAGAGAGGGGAAATCAGCCAGGGTTCTTGCTCCTGATCACTGTCCAGTGACCCCTGGGTTAGAGAGAGAGGTGAAATCAGCCAGGGTTCCTGCTCCTGATCACAGTCCAGTGACCCCTGGGTTAGAGAGAGAGGGGAAATCAGCCAGGGTACCTGCTCCTGATCACTGCCCAATGACCACTGGCTTAGAGAGAGGGGGAATCAGCCAGGGTTCCTGCTCCTGATCGCTGTCCAGTGACCCCTGGGTTAGAGAGAGGGGAAATCAGCCAGGGTTCCTGCTCCTGATCACTGTCCAGTGACCCCTGGGTTAGAGAGAGGGAAATCAGCCAGGGTTCCTGCTCCTGATCACTGCCCAGTGACCCCTGGGTTAGAGAGAGAGGGAAATCAGCCAGGGTTCCTGCTCCTGATCACTGTCCAGTGACCCCTGGGTTAGAGAGAGAGGTGAAATCAGCCAGGGTTCCTGCTCCTGATCACTGCCCAGTGACCCCTGGGTTAGAGAGAGGGGAAATCAGCCAGGGTTCCTGCTCCTGATCACTGTCCAGTGACCCCTGGGTTAGAGAGAGAGGGAAATCAGCCAGGGTTCCTCCTGCTGATCACAGTCCAGTGACCCCTGGGTGAGAGAGAGGGGAAATCAGACAGGGTTCCTGCTCCTGATCACAGTCCAGTGACACCTGGGTTAGAGAGAGAGGGGAAATCAGCCAGGGTTCGTGCTCCTGATCATTGTCCAGTGAACCCTGGGTTGAGAGAGTGGAAATCAGCCTGGGTTCCTGCTCCTGATCACAGTCCAGTGACCCCTGGGTTAGAGAGAGAGGGGAAATCAGCCAGGGTTCATGCTCCTGATCACTGTCCAGTGACTCCTGGGTTAGAGAGGGGAAATCAGCCAGGGTTCCTGCTCCTGATCACTATCCAGAGATCCCTGGGTTAGAGAGAGGGGAAATCTGCCAGGGTTCCTGCTCCTGATCACAGTCCAGTGACCCCTGGGTTAGAGAGAGAGGGGAAATCAGCCAGGGTTCATGCTCCTGATCACTGTCCAGTGACTCCTGGGTTAGAGAGGGGAAATCAGCCAGGGTTCCTGCTCCTGATCACTATCCAGAGATCCCTGGGTTAGAGAGAGGGGAAATCAGCCTGGGTTCCTGCTCCTGATTACTGCCCATTGACCCCTGGGTTAGAGAGAGAGGGAAATAAGCCAGGGTTCCTGCTCCTGATCACTGCCCATTGACCCCTGGGTTAGAGAGAGAGGGATATCAGCCAGGGTTCATGCTCCTGATCACTGCCCAGTGACCCCTGGGTTAGAGTGAGAGGGAATTCAGCCAGGATTCATGCTCCTGATCACAGTCCAGTGACCCCTGGGTTAGAGAGAGAGGGATATCAGCCAGGGTTCCTGCTCCTGATCACTGCCCAGTGACCTCTGGGTTAGAGAGAGAGGGGAAATCAGCCAGGGTTCCTGCTCCTGATCACTGTCCAGTGACCCCTGAGTTAGAGAGAGGGGAAATCAGCCAGGGTTCCTGCTCCTGATCACTGTCCAGTGACCCCTCGGTTAGAGAGAGAGGGGAAATCAGCCAGGGTTCCTGCTCCTGATCACTGTCCAGTGACCCCTGAGTTAGAGAGAGGGGAAATCAGCGAGGGTTCCTGCTCCTGATCACAGTCCAGTGACCCCTGAGTTAGAGAGAGGGGAATTCAGCCAGGGTTCCTGCTCCTGATCACTGACCAGTGACCACTGGGTTAGAGAGCGGGGAATTCAGCCAGGGTTCCTGCTCCTGATCATTGTCCAGTGACCCCTGGGTTAGAGAGAGGGGAAATCAGCCAGGGTTCCTGCTCCTGATCACTGTCCAGTGACCCCTGGGTTAGAGAGCGGGGAATTCAGCCAGGGTTCCTGCTCCTGATCATTGTCCAGTGACCCCTGGGTTAGAGAGAGGGGAAATCAGCCAGGGTTCTTGCTCCTGATCACTGTCCAGTGACCCCTGGGTTAGAGAGAGAGGTGAAATCAGCCAGGGTTCCTGCTCCTGATCACAGTCCAGTGACCCCTGGGTTAGAGAGAGAGGGGACATCAGCCAGGGTACCTGCTCCTGATCACTGCCCAATGACCACTGGCTTAGAGAGAGGGGGAATCATCCAGGGTTCCTGCTCCTGATCGCTGTCCAGTGACCCCTGGGTTAGAGAGAGGGGAAATCAGCCAGGGTTCCTGCTCCTGATCACTGTCCAGTGACCCCTGGGTTAGAGAGAGGGAAATCAGCCAGGGTTCCTGCTCCTGATCACTGCCCAGTGACCCCTGGGTTAGAGAGAGAGGGAAATCAGCCAGGGTTCCTGCTCCTGATCACTGTCCAGTGACCCCTGGGTTAGAGAGAGAGGTGAAATCAGCCAGGGTTCCTGCTTTTGATCACTGCCCAGTGACCCCTGGGTTAGAGAGAGGGGAAATCAGCCAGGGTTCCTGCTCCTGATCACTGTCCAGTGACCCCTGTGTTAGAGAGAGAGGGAAATCAGCCAGGGTTCCTCCTGCTGATCACAGTCCAGTGACCCCTGGGTTAGAGAGAGGGGAAATCAGACAGGGTTCCTGCTCCTGATCACAGTCCAGTGACACCTGGGTTAGAGAGAGAGGGGAAATCAGCCAGGGTTCGTGCTCCTGATCATTGTCCAGTGAACCCTGGGTTGAGAGAGTGGAAATCAGCCTGGGTTCCTGCTCCTGATCACAGTCCAGTGACCCCTGGGTTAGAGAGAGAGGGGAAATCAGCCAGGGTTCATGCTCCTGATCACTGTCCAGTGACTCCTGGGTTAGAGAGGGGAAATCAGCCAGGGTTCCTGCTCCTGATCACTATCCAGAGATCCCTGGGTTAGAGAGAGGGGAAATCTGCCAGGGTCCCTGCTCCTGATCACAGTCCAGTGACCCCTGGGTTAGAGAGAGAGGGGAAATCAGCCAGGGTTCATGCTCCTGATCACTGTCCAGTGACTCCTGGGTTAGAGAGGGGAAATCAGCCAGGGTTCCTGCTCCTGATCACTATCCAGAGATCCCTGGGTTAGAGAGAGGGGAAATCAGCCTGGGTTCCTGCTCCTGATTACTGCCCATTGACCCCTGGGTTAGAGAGAGAGGGAAATCAGCCAGGGTTCCTGCTCCTGATCACTGCCCATTGACCCCTGGGTTAGAGAGAGAGGGATATCAGCCAGGGTTCCTGCTCCTGATCACAGTCCAGTGACCCCTGGGTTAGAGAGACAGGTGAAATCAGCCAGGGTTCGTGCACCTGATCACTGTCCAGTGACCCCTGGGTTAGAGAGAGAGGGGAAATCAGCCAGGGTTCCTGCTCCTGATCACTGACCAGTGACCCCTGGGTTAGAGAGAGAGGGATATCAGCCAGGGTTCATGCTCCTGATCACTGCCCAGTGACCCCTGGGTTAGAGTGAGAGGGAATTCAGCCAGGATTCATGCTCCTGATCACAGTCCAGTGACACCTGGGTTAGAGTGAGAGGGAAATCAGCCAGGGTTCGTGCTCCTGATCACAGTCCAGTGACACCTGGGTGAGACAGAGGGGAAATCAGCCAGGGTTCCTGCTCCTGATCACTGTCCAGTGACCCCTGGGTTAGAGAGAGGGGGAAATCAGCCAGGGTTCCTGCTCCTGATCACTGCCCAATGACCCTTGGGTTAGAGAGAGATGAAAGCAGCCAGGGTTCCTGCTCCTGATCACTGTCCAGTGAACCCTGGGTTAGAGAGAGAGGGGAAATCAGCCAGGGTTCCTGCTCCTGATCACAGTCCAGTGACCCCTCGGTTAGAGAGAGGGGAAATCAGCCAGGGTTCCTGCTCCTGATCACTGCCCAGTGACCTCTGGGTTAGAGAGAGAGGGGAAATCAGCCAGGGTTCCTGCTCCTGATCACTGTCCAGTGACCCCTCGGTTAGAGAGAGGGGAAATCAGCCTGGGTTCCTGCTCCTGATCACTGCCCAGTGACCCCTGGGTTAGAGAGAGAGGGGAATTCAGCCAGGGTTCCTGCTCCTGATCATTGTCCAGTAACACCTGGGTTAGAGAGAGGGGAAACCAGCCCGGGTTCCAGCTCCTGATCACTATCCAGTGACCCCTGAGTTAGAGAGAGGGGGAACCAGCCAGGGTTCCTGCTCCTGATCACTGTCCAGTGACCCCTGGGTTAGAGAGAGAGGGGAAATCAGCCAGGGTTCCTGCTCCTGATCACTGTCCAGTGACCCCTGGGTTAGAGAGAGAGGGGAAATCAGCCAGGGTTCCTGCTCCTGATCACAGTCCAGTGACCCCTGGGTTAGAGAGAGGGGAAATCAGCCAGGGTTCGTGCTCCTGATCACTGTCCAACGACCCTTGGGTGAGAGAGAGAGGTGAAAGCAGCCAGTGTTCCTGCTCCTGATTACAGTCCAGTGAACCCTGGGTTAGAGAGAGAGGGGAAATCAGCCAGGGTTCCTGCTCCTGATCACAGTCCAGTGACCCCTCGGTTAGAGAGAGGGGAAATCAGCCAGGGTTCCTGCTCCTGATCACTGCCCAGTGACCTCTGGGTTAGAGAGAGAGGGGAAATCAGCCAGGGTTCCTGCTCCTGATCACTATCCAGTGACCCCTGAGTTAGAGAGAGGAGGAAATCAGCCAGGGTTCCTGCTCCTGAACACTATCCAGTGACGCCTGGTTAGAGAGAAGGGAAGTCAGCCTGGGTTCCTGCTCCTGATCACTGCCCAGTGACCCCTGGGTTAGAGAGAGAGGGGAAATCAGCCAGGGTTCCTGCTCCTGATCACTATCCAGTGACCCCTGGCTTAGAGAGAGGGGAAATCAGCCAGGGTTCCTGCTCCTGATCACTGCCCAGTGACCCCTGGGTTAGAGAGAGAGGGAAATCAGCCAGGATTCATGCTCCTGATCACTGCCCAGTGACCCCTGGGTTAGAGAGAGGGGAAATCAGCCAGGGTTCCTGCTCCTGATCACAGCCCAGTGACCCCTGGGTTAGAGAGAGAGGTGAAATCAGCCAGGGTTCCTGCTCCTGATCACAGTCCAGTGACCCCTGGGTTAGAGAGAGAGGGGAAATCAGCTAGGGTTCCTGCTCCTGATCACTATCCAGTGACCCCTGAGTTAGAGAGAGGAGGAAATCAGCCAGGGTTCCTGCTCCTGATCACTATCCAGTGACCCCTGGGTTAGAGAGAAGGGAAATCAGCCTGGGTTCCTGCTCCTGTTCACTGACCAGTGACCCCTGGGTTAGAGAGAGAGGGATATCAGCCAGGGTTCATGCTCCTGATCACAGTCCAGTGACACCTGGGTTAGAGAGAGGGGAAATCAGCCAGGGTTCATGCTCCTGATCACTGTCCAGTGACCCCTGGGTTAGAGAGAGAGGGGAAATCAGCCAGGGTTCCTGCTCCTGATCACTGTGCAGTGACCCCTGGGTTAGAGAGAGAGGGGAAATCAGCCAGGGTTCCTGCTCCTGATCACAGTCCAGTGACCCCTGGGTTAGAGAGAGGGGAAATCAGCCAGGGTTCCTGCTCCTGATCACTGCCCAGTGACCCCTGGGTTAGAGAGAGAGGGAAATCAGCCAGGGTTCCTGCTCCTGATCACTGTCCAGTGACCCCTGGGTTAGAGAGAGGGGGAAATCAGCCGGGGTTCCTGCTCCTGATCACTGCCCAGTGACTCCTGGGTTAGAGAGAGGAGGAAATCAGCCAGGGTTCCTGCTCCTGATCACTGACCAGTGACCACTGGGTTGGAAAGAGGGGAAATCAGCCAGGGTTCCTGCTCCTGATCACTGCCCAGTGACCCCTGGGTTGGAAAGAGGGGAAATCAGCCAGGGTTCCTGCTCCTGATCACTGCCCAGTGACCCCTGGTTTAGAGAGAGGGGGAAATCAGCCGGGGTTCCTGCTCCTGATCACTGCCCAGTGACTCCTGGGTTAGAGAGAGCAGGAAATCAGCCAGGGTTCCTGCTCCTGATCACTGACCAGTGACCACTGGGTTAGAGAGCGGGGAATTCAGCCTGGGTTCCTGCTCCTGATCATTGTCCAGTGACCCCTGGGTTAGAGAGAGGGGAAATCAGCCAGGGTTCCTGCTCCTGATCACTGTCCAGTGACCCCTGAGTTAGAGAGAGGGGAAATCAGCCAGGGTTCCTGCTCCTGATCATTGTCCAGTGACCCCTGGGTTAGAGAGAGGGGAAATCAGCCAGGGTTCTTGCTCCTGATCACTGTCCAGTGACCCCTGGGTTAGAGAGAGAGGTGAAATCAGCCAGGGTTCCTGCTCCTGATCACAGTCCAGTGACCCCTGGGTTAGAGAGAGAGGGGAAATCAGCCAGGGTACCTGCTCCTGATCACTGCCCAATGACCACTGGCTTGGAGAGAGGGGGAATCAGCCAGGGTTCCTGCTCCTGATCGCTGTCCAGTGACCCCGGGTTAGAGAGAGGGGAAATCAGCCAGGGTTCCTGGTCCTGATCACTGCCCAGTGACCCCTGGGTTAGAGAGAGGGGAAATCAGCCAGGGTTCCTGCTCCTGATCACTGCCCAGTGACCCCTGGGTTAGAGAGAGAGGGAAATCAGCCAGGGTTCCTGCTCCTGATCACTGTCCAGTGACCCCTGGGTTAGAGAGAGAGGTGAAATCAGCCAGGGTTCCTGCTCCTGATCACTGCCCAGTGACCCCTGGGTTAGAGAGAGAGGGAAATCAGCCAGGGTTCCTGCTCCTGATCACTGTCCAGTGACCCCTGGGTTAGAGAGAGAGGTGAAATCAGCCAGGGTTCCTGCTCCTGATCATTGTCCAGTGAACCCTGGGTTGAGAGAGTGGAAATCAGCCTGGGTTCCTGCTCCTGATCACAGTCCAGTGACCCCTGGGTTAGAGAGAGAGGGGAAATCAGCCAGGGTTCATGCTCCTGATCACTGTCCAGTGACTCCTGGGTTAGAGAGGGGAAATCAGCCAGGGTTCCTGCTCCTGATCACTATCCAGAGATCCCTGGGTTAGAGAGAGGGGAAATCAGCCAGGGTTCCTGCTCCTGATCACAGTCCAGTGACCCCTGGGTTAGAGAGAGAGGGAAATCAGCCAGGGTTCCTGCTCCTGATCACAGTCCAGTGACCCCTGGGTTAGAGAGAGAGCGAAATCAGCCAGGGTTCATGCTCCTGATCACAGTCCAGTGACCCCTGGGTTAGAGAGAGGGAAAATCAGCCGGGGTTCCAGCTCCTGATCACTGCCCAGTGACCCCTGGGTTAGAGAGAGAGGGAAATCAGCCAGGGTTCCTGCTCCTGATCACTGCACAGTGAACCCTGGGTTAGAGAGAGAGGGAAATCAGCCAGGGTTCATGCTCCTGATCACAGTCCAGTGACACCTGGGTTAGAGAGAGGGGAAATCAGCCAGGGTTCATGCTCCTGATCACTATCTACTGACCCCTGGGTTAGAGAGAGAGGGAAATCAGCCAGGATTCCTGCTCCTGATCACAGTCCAGTGAACCCTGGGTTAGAGAGAGGGGAAATCAGCCAGGGTTCATGCTCCTGATCACTATCCACTGACCCCTGAGTTAGAGAGAGGTGAAATCAGCCAGGATTCCTGCTCCTGATCACTGCCCAGTGACCCCTGGGTTAGAGAGAGAGGGAAATCAGCCAGGGTTCCTGCTCCTGATCACTGTCCAGTGACCCCTGGGTTAGAGAGGGGAAATCAGCCAGGGTTTCTGCTCCTGATCACTGCCCAGTGACCCCTGGGTTAGAGAGAGGGGAAATCAGCCAGGGTTCCTGCTCCTGATCACTGCCCAGTGACCCCTGGGTTAGAGAGAGGGGAAATCAGCCAGGGTTCCTGCTCCTGATCACAGTCCAGTGACCCCTGGTTTAGAGAGAGAGGGCAATCAGCCTGGGTTCCTGCTGCTGATCACTGCCCAGTGACCCCTGAGTTAGAGAGAGAGGAAATCAGCTGGGGTTCCTGCTCCTGATCACAGTCCAGTGACCCCTGGGATAGAGAGAGAGGGAAATCAGCCAGGGTTCCTGCTCCTGATCACAGTCCAGTGACACCTGGGTGAGAGAGAGAGGGAAATCAGCCAGGGTTCGTGCTCCTGATCACTATCCAGTGACTCCTGGGTTAGAGAGAGGGGAAATCAGCCAGGGTTCGTGCTCCTGATCACTGTCCAGTGACTCCTGGGTTAGAGAGAGGGGAAATCAGCCTGGGTTCCAGCTCCTGATTACAGTCCAGTGAACCCTGGGTTAGAGAGAGGGGAAATCAGCCAGGGTTCCTGCTCCTGATTACAGTCCAGTGACCCCTGGGTTAGAGAGAGGGGGAACCAGCCAGGGTTCCTGCTCCTGATCACTGTCCAGTGACTCCTGGGTTAGAGAGAGGGGAAATCAGCCAGGGTTCCTGCTCCTGATCATTGTCCAGTGACCCCTGGGTTAGAGAGACAGGTGAAATCAGCCAGGGTTCATGCTCCTGATCACTATCCAGTGACCCCTGGTTAGAGAGAGAGGGAAATCAGCGAGAGTTCCTGCTCCTGATCATTGTCCATTAGCCCCTGGGTTAGAGAGAGGGGAAACCAGCCCGGGTTCCAGCTCCTGATCACTATCCAGTGACCCCTGAGTTAGAGAGAGGGGGAACCAGCCAGGGTTCCTGCTCCTGATCACTGTCCAGTGACCCCTGGGTTAGAGAGAGAGGGGAAATCAGCCAGGGTTCCTGCTCCTGATCACTGTCCAGTGACCCCTGGGTTAGAGAGAGAGGGGAAATCAGCCAGGGTTCCTGCTCCTGATCACTGCCCAGTGACCCCTGGGTTAGAGAGAGGGGAAATCAGCCAGGGTTCCTGCTCCTGATCACTGCCCAGTGACCCCTGGGTTAGAGAGAGAGGGAAATCAGCCAGGGTTCCTGCTCCTGATCACTGTCCAGTGACCCCTGGGTTAGAGAGAGAGGTGAAATCAGCCAGGGTTCCTGCTCCTGATCACTGCCCAGTGACCCCTGGGTTAGAGAGAGAGGGAAATCAGCCAGGGTTCCTGCTCCTGATCACTGTCCAGTGACCCCTGGGTTAGAGAGAGAGGTGAAATCAGCCAGGGTTCCTGCTCCTGATCACTGCCCAGTGACCCCTGGATTAGAGAGAGGGGAAATCAGCCAGGGTTCCTGCTCCTGATCACTATCCAGAGATCCCTGGGTTAGAGAGAGGGGGAACCAGCCAGGGTTCCTGCTCCTGATCACTGTCCAGTGACCCCTGGGTTAGAGAGAGAGGGGAAATCAGCCAGGGTTCCTGCTCCTGATCACTGTCCAGTGACCCCTGGGTTAGAGAGAGAGGGGAAATCAGCCAGGGTTCCTGCTCCTGATCACTGCCCAGTGACCTCTGGGTTAGAGAGAGGGGAAATCAGCCAGGGTTCCTGCTCCTGATCACTGCCCAGTGACCCCTGGGTTAGAGAGAGAGGGAAATCAGCCAGGGTTCCTGCTCCTGATCACTGTCCAGTGACCCCTGGGTTAGAGAGAGAGGTGAAATCAGCCAGGGTTCCTGCTCCTGATCACTGTCCAGTGACCCCTGGGTTAGAGAGAGAGGTGAAATCAGCCAGGGTTCCTGCTCCTGATCACTGCCCAGTGACCCCTGGGTTAGAGAGAGGGGAAATCAGCCAGGGTTCCTGCTCCTGATCACTATCCAGAGATCCCTGGGTTAGAGAGAGGGGAAATCAGCCAGGGTTCCTGCTCCTGATCACAGTCCAGTGACCCCTGGGTTAGAGAGAGAGGGAAATCAGCCAGGGTTCCTGCTCCTGATCACAGTCCAGTGACCCCTGGGTTAGAGAGAGAGCGAAATCAGCCAGGGTTCATGCTCCTGATCACAGTCCAGTGACCCCTGGGTTAGAGAGAGGGAAAATCAGCCGGGGTTCCAGCTCCTGATCACTGCCCAGTGACCCCTGGGTTAGAGAGAGAGGGAAATCAGCCAGGGTTCCTGCTCCTGATCACTGCACAGTGAACCCTGGGTTAGAGAGAGAGGGAAATCAGCCAGGGTTCATGCTCCTGATCACAGTCCAGTGACCCCTGGGTTAGAGAGAGGGGAAATCAGCCAGGGTTCATGCTCCTGATCACTATCCACTGACCCCTGGGTTAGAGAGAGAGGGAAATCAGCCAGGATTCCTGCTCCTGATCACAGTCCAGTGAACCCTGGGTTAGAGAGAGGGGAAATCAGCCAGGGTTCATGCTCCTGATCACTATCCACTGACCCCTGGGTTAGAGAGAGGTGAAATCAGACAGGATTCCTGCTCCTGATCACTGCCCAGTGACCCCTGGGTTAGAGAGAGAGGGAAATCAGCCAGTGTTCCTGCTCCTGATCATTGCCCAGTGAACCCTGGGTTAGAGAGAGAGGGGAATTCAGCCAGGGTTCCTGCTCCTGATCACTGCCCAGTGACCCCTGGGTTAGAGAGAGAGGGGAATTCAGCCAGGGTTCCTGCTCCTGATCACTGTCCAGTGACCCCTGGGTTAGAGAGGGGAAATCAGCCAGGGTTTCTGCTCCTGATCACTGCCCAGTGACCCCTGGGTTAGAGAGAGGGGAAATCAGCCAGGGTTCCTGCTCCTGATCACTGCCCAGTGACCCCTGGGTTAGAGAGAGGGGAAATCAGCCAGGGTTCCTGCTCCTGATCACAGTCCAGTGACCCCTGGTTTAGAGAGAGAGGGCAATCAGCCTGGGTTCCTGCTGCTGATCACTGCCCAGTGACCCCTGAGTTAGAGAGAGAGGAAATCAGCTGGGGTTCCTGCTCCTGATCACAGTCCAGTGACCCCTGGGATAGAGAGAGAGGGAAATCAGCCAGGGTTCCTGCTCCTGATCACAGTCCAGTGACCCCTGGGTGAGAGAGAGAGGTAAATCAGCCAGGGTTCCTGCTCCTGATCACTGTCCAGTGACTCCTGGGTTAGAGAGAGGGGAAATCAGCCTGGGTTCCAGCTCCTGATTACAGTCCAGTGAACCCTGGGTTAGAGAGAGGGGAAATCAGCCAGGGTTCCTGCTCCTGATTACAGTCCAGTGACCCCTGGGTTAGAGAGAGGGGGAACCAGCCAGGGTTCCTGCTCCTGATCACTGTCCAGTGACTCCTGGGTTAGAGAGAGGGGAAATCAGCCAGGGTTCCTGCTCCTGATCATTGTCCAGTGACCCCTGGGTTAGAGAGACAGGTGAAATCAGCCAGGGTTCATGCTCCTGATCACTATCCAGTGACCCCTGGTTAGAGAGAGAGGGAAATCAGCGAGAGTTCCTGCTCCTGATCATTGTCCAGTAACCCCTGGGTTAGAGAGAGGGGAAACCAGCCCGGGTTCCAGCTCCTGATCACTATCCAGTGACCCCTGAGTTAGAGAGAGGGGGAACCAGCCAGGGTTCCTGCTCCTGATCACTGTCCAGTGACCCCTGGGTTAGAGAGAGAGGGGAAATCAGCCAGGGTTCCTGCTCCTGATCACTGTCCAGTGACCCCTGGGTTAGAGAGAGAGGGGAAATCAGCCAGGGTTCCTGCTCCTGATCACAGTCCAGTGACCCCTGGGTTAGAGAGAGGGGAAATCAGCCAGGGTTCGTGCTCCTGATCACTGTCCAACGACCCTTGGGTTAGAGAGAGAGGTGAAAGCAGCCAGGGTTCCTGCTCCTGATTACAGTCCAGTGAACCCTGGGTTAGAGAGAGAGGGGAAATCAGCCAGGGTTCCTGCTCCTGATCACAGTCCAGTGACCCCTCGGTTAGAGAGAGGGGAAATCAGCCAGGGTTCCTGCTCCTGATTACTGTCCAGTGACTCCTGGGTTAGAGAGAGGGGAAATCAGCCAGGGTTCCTGCTCCTGATCACTGCCCAGTCACCCCTGGGTTGGAAAGAGGGGAAATCAGCCAGGGTTCCTGCTCCTGATCACTGCCCAGTGACCCCTGGTTTAGAGAGAGGGGGAAATCAGCCGGGGTTCCTGCTCCTGATCACTGCCCAGTGACTCCTGGGTTAGAGAGAGGAGGAAATCAGCCAGGGTTCCTGCTCCTGATCACTGACCAGTGACCACTGGGTTAGAGAGGGGAAATCAGCCAGGGTTCCTGCTCCTGATCACTATCCAGAGATCCCTGGGTTAGAGAGAGGGGAAATCAGCCAGGGTTCCTGCTCCTGATCACAGTCCAGTAACCCCTGGGTTAGAGAGAGAGGGGAAATCAGCCAGGGTTCATGCTCCTGATCACTGTCCAGTGACTCCTGGGTTAGAGAGGGGAAATCAGCCAGGGTTCCTGCTCCTGATCACTATCCAGAGATCCCTGGGTTAGAGAGAGAGGGAAATCAGGCAGGGTTCCTGCTCCTGATCACTGCCCATTGACCCCTGGGTTAGAGAGAGAGGGAAATCAGCCAGGGTTCATGCTCCTGATCACAGTCCAGTGACCCCTGGGTTAGAGAGAGGGAAAATCAGCCGGGGTTCCAGCTCCTGATCACTGCCCAGTGACCACTGGGTTAGAGAGAGGGGAAATCAGCCAGGGTTCCTGCTCCTGATCACTGCCCAGTGACCCCTGGGTTAGAGAGAGGGGAAATCAGCCAGGGTTCCTGCTCCTGATCACAGTCCAGTGACCCCTGGTTTAGAGAGAGAGGGCAATCAGCCTGGGTTCCTGCTGCTGATCACTGCCCAGTGACCCCTGAGTTAGAGAGAGAGGAAATCAGCCGGGGTTCCTGCTCCTGATCACAGTCCAGTGACCCCTGGGATAGAGAGAGAGGGAAATCAGCCAGGGTTCCTGCTCCTGATCACAGTCCAGTGACACCTGGGTGAGAGAGAGAGGGAAATCAGCCAGGGTTCGTGCTCCTGATCACTGTCCAGTGACTCCTGGGTTAGAGAGAGGGGAAATCAGCCCGGGTTCCAGCTCCTGATTACAGTCCAGTGAACCCTGGGTTAGAGAGAGGGGAAATCAGCCAGGGTTCCTGCTCCTGATTACAGTCCAGTGACCCCTGGGTTAGAGAGAGGGGGAACCAGCCAGGGTTCCTGCTCCTGATCACTGTCCAGTGACTCCTGGGTTAGAGAGAGGGGAAATCAGCCAGGGTTCCTGCTCCTGATCATTGTCCAGTGACCCCTGGGTTAGAGAGACAGGTGAAATCAGCCAGGGTTCATGCTCCTGATCACTATCCAGTGACCCCTGGTTAGAGTGAGAGGGAAATCAGCGAGAGTTCCTGCTCCTGATCATTGTCCAGTGACCCCTGGGTTAGAGAGAGGGGAAACCAGCCTGGGTTCCAGCTCCTGATCATTATCCAGTGACCCCTGAGTTAGAGAGAGGGGGAACCAGCCAGGGTTCCTGCTCCTGATCACTGTCCAGTGACCCCTGGGTTAGAGAGAGAGGGGAAATCAGCCAGGGTTCCTGCTCCTGATCACTGTCCAGTGAGCCCTGGGTTAGAGAGAGAGGGGAAATCAGCCAGGGTTCCTGCTCCTGATCACAGTCCAGTGACCCCTGGGTTAGAGAGAGGGGAAATCAGCCAGGGTTCCTGCTCCTGATCACAGTCCAGTGACCCCTGGGTTAGAGAGAGGGGAAATCAGCCAGGGTTCCTGCTCCTGATCACTATCCAGAGATCCCTGGGTTAGAGAGAGGGAAAATCAGCAAGGGTTCATGCTCCTGATCACTGCCCAGTGACCCCTGGGTTAGAGAGAGAGGGAAATCAGCCAGGGTTCCTGCTCCTGATCACTGCCCAGTGAACCCTGGTTTAGAGAGAGTGGAAATCAGCCTGGGTTCCTGCTCCTGATCACTGCCCAGTGACCCCTGAGTTAGAGAGAGGGAAATCAGCCAGGGTTCCTGCTCCTGATCACTGCCCAGTGACCCCTGAGTGAGACAGAGGGAAATCAGCCAGGGTTCCTGCTCCTGATCACTGTCCAACGACCCTTGGGTTAGAGAGAGAGGTGAAAGCAGCCAGGGTTCCTGCTCCTTATCACAGTCCAGTGACCCCTGGGTTAGAGAGAGAGGAAATCAGCCAGGGTTCATGCTCCTGATCACTATCCAGTGACCCCTGGGTTAGAGAGAGGGGAAATCAGCCAGGATTCCTGCTCCTGATCACTGCCCAGTGACCCCTGGGTTAGAGAGAGAGGGAAATCAGACAGGGTTCCTGCTCCTGATCACTGCCCAGTGAACCCTGGTTTAGAGAGAGTGGAAATCAGCCTGGGTTCCTGCTCCTGATCACTGCCCAGTGACCCCTGGGTTAGAGAGAGAGGGGAATTCAGCCAGGGTTTCTGCTCCTGATCACTGCTGAGTGACCCCTGGGTTAGAGAGAGGGGAAATCAGCCAGGGTTCCTGCTCCTGATCACTGCCCAGTGACCCCTGGGTTAGAGAGAGGGGAAATCAGCCAGGGTTCCTGCTCCTGATCACAGCCCAGTGACCCCTGGGTTAGAGAGAGAGGTGAAATCAGCCAGGGTTCCTGCTCCTGATCACAGTCCAGTGACCCCTGGGTTAGAGAGAGAGGGGAAATCAGCTAGGGTTCCTGCACCTGATCACTGCCCAGTGACCCCTGGGTTAGAGAGAGGAGGCAATCAGCCAGGGTTCCTGCTCCTGATCACTGTCCAGTGACCCCTGGGTTAGAGAGAAGGGAAATCAGCCTGGGTTCCTGCTCCTGATCACTGACCAGTGACCCCTGGGTTAGAAAGAGAGGGATATCAGCCAGGGTTCCTGCTCCTGATCACAGTCCAGTGACCCCTGGGTTTGAGAGAGAGGGAATTCAGCCAGGATTCATGCTCCTGATCACAGTCCAGTGACACCTGGGTGAGAGAGAGAGGGAAATCAGCCAGGGTTCGTGCTCCTGATCACTGTCCAGTGACTCCTGGGTTAGAGAGAGGGGAAATGAGCCTGGGTTCCAGCTCCTGATCACAGTCCAGTGACCCCTGGTTTAGAGAGAGGGGGAACCAGCCAGGGTTCCTGCTCCTGATCACTGACCAGTGACCACTGGGTTAGAGAGCGGGGAATTCAGCCAGGGTTCCTGCTCCTGATCATTGTCCAGTGACCCCTGGGTTAGAGAGAGGGGAAATCAGCCAGGGTTCCTGCTCCTGATCACTGTCCAGTGACCCCTGAGTTAGAGAGAGGGGAAATCAGCCAGGGTTCCTGCTCCTGATCATTGTCCAGTGACCCCTGGGTTAGAGAGAGGGGAAATCAGCCAGGGTTCTTGCTCCTGATCACTGTCCAGTGACCCCTGGGTTAGAGAGAGAGGTGAAATCAGCCAGGGTTCCTGCTCCTGATCACAGTCCAGTGACCCCTGGGTTAGAGAGAGAGGGGAAATCAGCCAGGGTACCTGCTCCTGATCACTGCCCAATGACCACTGGCTTAGAGAGAGGGGGAATCAGCCAGGGTTCCTGCTCCTGATCGCTGTCCAGTGACCCCTGGGTTAGAGAGAGGGGAAATCAGCCAGGGTTCCTGCTCCTGATCACTGCCCAGTGACCCCTGGGTTAGAGAGAGAGGAAATCAGCCAGGGTTCCTGCTCCTGATCACTGCCCAGTGACCCCTGGGTTAGAGAGAGAGGGAAATCAGCCAGGGTTCCTGCTCCTGATCACTGTCCAGTGACCCCTGGGTTAGAGAGAGGGGGAAATCAGCCGGGGTTCCTGCTCCTGATCACTGCCCAGTGACTCCTGGGTTAGAGAGAGGAGGAAATCAGCCAGGGTTCCTGCTCCTGATCACTGACCAGTGACCACTGGGTTGGAAAGAGGGGAAATCAGCCAGGGTTCCTGCTCCTGATCACTGCCCAGTGACCCCTGGGTTGGAAAGAGGGGAAATCAGCCAGGGTTCCTGCTCCTGATCACTGCCCAGTGACCCCTGGTTTAGAGAGAGGGGGAAATCAGCCGGGGTTCCTGCTCCTGATCACTGCCCAGTGACTCCTGGGTTAGAGAGAGCAGGAAATCAGCCAGGGTTCCTGCTCCTGATCACTGACCAGTGACCACTGGGTTAGAGAGCGGGGAATTCAGCCTGGGTTCCTGCTCCTGATCATTGTCCAGTGACCCCTGGGTTAGAGAGAGGGGAAATCAGCCAGGGTTCCTGCTCCTGATCACTGTCCAGTGACCCCTGAGTTAGAGAGAGGGGAAATCAGCCAGGGTTCCTGCTCCTGATCATTGTCTAGTGACCCCTGGGTTAGAGAGAGGGGAAATCAGCCAGGGTTCTTGCTCCTGATCACTGTCCAGTGACCCCTGGGTTAGAGAGAGAGGTGAAATCAGCCAGGGTTCCTGCTCCTGATCACAGTCCAGTGACCCCTGGGTTAGAGAGAGAGGGGAAATCAGCCAGGGTACCTGCTCCTGATCACTGCCCAATGACCACTGGCTTGGAGAGAGGGGGAATCAGCCAGGGTTCCTGCTCCTGATCGCTGTCCAGTGACCCCGGGTTAGAGAGAGGGGAAATCAGCCAGGGTTCCTGGTCCTGATCACTGCCCAGTGACCCCTGGGTTAGAGAGAGGGGAAATCAGCCAGGGTTCCTGCTCCTGATCACTGCCCAGTGACCCCTGGGTTAGAGAGAGAGGGAAATCAGCCAGGGTTCCTGCTCCTGATCACTGTCCAGTGACCCCTGGGTTAGAGAGAGAGGTGAAATCAGCCAGGGTTCCTGCTCCTGATCACTGCCCAGTGACCCCTGGGTTAGAGAGAGAGGGAAATCAGCCAGGGTTCCTGCTCCTGATCACTGTCCAGTGACCCCTGGGTTAGAGAGAGAGGTGAAATCAGCCAGGGTTCCTGCTCCTGATCATTGTCCAGTGAACCCTGGGTTGAGAGAGTGGAAATCAGCCTGGGTTCCTGCTCCTGATCACAGTCCAGTGACCCCTGGGTTAGAGAGAGAGGGGAAATCAGCCAGGGTTCATGCTCCTGATCACTGTCCAGTGACTCCTGGGTTAGAGAGGGGAAATCAGCCAGGGTTCCTGCTCCTGATCACTATCCAGAGATCCCTGGGTTAGAGAGAGGGGAAATCAGCCAGGGTTCCTGCTCCTGATCACAGTCCAGTGACCCCTGGGTTAGAGAGAGAGGGAAATCAGCCAGGGTTCCTGCTCCTGATCACAGTCCAGTGACCCCTGGGTTAGAGAGAGAGCGAAATCAGCCAGGGTTCATGCTCCTGATCACAGTCCAGTGACCCCTGGGTTAGAGAGAGGGAAAATCAGCCGGGGTTCCAGCTCCTGATCACTGCCCAGTGACCCCTGGGTTAGAGAGAGAGGGAAATCAGCCAGGGTTCCTGCTCCTGATCACTGCACAGTGAACCCTGGGTTAGAGAGAGAGGGAAATCAGCCAGGGTTCATGCTCCTGATCACAGTCCAGTGACACCTGGGTTAGAGAGAGGGGAAATCAGCCAGGGTTCATGCTCCTGATCACTATCTACTGACCCCTGGGTTAGAGAGAGAGGGAAATCAGCCAGGATTCCTGCTCCTGATCACAGTCCAGTGAACCCTGGGTTAGAGAGAGGGGAAATCAGCCAGGGTTCATGCTCCTGATCACTATCCACTGAACCCTGAGTTAGAGAGAGGTGAAATCAGCCAGGATTCCTGCTCCTGATCACTGCCCAGTGACCCCTGGGTTAGAGAGAGAGGGAAATCAGCCAGGGTTCCTGCTCCTGATCACTGTCCAGTGACCCCTGGGTTAGAGAGGGGAAATCAGCCAGGGTTTCTGCTCCTGATCACTGCCCAGTGACCCCTGGGTTAGAGAGAGGGGAAATCAGCCAGGGTTCCTGCTCCTGATCACTGCCCAGTGACCCCTGGGTTAGAGAGAGGGGAAATCAGCCAGGGTTCCTGCTCCTGATCACAGTCCAGTGACCCCTGGTTTAGAGAGAGAGGGCAATCAGCCTGGGTTCCTGCTGCTGATCACTGCCCAGTGACCCCTGAGTTAGAGAGAGAGGAAATCAGCTGGGGTTCCTGCTCCTGATCACAGTCCAGTGACCCCTGGGATAGAGAGAGAGGGAAATCAGCCAGGGTTCCTGCTCCTGATCACAGTCCAGTGACACCTGGGTGAGAGAGAGAGGGAAATCAGCCAGGGTTCGTGCTCCTGATCACTATCCAGTGACTCCTGGGTTAGAGAGAGGGGAAATCAGCCAGGGTTCGTGCTCCTGATCACTGTCCAGTGACTCCTGGGTTAGAGAGAGGGGAAATCAGCCTGGGTTCCAGCTCCTGATTACAGTCCAGTGAACCCTGGGTTAGAGAGAGGGGAAATCAGCCAGGGTTCCTGCTCCTGATTACAGTCCAGTGACCCCTGGGTTAGAGAGAGGGGGAACCAGCCAGGGTTCCTGCTCCTGATCACTGTCCAGTGACTCCTGGGTTAGAGAGAGGGGAAATCAGCCAGGGTTCCTGCTCCTGATCATTGTCCAGTGACCCCTGGGTTAGAGAGACAGGTGAAATCAGCCAGGGTTCATGCTCCTGATCACTATCCAGTGACCCCTGGTTAGAGAGAGAGGGAAATCAGCGAGAGTTCCTGCTCCTGATCATTGTCCATTAACCCCTGGGTTAGAGAGAGGGGAAACCAGCCCGGGTTCCAGCTCCTGATCACTATCCAGTGACCCCTGAGTTAGAGAGAGGGGGAACCAGCCAGGGTTCCTGCTCCTGATCACTGTCCAGTGACCCCTGGGTTAGAGAGAGAGGGGAAATCAGCCAGGGTTCCTGCTCCTGATCACTGTCCAGTGACCCCTGGGTTAGAGAGAGAGGGGAAATCAGCCAGGGTTCCTGCTCCTGATCACTGCCCAGTGACCTCTGGGTTAGAGAGAGGGGAAATCAGCCAGGGTTCCTGCTCCTGATCACTGCCCAGTGACCCCTGGGTTAGAGAGAGAGGGAAATCAGCCAGGGTTCCTGCTCCTGATCACTGTCCAGTGACCCCTGGGTTAGAGAGAGAGGTGAAATCAGCCAGGGTTCCTGCTCCTGATCACTGTCCAGTGACCCCTGGGTTAGAGAGAGAGGTGAAATCAGCCAGGGTTCCTGCTCCTGATCACTGCCCAGTGACCCCTGGGTTAGAGAGAGGGGAAATCAGCCAGGGTTCCTGCTCCTGATCACTATCCAGAGATCCCTGGGTTAGAGAGAGGGGAAATCAGCCAGGGTTCCTGCTCCTGATCACAGTCCAGTGACCCCTGGGTTAGAGAGAGAGGGAAATCAGCCAGGGTTCCTGCTCCTGATCACAGTCCAGTGACCCCTGGGTTAGAGAGAGAGCGAAATCAGCCAGGGTTCATGCTCCTGATCACAGTCCAGTGACCCCTGGGTTAGAGAGAGGGAAAATCAGCCGGGGTTCCAGCTCCTGATCACTGCCCAGTGACCCCTGGGTTAGAGAGAGAGGGAAATCAGCCAGGGTTCCTGCTCCTGATCACTGCACAGTGAACCCTGGGTTAGAGAGAGAGGGAAATCAGCCAGGGTTCATGCTCCTGATCACAGTCCAGTGACCCCTGGGTTAGAGAGAGGGGAAATCAGCCAGGGTTCATGCTCCTGATCACTATCCACTGACCCCTGGGTTAGAGAGAGAGGGAAATCAGCCAGGATTCCTGCTCCTGATCACAGTCCAGTGAACCCTGGGTTAGAGAGAGGGGAAATCAGCCAGGGTTCATGCTCCTGATCACTATCCACTGACCCCTGGGTTAGAGAGAGGTGAAATCAGACAGGATTCCTGCTCCTGATCACTGCCCAGTGACCCCTGGGTTAGAGAGAGAGGGAAATCAGCCAGTGTTCCTGCTCCTGATCATTGCCCAGTGAACCCTGGGTTAGAGAGAGAGGGGAATTCAGCCAGGGTTCCTGCTCCTGATCACTGCCCAGTGACCCCTGGGTTAGAGAGAGAGGGGAATTCAGCCAGGGTTCCTGCTCCTGATCACTGTCCAGTGACCCCTGGGTTAGAGAGGGGAAATCAGCCAGGGTTTCTGCTCCTGATCACTGCCCAGTGACCCCTGGGTTAGAGAGAGGGGAAATCAGCCAGGGTTCCTGCTCCTGATCACTGCCCAGTGACCCCTGGGTTAGAGAGAGGGGAAATCAGCCAGGGTTCCTGCTCCTGATCACAGTCCAGTGACCCCTGGTTTAGAGAGAGAGGGCAATCAGCCTGGGTTCCTGCTGCTGATCACTGCCCAGTGACCCCTGAGTTAGAGAGAGAGGAAATCAGCTGGGGTTCCTGCTCCTGATCACAGTCCAGTGACCCCTGGGATAGAGAGAGAGGGAAATCAGCCAGGGTTCCTGCTCCTGATCACAGTCCAGTGACCCCTGGGTGAGAGAGAGAGGTAAATCAGCCAGGGTTCCTGCTCCTGATCACTGTCCAGTGACTCCTGGGTTAGAGAGAGGGGAAATCAGCCTGGGTTCCAGCTCCTGATTACAGTCCAGTGAACCCTGGGTTAGAGAGAGGGGAAATCAGCCAGGGTTCCTGCTCCTGATTACAGTCCAGTGACCCCTGGGTTAGAGAGAGGGGGAACCAGCCAGGGTTCCTGCTCCTGATCACTGTCCAGTGAATCCTGGGTTAGAGAGAGGGGAAATCAGCCAGGGTTCCTGCTCCTGATCATTGTCCAGTGACCCCTGGGTTAGAGAGACAGGTGAAATCAGCCAGGGTTCATGCTCCTGATCACTATCCAGTGACCCCTGGTTAGAGAGAGAGGGAAATCAGCGAGAGTTCCTGCTCCTGATCATTGTCCAGTAACCCCTGGGTTAGAGAGAGGGGAAACCAGCCCGGGTTCCAGCTCCTGATCACTATCCAGTGACCCCTGAGTTAGAGAGAGGGGGAACCAGCCAGGGTTCCTGCTCCTGATCACTGTCCAGTGACCCCTGGGTTAGAGAGAGAGGGGAAATCAGCCAGGGTTCCTGCTCCTGATCACTGTCCAGTGACCCCTGGGTTAGAGAGAGAGGGGAAATCAGCCAGGGTTCCTGCTCCTGATCACAGTCCAGTGACCCCTGGGTTAGAGAGAGGGGAAATCAGCCAGGGTTCGTGCTCCTGATCACTGTCCAACGACCCTTGGGTTAGAGAGAGAGGTGAAAGCAGCCAGGGTTCCTGCTCCTGATTACAGTCCAGTGAACCCTGGGTTAGAGAGAGAGGGGAAATCAGCCAGGGTTCCTGCTCCTGATCACAGTCCAGTGACCCCTCGGTTAGAGAGAGGGGAAATCAGCCAGGGTTCCTGCTCCTGATTACTGTCCAGTGACTCCTGGGTTAGAGAGAGGGGAAATCAGCCAGGGTTCCTGCTCCTGATCACTGCCCAGTCACCCCTGGGTTGGAAAGAGGGGAAATCAGCCAGGGTTCCTGCTCCTGATCACTGCCCAGTGACCCCTGGTTTAGAGAGAGGGGGAAATCAGCCGGGGTTCCTGCTCCTGATCACTGCCCAGTGACTCCTGGGTTAGAGAGAGGAGGAAATCAGCCAGGGTTCCTGCTCCTGATCACTGACCAGTGACCACTGGGTTAGAGAGCGGGGAATTCAGCCAGGGTTCCTGCTCCTGATCATTGTCCAGTGACCCCTGGGTTAGAGAGAGGGGAAATCAGCCAGGGTTCCTGCTCCTGATCACTGTCCAGTGACCACTGGCTTAGAGAGAGGGGGAATCAGCCAGGGTTCCTGCTCCTGATCGCTGTCCAGTGACCCCTGGGTTAGAGAGAGGGGAAATCAGCCAGGGTTCCTGCTCCTGATCACTGTCCAGTGACCCCTGGGTTAGAGAGAGGGAAATCAGCCAGGGTTCCTGCTCCTGATCACTGCCCAGTGACCCCTGGGTTAGAGAGAGAGGGAAATCAGCCAGGGTTCCTGCTCCTGATCACTGTCCAGTGACCCCTGGGTTAGAGAGAGAGGTGAAATCAGCCAGGGTTCCTGCTCCTGATCACTGCCCAGTGACCCCTGGGTTAGAGAGAGGGGAAATCAGCCAGGGTTCCTGCTCCTGATCACTGTCCAGTGACCCCTGGGTTAGAGAGAGAGGGAAATCAGCCAGGGTTCCTCCTCCTGATCACAGTCCAGTGACCCCTGGGTTAGAGAGAGGGGAAATCAGACAGGGTTCCTGCTCCTGATCACAGTCCAGTGACACCTGGGTTAGAGAGAGAGGGGAAATCAGCCAGGGTTCCTGCTCCTGATCACAGTCCAGTGACCCCTGGGTTAGAGAGAGGGGAAATCAGCCAGGGTTCATGCTCCTGATCACTGTCCAGTGACTCCTGGGTTAGAGAGGGGAAATCAGCCAGGGTTCCTGCTCCTGATCACTATCCAGAGATCCCTGGGTTAGAGAGAGGGGAAATCAGCCAGGGTTCCTGCTCCTGATCACAGTCCAGTAACCCCTGGGTTAGAGAGAGAGGGGAAATCAGCCAGGGTTCATGCTCCTGATCACTGTCCAGTGACTCCTGGGTTAGAGAGGGGAAATCAGCCAGGGTTCCTGCTCCTGATCACTATCCAGAGATCCCTGGGTTAGAGAGAGAGGGAAATCAGCCAGGGTTCCTGCTCCTGATCACTGCCCATTGACCCCTGGGTTAGAGAGAGAGGGAAATCAGCCAGGGTTCATGCTCCTGATCACAGTCCAGTGACCCCTGGGTTAGAGAGAGGGAAAATCAGCCGGGGTTCCAGCTCCTGATCACTGCCCAGTGACCACTGGGTTAGAGAGAGGGGAAATCAGCCAGGGTTCCTGCTCCTGATCACTGCCCAGTGACCCCTGGGTTAGAGAGAGGGGAAATCAGCCAGGGTTCCTGCTCCTGATCACAGTCCAGTGACCCCTGGTTTAGAGAGAGAGGGCAATCAGCCTGGGTTCCTGCTGCTGATCATTGCCCAGTGACCCCTGAGTTAGAGAGAGAGGAAATCAGCCGGGGTTCCTGCTCCTGATCACAGTCCAGTGACCCCTGGGATAGAGAGAGAGGGAAATCAGCCAGGGTTCCTGCTCCTGATCACAGTCCAGTGACACCTGGGTGAGAGAGAGAGGGAAATCAGCCAGGGTTCGTGCTCCTGATCACTGTCCAGTGACTCCTGGGTTAGAGAGAGGGGAAATCAGCCCGGGTTCCAGCTCCTGATTACAGTCCAGTGAACCCTGGGTTAGAGAGAGGGGAAATCAGCCAGGGTTCCTGCTCCTGATTACAGTCCAGTGACCCCTGGGTTAGAGAGAGGGGGAACCAGCCAGGGTTCCTGCTCCTGATCACTGTCCAGTGACTCCTGGGTTAGAGAGAGGGGAAATCAGCCAGGGTTCCTGCTCCTGATCATTGTCCAGTGACCCCTGGGTTAGAGAGACAGGTGAAATCAGCCAGGGTTCATGCTCCTGATCACTATCCAGTGACCCCTGGTTAGAGTGAGAGGGAAATCAGCGAGAGTTCCTGCTCCTGATCATTGTCCAGTGACCCCTGGGTTAGAGAGAGGGGAAACCAGCCTGGGTTCCAGCTCCTGATCATTATCCAGTGACCCCTGAGTTAGAGAGAGGGGGAACCAGCCAGGGTTCCTGCTCCTGATCACTGTCCAGTGACCCCTGGGTTAGAGAGAGAGGGGAAATCAGCCAGGGTTCCTGCTCCTGATCACTGTCCAGTGAGCCCTGGGTTAGAGAGAGAGGGGAAATCAGCCAGGGTTCCTGCTCCTGATCACAGTCCAGTGACCCCTGGGTTAGAGAGAGGGGAAATCAGCCAGGGTTCCTGCTCCTGATCACAGTCCAGTGACCCCTGGGTTAGAGAGAGGGGAAATCAGCCAGGGTTCCTGCTCCTGATCACTATCCAGAGATCCCTGGGTTAGAGAGAGGGAAAATCAGCAAGGGTTCATGCTCCTGATCACTGCCCAGTGACCCCTGGGTTAGAGAGAGAGGGAAATCAGCCAGGGTTCCTGCTCCTGATCACTGCCCAGTGAACCCTGGTTTAGAGAGAGTGGAAATCAGCCTGGGTTCCTGCTCCTGATCACTGCCCAGTGACCCCTGAGTTAGAGAGAGGGAAATCAGCCAGGGTTCCTGCTCCTGATCACTGCCCAGTGACCCCTGAGTGAGACAGAGGGAAATCAGCCAGTGTTCCTGCTCCTGATCACTGTCCAACGACCCTTGGGTTAGAGAGAGAGGTGAAAGCAGCCAGGGTTCCTGCTCCTTATCACAGTCCAGTGACCCCTGGGTTAGAGAGAGAGGAAATCAGCCAGGGTTCATGCTCCTGATCACTATCCAGTGACCCCTGGGTTAGAGAGAGGGGAAATCAGCCAGGATTCCTGCTCCTGATCACTGCCCAGTGACCCCTGGGTTAGAGAGAGAGGGAAATCAGCCAGGGTTCCTGCTCCTGATCACTGCCCAGTGAACCCTGGTTTAGAGAGAGTGGAAATCAGCCTGGGTTCCTGCTCCTGATCACTGCCCAGTGACCCCTGGGTTAGAGAGAGAGGGGAATTCAGCCAGGGTTCCTGCTCCTGATCACTGTCCAGTGACCCCTGGGTTAGAGAGGGGAAAATCAGCCAGGGTTTCTGCTCCTGATCACTGCTGAGTGACCCCTGGGTTAGAGAGAGGGGAAATCAGCCAGGGTTCCTGCTCCTGATCACTGCCCAGTGACCCCTGGGTTAGAGAGAGGGGAAATCAGCCAGGGTTCCTGCTCCTGATCACAGCCCAGTGACCCCTGGGTTAGAGAGAGAGGTGAAATCAGCCAGGGTTCCTGCTCCTGATCACAGTCCAGTGACCCCTGGGTTAGAGAGAGAGGGGAAATCAGCTAGGGTTCCTGCACCTGATCACTGCCCAGTGACCCCTGGGTTAGAGAGAGGAGGAAATCAGCCAGGGTTCCTGCTCCTGATCACTGTCCAGTGACCCCTGGGTTAGAGAGAAGGGAAATCAGCCTGGGTTCCTGCTCCTGATCACTGACCAGTGACCCCTGGGTTAGAGAGAGAGGGATATCAGCCAGGGTTCCTGCTCCTGATCACAGTCCAGTGACCCCTGGGTTTGAGAGAGAGGGAATTCAGCCAGGATTCATGCTCCTGATCACAGTCCAGTGACACCTGGGTGAGAGAGAGAGGGAAATCAGCCAGGGTTCGTGCTCCTGATCACTGTCCAGTGACTCCTGGGTTAGAGAGAGGGGAAATGAGCCTGGGTTCCAGCTCCTGATCACAGTCCAGTGACCCCTGGTTTAGAGAGAGGGGGAACCAGCCAGGGTTCCTGCTCCTGATCACTGTCCAGTGACCCCTGGGTTAGAGAGAGAGGGGAAATCAGCCAGGGTTCCTGCTCCTGATCACTGCCCAGTGACCCCTGGGTTAGAGAGAGAGGGAAATCAGCCAGGGTTCCTGCTCCTGATCACTGTCCAGTGACCCCTGGGTTAGAGAGAGAGGTGAAATCAGCCAGGGTTCCTGCTCCTGATCACTGCCCAGTGACCCCTGGGTTAGAGAGAGAGGGAAATCAGCCAGGGTTCCTGCTCCTGATCACTGTCCAGTAACCCCTGGGTTAGAGAGAGAGGTGAAATCAGCCAGGGTTCCTGCTCCTGATCACTGCCCAGTGACACCTGGGTTAGAGAGAGGGGAAATCAGCCAGGGTTCCTGCTCCTGATCACTGTCCAGTGACCCCTGGGTTAGAGAGAGAGGGAAATCAGCCTGGGTTCCTGCTCCTGATCACAGTCCAGTGACCTCTGGGTTAGAGAGAGAGGGGAAATCAGCCAGGGTTCATGCTCCTGATCACTGTCCAGTGACTCCTGGGTTAGAGAGGGGAAATCAGCCAGGGTTCCTGCTCCTGATCACTATCCAGAGATCCCTGGGTTAGAGAGAGGGGAAATCAGCCAGGGTTCCTGCTCCTGATCATTGTCCAGTGACCCCTGGGTTAGAGAGAGAGGGGAAATCAGCCAGGGTTCCCGCTCCTGATCACAGTCCAGTGACCCCTGGGTTAGAGAGGGGAAATCAGCCAGGGTTCCTGCTCCTGATCACTATCCAGAGATCCCTGGGTTAGAGAGAGGGGAAATCAGCCTGGGTTCCTGCTCCTGATTACTGCCCATTGACCCCTGGGTTAGAGAGAGAGGGAAATCAGCCAGGGTTCCTGCTCCTGATCACTGCCCATTGACCCCTGGGTTAGAGAGAGAGGGAAATCAGCCAGGGTTCATGCTCCTGATCACAGTCCAGTGACCCCTGGGTTAGAGAGAGGGAAAATCAGCCGGGGTTCCAGCTCCTGATCACTGCACAGTGAACCCTGGGTTAGAGAGAGAGGGAAATCAGCCAGGGTTCATGCTCCTGATCACAGTCCAGTGACCCCTGGGTTAGAGAGAGGGGAAATCAGCCAGGGTTCATGCTCCTGATCACTATCCACTGACCCCTGGGTTAGAGAGAGGGGAAATCAGCCAGCATTCCTGCTCCTGATCACTGCCCATTGACCCCTGGGTTAGAGAGAGTGGAAATCAGCCAGGGTTCCTGCTCCTGATCACTGCCCAGTGAACCCTGGGTTAGAGAGAGTGGAAATCAGCCTGGGTTCCTGCTCCTGATCACTGGCCAGTGACCCCTGGGTTAGAGAGAGGGGAAATCAGCCAGGGTTCCTGCTCCTGATCACTGCCCAGTGACCCCTGGGTTAGAGAGAGGGGAAATCAGCCAGGGTTCCTGCTCCTGATCACAGTCCAGTGACCCCTGGTTTAGAGAGAGAGGGCAATCAGCCTGGGTTCCTGCTGCTGATCACTGCCCAGTGACCCCTGAGTTAGAGAGAGAGGAAATCAGCCGGGGTTCCTGCTCCTGATCACAGTCCAGTGACCCCTGGGATAGAGAGAGAGGGAAATCAGCCAGGGTTCCTGCTCCTGATCACAGTCCAGTGACACCTGGGTGAGAGAGAGAGGTAAATCAGCCAGGGTTCCTGCTCCTGATCACTGCCCAGTGACTCCTGGGTTAAAGAGAGGAGGAAATCAGCCAGGGTTCCTGCTCCTGATCACTGACCAGTGACCACTGGGTTAGAGAGCGGGGAATTCAGCCAGGGTTCCTGCTCCTGATCATTGTCCAGTGACCCCTGGGTTAGAGAGAGGGGAAATCAGCCAGGGTTCCTGCTCCTGATCACTGTCCAGTGACCCCTGAGTTAGAGAGAGGGGGAATCAGCCAGGGTTCCTGCTCCTGATCGCTGTCCAGTGACCCCTGGGTTAGAGAGAGGGGAAATCAGCCAGGGTTCCTGCTCCTGATCACTGCCCAGTGACCCCTGGGTTAGAGAGAGGGGAAATCAGCCAGGGTTCCTGCTCCTGATCACTGTCCAGTGACCCCTGGGTTAGAGAGAGGGGGAAATCAGCCGGGGTTCCTGCTCCTGATCACTGCCCAGTGACTCCTGGGTTAGAGAGAGGAGGAAATCAGCCAGGGTTCCTGCTCCTGATCACTGACCAGTGACCACTGGGTTGGAAAGAGGGGAAATCAGCCAGGGTTCCTGCTCCTGATCACTGCCCAGTGACCCCTGGGTTGGAAAGAGGGGAAATCAGCCAGGGTTCCTGCTCCTGATCACTGCCCAGTGACCCCTGGTTTAGAGAGAGGGGGAAATCAGCCGGGGTTCCTGCTCCTGATCACTGCCCAGTGACTCCTGGGTTAGAGAGAGGGGAAATCAGCCAGGGTTCCTGCTCCTGATCACAGTCCAGTGACCCCTGGGTTAGAGAGACAGGTGAAATCAGCCAGGGTTCCTGCTCCTTATCACAGTCCAGTGACACCTGGGTTAGAGAGAGAGGGGAAATCAGCCAGGGTTCATGCTCCTGATCACTATCCAGTGACCCCTGGGTTAGAGAGAGGGGAAATCAGCCAGGGTTCCTGCTCCTGATCATTGTCCAGTGACCCCTGGGTTAGAGAGAGAGGGAAATCAGCCAGGGTTCCAGGTCCTGATCACTATCCAGTGACCTAGAGAGAGGGGGAACCATCCAGGGTTCATGCTCCTGATCATTGTCCAGTGACCCGTGGGTTAGAGAGAGGGGAAATGAGCCAGGGTTCGTGCTCCTGATCTCTGTCCAGTGATCCCTGGGTTAGAGAGAGGGGAAATCAGGCAGGGTTCCTGCTCCTGATCACTGCCCAGTGACCCCTGGGTTAGAGAGAGGGGAAAATCAGCCAGGGTTCCTGCTCCTGATCATTGTCCAGTGACCCCTGGGTTAGAGAGAGAGGGAAATCAGCCAGGGTTATTTAAATCATGTTGCTAGAAAGGGAAATAGTTTGTGCCCCCGTTTGTACCTCAGACTCTTAGAGACGGAGGGAACGGCAACAGAAAAAGAGGAAACAACATCTCCAAAAACTGATCCCAGCTCATCGCCAAGGCTGGGGATAGATAACCTCGCCGCCTTCTTAGGAAGTTTAACCACTTTATTCACTTTCTGATTGGAGCTCCGTTTGGAATTAGACTTTATTTTGTCGGATGTTTAACGACAGCATTGAAGGGGGAAGGAGAAACTTGGAGCAACTTCTTCTGTCAAAGCTGCAGTGAGACTTGAAAGATTTTAACGATTTTTAATGAACTTTTCACCAAAAATGAGTGTAAAAAACACTTTTTCCCCCTAAGTTTCGAACATGATTTTGGAAGAGACTGAAGCAAAAGCCAATTTCCCCCTCACCTAAACAAGTTTCAACCAGGTCTTGAAGTCCAAACGCTTTTAAAGTGCTCTGAAATGGTTAAAATGTTTTCAAATTGAAATATCTCAAGATTTGATTTTGAGTGATTGACTGAAGTGAGTAGCTTTACACAAACTTGCAACCATGGTGTTGTGGAGGGGGAAGGTAGGGGAGGATTTGTAGGAGTTACAGATTACTTTTTAATGACTTTTTAAAAATATACCATTAAGACATTTAGGAAGAGAACCAAGAAAGGGGAAAAACACAAACCATTTTATAATGTCTCGTTCGATAGTCCTAACAAGTCGCAGGAATAACGTAAATATAGATTTCCTCTTAAACATTTAGTGGAGTGTTAATTGAAGCAAGAGTTATGTAATGATGTATAAAAATTGCAGGAAGCTACTTTAGAAGAAACCACTCTTTGTTTATTGAGAGAGACACAGAAAATACATTGATTAAAGTGATAACGTACAATTCGATTTGGTTTGAATGTTTGAAATAGGAGATTAAAATTTGTGAGTATAATGAAGTTTGTTTCCTGCTTTTAATTGCGAAGTACCTAAAATAATTCAACACTCCTTGTGACAAGAGCAGGGATTAATATTGTGGAGAATGTTTGAGAGAAAAACATTAGAAGCGAAATTGGTCAATTATAAATCTTTACGTCAACATATCAGTAAACATTTGCAAGTCAGTCTGACTGGTTTTGCTGTCCAGGAAGAAAAACAAGTGTTTATTTCTGTTAAGTCATAGCTTTGCCTGCTTTTTGTTTATAATTCAGTGACACAAATTGTGTGTATATTTGTAAATTGTAAAATAACAGCAATAAATCACATTTCTGTGACATTCTTTCTGTCTTAAACGATTCAATTTGTGGCTCGGAATCTAGAAGCTTCTTTACCTGAAAGGTTTGAATGGTTAAAGTTGATCTCAGCTAGCAAAAGCTGTTTGCGACATTCCTGCATTGTGGAACAGCATGATGTCTTTGCAGAGACAGGAATTCGCATTGTTGAATGGAGGTTTTTCTGATCTGTTGCATCCTGTGTAGATCAGAAACAGGTAAAGATGTTCATAGTAAACAGCCCAAGACAATGAAATGCTAAAACAATGTCTGGCCAATGTCAGAGACTTCAAGCACAGGACATGTGGAATATACAAAACCCCATAGCCCTGTATCAATCCCAAACTAATCACACTGCCCCGATCTCTCCCGATAGCCCTGTATCAATCCGCAAACTAATCCCAATGCCTCGCTCTCTCCCCATAGCCCTGTATCAATCCGCAAACTAATCCCGCTGCCCCGCTCACTCCCCATAGCCCTGTATCAATCCCAAACTAATCCCAGTGCCCCGCTCACTCCCGATAGCCCTGTATGAATCCAAAACTAATCCCAAAGCCCCACTCTCTCCCCATAGTCCTGTATCAATCCCAAACTAATCCCAATGCCCCGCTCTCTCCCCATAGCCCTGTTTCAATCCCCAAACTAATCCCACTGCCCCGCTCTCTCCCCATAGCCCTGTATCAATCCCAAACTAATCCCACTGCCCCGCTCTCTCCCCATAGCCCTTTATCAATCCCAAACTAATCCCACTGCCCTGCTCTCTCCCCATAGCCCTGTAACAATCCCAAACTAATCCCACTGCCCCGCTCTATCCCCATAGCCCTGTATCAATCCCCAAACTAATCCCACTGCCCTGCTCTCTCCCCATAGCCCTGTATCAATCCCCAAACTAATCCCACTGCCCCGCTCTCTCCCCATACCCTGTATCAATCCCCAAACTAATCCCACGGCCCTGCTGACTCCCCATAGCCCTGTATCAATCCCCAATCTAATCCCACTGCCCCGCTCTCTCCCCATAGCCCTGTATCAATCCCAAACTAATCCCAGTGCCTCGCTTTCCCCCCATAGCTCTGTCTTGATCCCAAACTAACCCCACGGCCCTGCTCTCCCCCCATAGCCCTGCATCAATTCCAAACTAATCCCTCTGCCACAGTCTCTGCCCATAGCCCTGCATCATTTCCAAACTAACCCCACTGCCACGTTCTCTCCCCATACCCCTGGGAGTGTTTGATGGGACAGTGTAGAGGGAGCATTACTATATATATCTAACCCGTGCAGCACCTGCCTTGGGAATGTTTGATGGGACAGTGTAGAGGGAGCTTTTTGTCTGTATCTAACCCGTGCGGTACCTGCCTTGGGAGTGTTTGATGGGACAGTGTAGAGGGAGCATTACTCTATATCTAACCCGTGCTGTACCTGCCTTGGGAGTGTTTGATGGGACAGCATAGAGGGAGCTTTACTCTGTATCTGACCCGTGCAGTCCCTGCCATGGGAGTGTTTGATGGGACAGTGTAGAGGGAGCTTCACTCTGTATCTAACCCGTGTTGTTCCTGCCCTGGGAGTTTTTGATGGGCTGGTTTAAAGAGAGCTTTTCTCTATCGATTCTGTAGCAAACCTTGATAGATTGCAAGTCCGGGGATTCAGCACACACACAGCGCAGACGGAAACACGGAACTTGCGGGGCCTCTACCAAGGCCTAAGTCGTTGGTACGGGGACCATGATTTCAGGGCCATTATCTTTGTTTGATGTAATCCTTCACTCCTGTGCATAAGACAGTGAGTCTCACGGCCTAAAATTCATTCAAATCTCAGTAAAAATACCCAGAACAGACTTTAATTGTCTTTTATTTGCTTCATTTTTCTACGGTGTACCCAGATATCTGCAGACCAACATTCATCCGCATGTGAATCCCTCCTCTGCATTAAACCAATTCACGGTAACACTTTCATTTAATCTACCGAGGTTCAGTATTGAAATATACCAGGAGATCCAGGCACGTTTTGATAAAGCAGATTAACAATGAGTTCAGTGGGGAAATTTAGCAAACAACAGGCCGATTTTAATATGATAAGGCAGGATCTGTCCAAAGTGGACTGGGAACAGCTACTTGACAACCCTCTGTCTCAGTCCCAAACTAATCCCACTGCCCTGCTCTCTCCTGTTAGCCCTTTATCAATCGCCAACCTAATCCCACTGCCCCGCTCTCTCCCCATAGCCCTGTATCAGTCCGCAACCTAATCCCACTGCCCCGCTCTCTCCCGATTGCCCTGTATCAGTCCCCAACCTAATCCCACTGCCCTGCTCTCCCCCCATAGCCCTACATCAATCCTAAACTAATCCCACTGCCCCGCTCTCTCCCCATAGTCCTGCATCAATCCCAAACTAATCCCACTGCCCCGCTATCTCCCCATAGCCCTGTATCAATCCCCAAAACTAATCCCATTGCCCCGCTCTCTCCCCATAGCCGTTTATCAATCCCAAACTAATCCAACTGCCCCGCTCTCTCCCCATAGCCCTGTATCAATCCCAAACTATTCCCACTGCCCCGCTCTCTCCCTATAGCCCTGTATCAATCCCAAACTAATCCCACTGCCCCGCTCACTCCCCATAGCCCTGTATCAATCCGCAAACTAATCCCACTGCCCCGCTCACTCCCCAAAGCCCTGTATCAATCCCAAACTAATCCCAGTGCCCCGCTCACTCCCGATAGGCCTGTATCAATCCTAAACTAATCCCAAAGCCCCACTCCCTCCCCATAGCCCTGTATCAATCCCAAACTAATCACACTGCCCCGATCTCTCCCGATAGCCCTGTATCAATCCCAAACTATTCCCAATGCCTCGCTCGCTCCCGATAACCCTGTATCAATCCCAAACTAATCAGACTGCCCTGCTCTCACCCCATAGCCCTGTATCAATCCCCAAACGAATCCCACTGCCCCGCTCTCTTCCGATTGCCCTGTATCAATTCCAAACTAATCACACCGCCCCGCTCTCTCCCCATAGCCCTGTATCAATCCCCAAACTAATCCCACTGCCCTGCTCTCTCCCCATAGCCCTGTATCAATCCCAAACTAATCCCACTGCCCCGCTCTATCCCCATAGCCCTGTATCAATCCCCAAACTAATCCCACTGCCCTGCTCTCTCCCCATAGCCCTGTATCAATCCCCAAACTAATCCCACTGCCCCGCTCTCTCCCCATACCCTGTATCAATCCCCAAACTAATCCCAAGGCCCTGCTGACTCCCCATAGCCCTGTATCAATCCCCAATCTAATCCCACTGCCCCGCTCTCTCCCCATAGCAGAAGCAGTGGGAGCAGCCGTGGCCATGGCTGCCACACTTGCATATGACCTTGCTGGCCCCATCACCGGCGATGATGTGGTCACCATCGTGGGGCGCTTATTATAAAGGGCTACACCCACCCAAGTCACAGGCCCGGTGATGTTAATGGCCTCAGTGGTTGTTTTCCCTGAGCAGAGGGAGCTTTCAAAGTGAAGGCACACCTCTCCCCTTGTTGATTAAATTGGGAGAGGGGCCTTCTCCCCTCTGCTCAAAGGGCAATTAATGGATATGAGGTGCCTCTTTAGAGAGAGACAAAGAGAGAGGCAAAGCGAGAGAGAAAGGGGGGTGGGAAGGAGGGAGTCCGTAGGGGCTGGGTCTCCACTCAAGATGGTGGGTGGGTGCTTGCAGGGGTGCACTCTCCAAAAAATAAGTCTCTATTGATGGTCTTCTTGTGGGGGGAGAAGATGTCTTCACCTGGGAACATAAAGCTGGAGATGCCCAGGCTCAGTCCACCACCAGGTCTTAACGATGTGATAATTAAATGATGACTTCACCTGGGCAGCTCCAGCTGTCCCAGGTCAAGCAATAGGGAGGGGTGTTTGCCAGTGGTGTGTGTGGCCTAGTTTTTACAAGAGCCACACACACTCACACACACCCCTAGATGTTTTCTTCTCCTTCTTCTTTCCTCCCCCCCACTTAAATACAAAGTCTTTATGAGAGTGCACCATGAAACACCCACCTGTAGAAGTTTTCCAACGGCTCTCTCTCCTTCTGAACAGATGTAGGATGTTCGTTTTTCTCACCTCTCTCCCGCTCCTGTAATGGAGACCAGTTGGGGAAACAGTGATGGAATGGCTTCCCTTTGTTGTTAGCTCTAGTCTGGTCTCCTGGTCTCTCCTCTCCTCTCCTCTGGCACCCCAATAGTAAATGCAGCAGCAACAGATGTGGTCCCTCCTCCTGGACACAGAGAGAGAGATCTGTCCTCTCCTCTCCTCTCTTCTGGCACAGCAGCAGAAGATTCCTGGCTGGCTATCAGGGATCCCGGGGTTCATTTTTTCTCTTTTATTTAAATCTGGTAGTACTTGTTACAACTAATCAATTACATGATAAATCCATTACATTCGTTAACCACAATAAGGCTAAGACTTTAAAAAAAACAGCAAAATTAACAGTACAAATACAATAATAAATTTTTCCAGACAAAACCAATGTCAACAATACAGGTACCCATAGTAAAAAACAATACATACCAGTCCTACTGGCAATCTGGTAACTCTTCATTTTTGCTTGGTATAACCTGTTGTCCTTTTTAAAATTTTAACATTCAAGTACAACAGTACTTATACAACTCATCAGTTACATCGTAAATCCATGGCATTCATTGACCAATTATGGTCAACAATAAATTTTACAGGTAAATCAATAATATTTACCGTACAAACTGCAACTATTTAATAAACCAAGACTCCATACACACCAGTCCAACTGGCAGCGTTCAATCATTCATTCCTCCATCCGTCCGTTTGTTCGCTCAAGCGTTAATTCCATTGTGCATGACTGTGTACATGTGTGCCATTTCTATCTGCGTGCATGCGTGCGTTCGTTCATCTGTCCGGCAGGCTTCACGCTCACCAAGCAGGCCTTCATCCTGGGGAGCGAGGGCCCTTCATTCGGTCGAACGTAAGTTCCATTGTGTATGCGTGCGTATCATTTGTCTACCTGTGTGCATGCGTGCGTTCGTTCATCTGTCCGGCAGGCCTCACACTCACCGAGTGACCCCCGTCCTGGGGAGCGGGCCCTTCATTCGGTCAAACGTAACTTCCATTGAGTATGTGTGCGTGCATGCATATATTTGTATCCACATGCGTGCGTTCACTAGAGCGTTCGTTCGTTCGATTAAGGCTTTAACACTAAATAACACCACAATATACAAAGTCCTACAACCATATCAAAAAATCACTTAAGACTTCAAGTAAACTACTTTTAACCAGAACCCGAAACTTCTTCAAAAAACAAGTAATACCAGTTCAACGCCAGTCCTATTGGCACATCTAATAACTCCTCGTCTTCACTTGATGTTATCCAACCATATAATGTCATAATCCTTATCCACAGTCTTCAACCTTTCCACAGAAAAGAAGCCGACCACTTTCTCAAATCCTGTAAAAGAGGAAAACAAGTACTCAAATTTCCTTCTTCTTGCTGTTATCACTCTCAGGACCCAGCCATCAAGACATTGGTTATTCCTTGCCGATACACCTTGTTTTGTCTTTTATTTTCCTTTTTTCCTTTTTCACTTTTATCCCGTTCTCTTTTCCCATCTTATGGCTGTTCAAGCACCATACTATAGATAGGAACAGTCTGTCTTTCCTCCACCGAAATGGCAGCGCACAAACCCGATGCCATCACCGAAACAAAGCCTCACAGCTGCCACCAGACGAAGCACAGGCGGGGCCGCTGGAACTCATTCGGGCCGGAGACCGCTCTTCAACTTTAGAAACCGTGCAGCATGCTCACCCACAGCATCTCCCAACTCCGCTTCTGTCGACCAGCCGCTCCGCCCTGGGCCCCCCGCCTGGGGCCCTCCGTCCTGGGCCCCCTGCCTGGGGTCCTCCGCCCTGGGCCCCTGATACGCTTATCAATTACTTCATAAAAGGTGATGAGTCGAAGAAGAGATGATGAGTCGAAAGAAGAGATGAATAAGGCTTTTATTAGCTAAGAAGAGACCATGCTTCTTCGTGAGTGACTGAACAAGTCTGAACGAAACCCACACAGTGGTGGGTGGAGTCAGCTGAGGCATGCCTCCATACACAGCGCCACCCAGAGGTGGCAATATACAATACAGTGGTTTACCACATTCACCCCTTGTTTAATGTGAAGTCCGGCGGGGTGAAGGGTACTACAAGTTAAGTCTATCAGGAGGCCTTGTCTGACGTCCTGATCGTCGTGGTGGCGGCGGTGGTGTTACAGCATCCGACGTCGGGTCTGGTGTCTGGGTGGTTGGCGAAGATTCCTGGGGCTTTGGCATGCCGTCTGCAAGGGTTGGGTTGGGAGGGGTGGTGGGGGATAACAGTGGTAAGGGGGATAACGGTGGTAAGGGGGATAACGGTGGTAATTCAGGGGTACCCGAGGGTGCGAGATCTCGTATGGAGACCGTGTCCTCCCGCCCGTCTGGGTATGTCACCCAGGCATACTGGGGGTTGGCGTGTAGGAGGTGCACCCGCTCGACCAGGGGGTCCGTTTTATGCGTCCTCACGTGCCTCCGCAGTAGGACGGGCCCAGGAGAAGTCAACCATGCCGGTAGCGAGGTTCCCGATGTAGACTTCCGGGGGAAAACGAACATTTTCTCATGAGGGGTCGCATTAGTGGCAGTACAAAGACGGGGCAGGACTAGCAGTTTAAATTTTTTATATTCAGTGCCCCCTACTGACAGGGTCACCACACAGTAGCCGCTGATGTCCATTGACTGGGACTTGGACGCCATAGAAATGCGATGGTGCGTTGGCAGAATCGTGAGGGAGTGGCTACGTACCGTGTCGGGGTGGACGAAACTCTCTGTGCTCCCACTGTCGATCAGGCAACTGGTGGCGCGGCCGTTTACCGCGATATCCATCATGGAGCTGGATAGATGGTGAGGGAGGGCTTGATCCAGCGTCACGGAGGCCAGTATGTGGCTTAGTGAGTCACTATGGTCATCCGCCGAGACGGTGGTCGGTTCCGGTGACGAAATGGCGGTTGAGTGCGTTGGATACGATGGCGGCGGATGCCATGCGGCCGGGGGTACACAAAATGGCGGATAAGATGGCTGCTCCCACGGCCCGCACGCTGCGCTGCTGGCTGGCTTCCCCTTGCAGGCGTTAGCGTAATGGCCTTTCTTCCCGCAGCCCGAGCAGGTAGCTGTCTTAGCTGGGCAGTGCGCTCTGGGATGTTTTAACTGGCCACAGAAATAGCATTTTTGGGCCTGGTTACTGGGCATCGAAGCAGTTCTTACCGGAGGCTGCTGTCTCGGTTGGGTCGCTGCAGCGGTTGGTGCCGGGGGCGGCGGTCCCGTGTCCCACGGTTTCGATTGCCATGTCTTGGCGCCGTTACGGGGGTATGCCTCGAGGTTTCGGTGGGCCTCCTCTAACGAGAGCGCAAGGGCAATGGCCGTCTTCAGGTCGGGTTCCTTGCTTTCTAGCAGTCTCTGCCGGGTGTGGTCTGACTGGAGGCCCCTGACGAAGGCATCACAGGCGAGTCCCTGCGCGTGCTCCACAGCCGTTACCGCTTTACAATCGCAGTCTCTGCAGAGTGCCAGTAGCGCCCGTGCAAATGCCCCTACCGATTCTCCCGGTTGCTGCCTGCGGGATCCCAAGAGGTGTCGGGCGTAAATTGTGTTCACTGGGCGCGTATATTGCCCTTTTAGTAGCTCGAGGGCCGCCACGTACGTATTAGAGTCCCGGATTAGCATATATACTTGATGGCTCACCTGGGCGGTCAAAATTTTCAGTTTGTGATCCTCCTCTGTAACCTGTGAGATTGCGAGGAAGGATTCAAAGCAGCTCAGCCAGTGTTCAAACTTGGCTGATGCACCCACATCTTGAGGGTCGAGGTCCAGGCGTGGTGGTCTGAGGGCTCTCAGCAATGTCTGCTGTATCCGTTGCTGTTGTTGCTCCTCAGGTGTCGCCATTTAACTTTTAGCTAATAAAATTGATACGCTTATCAATTACTTCATAAAAGGTGATGAGTCGAAGAAGAGATGATGAGTCGAAAGAAGAGATGAATAAGGCTTTTATTAGCTAAGAAGAGACCATGCTTCTTCGTGAGTGACTGAACAAGTCTGAACGAAACCCACACAGTGGTGGGTGGAGTCAGCTGAGGCATGCCTCCATACACAGCGCCACCCAGAGGTGGCAATATACAATACAGTGGTTTACCACAGCCCCCACCTGGGGCCCTCCGTGCTGGGCCCCCTACCTGGGGTCCTCCGTGCTGGGCCTCCCGCCTTGGGTCATAGAGTCATAGAGTTAAACAGCACAGAAAGAGGCCCTTCGGCCCATCGCGTCCGTGCCGGCCATCAAGCCCTGTCTAATCTAATCCCATTTTCCAGCATTTGGTCCATAGCCTTGTACGCTATGGCATTTCAAGTGCTCATCCAAATGCTTCTTGGATGTTGTGAGGGTTCCTGCCTCTACCACCCTTTCAGGCAGTGAGTTCCAGATTCCAACCACCCTCTGAGTGAAAAAGTTTTTCCTCCAATCCCCTCTAAACCTCCTGCCCCTTACCTTGAATCTATGCCCCCTTGTTATTGACCCCTCTACTAAGGGGAAAAGTTCCTTTCTATCTACCCTATCTATGCCCCTCATAATTTTGTACACCTCAATCAGGTACCCCCTCAGCCTTCTCTGCTCCAAGGAAAACAACCCCAGCCTGTCCAGTCTTTCTTCATAGCTGAAGCGCTCCAGCCCAGGTAACATCCTGGTAAATCTCCTCTGCACCCTCTCCAAAGCAATCACATCCTTCCTATAGTGTGGCGACCAGAACTGCACACAGTACTCCAGCTGTGGCCTTACCAGCGTTTTGTACAGCTCCATCATAACCTCCCTGCTCTTATATTCTATGCCTTGGCTAATGAAGGCAAGTATCCCATATGCCTTTTTAACGACCTTATCCACCTGTTCTGCTGCCTTCAGGGATCTATGTACATGCACACCAAGGTCCCTCTGATCCTTTGTCTTTCCTAGGGTCTTACCATTCATTGTGTATTCCCTTGCCTTGTTAGTCCGTCCAAAATGCATCACCTCACACTTTTCAGGGTTAAATTCCATTTGCCACTGTTCCGCCCATCTGACCAACCCATCTATATCATCCTGTAGCCTGAGGCGTCCCTCCTCGCTATTTACCACCCCACCAATTTTCGTGTCATCTGTGAACTTACTGATCATACCTTTTACATTCTCATCCAAATCATTAATGTAGACCAAAAACAGCAAGGGACCCAGCACTGATCCCTTTGGTAACCCACTGGACACAGGCTTCCAGTCACAAAAACAACCTTCCACCATCACCCTCTGCCTTCTGCCACTAAGCCAGTTTTGGATCCAATGTGCCAAGGCACCCTGGATCCCATGGGCTCTTACCTTCCTGACCAGTCTCCTATGCAGGACTTTATCAAAAGCCTTACTGAAATCCATGTAAACCGCATCCACTGCACTACCCTCATCCACACACCTAGTCACCCCCTCGAAATATTCAATCAAATTGGTCAGACATGATCTTCCCTTGACAAAGCCATGCTGGCTATCCCTAATTAATCCTTGCCTCTCCAAATGGAGACTAATTCTGTCCCTCAGAATTTTTTTCCAATAATTTCCCTACCACTGATGTTAGGCTCACTGGCCTGTAATTCCCTGGTTTATCCCTACTACCCTTCTTGAATAATGGTACTACGTTAGCTGTTCTCCAGTCCTCTGGCACATCCCCTGTGGCCAGAGAGGTTCTGAAAATTTGTGTCAGAGCCCCTGCAATCTCCTCCTTTGCCTCACATAGCAGCCTGGGATACATCTCATCCGGGCCTGGGGATTTATCCACTTTTAAGCCTGCTAAAACCGCTAGTACCTCCTCCCTCTCGATGCTAATATGTTCAAGTATATCACAGTCCCCCTGCCCGATTTCTATGTCCACATCGTCCTTCTCCATAGTGAACACAGATGCAAAAAAATCATTTAAAACCCCACCTACATCTTCTGGCTCTACACACAGCTTGCCACTTTGGTCCCTAATGGGCCCTACTCTTTCCCTAGTTATCCTCTTGCCCTTAATATACTTATAAAACACCTTAGGATTTTCCTTTATTTTGCTCGCCAGTGTTATTTCATGGCCCCTCCTCGCTCTCCTAATTTCGTTTTTATTATCCCCCTGCACTTTTTATACTCCTCTAGGGCTTCCTCTGTCTTTAGCCCTTTGTATCTGCCAAAAGCCCCCCATATTTTCCTAATCCATTCTCGTATATCCCTTGACATCCAAGGTTCCCTGGGCTTGTTGGTCCCACCCTTGACCTTTATGGGAACATGTTGCCATTGTACTCTCTCAATTTCCTTTCTGAAAGACTCCCATTGCTCCGATGTGGATTTTCCTTCAAGTAGCTGATCCCAGTCCACATTGGCCAGATCCTGCCTTATCATATTAAAATCGGCCTTCCCCCAATTTGGAACCTTTATTTCTGGTCCATCCTTGTGCTTTTCCATGACTACCTTAAATCTCACCGAATTATGGTCACTGTCACCAAAGTGCTCACCTACTAACACTTCTACCACTTGCCCGGCCTCATTCCCTAGAATTAGGTCCAGTACCGCCCCCTCTCTTGTAGGACTTTCTATATGCTGGCTCAAAAAGCTCTCCTGGATGCACTTTAAGAATTCTGCACCCTCTAAGCCTTTCACACTCTGACTATCCCAGTTAACATTGGGGAAGTTGAAATCCCCCACTATTATTACCCTATTATTTGCACATTTCTCTGAGACTTGCCTACATATCTATTCCTCTATCTCCCCCTGACTGTTTGGGGGCCTATAGTACACTCTCAGCAAAGCGCTTGCCCCCTTTTTGTTTTTAAGTTCAACCCATATGACCTCATTAGAGGAACCTGTTAATATATCATCCCTCCTTACAGCAGTAATTTACTCCTTAATTAATATTTTGCGACAACCCCTCCTCTTTTACCCCCTCCTCTGTCTCGCCTGAAGATTCTATACCCCGGAATATTGAGCTGCCAGTCTTGCCCCACCCTCAAACATGTCTTCGTGATAGCAACAATATCATACTCCCATGTGTTCATCAACAACTTCAGTTCATCCACCTTATTCGTAAGACTCCTTGCATTAAAATAAATGCCATTCAGCCTTGCCCCACTCCCTTGTGCCGTTACATATTTGCTCTGCCTTCCAGTCTGTCTTGTTTTTTCCTCTATATTTGGCTGTACATCACCCCGTATTATAGCTCCACTCTGTATCCCATCCCCCTGCCAAGTTAGTTTAAACCCCCCCCCGAACAGTGCTAGCAAACCTCCCCGCAAGGATATTTGTCCTGTTCTGGTTCAGGTGCAACCCGTCCGACTTGTAAAAGTCCCACCTTCCCCAGAAGCAGGCCCAGTGATCCAGGAAACTAAAGCCCTCCTTCCTGCACCAACTCTTTAGCCACGCATTCATCTGCTCCATCCTCCTATTCCTATACTCACTAGCACGTGGCACTGGGAGTAATCCAGAGATTACAACCTTTGAGGTCCTGCTCTTTAATCTGCTACCTAGCTCCTTAAATTCTTGCTGCAGGACCTCATCCCTCTTCCTACCCATGTCATTGGTCCCAATATGAACCACGACCTCTGACTGTTCACCCTCCCCCTTCAGAATGCCCTGCAGCCGTTCAGTTACATCCTTGACCCTGGCACCAGGGAGGCAACAAACCATCCTGGAGTCACGTCTATGGCCACAGAAACGTCTTTCTGTTCCCCTTACGATAGAATCCCCTACCGCTATTGCTCTCCCAGTCTTTTTCCTCCCTTCCTGAGCAGCAGAAGCACCCTTGGTGCCAGGAAGTTGGCTGCTGCTGTCTTCCTCTGGTAAGTCATCCCCCTCAACAGTATCCAAATCGGTATACCTGTTTGAAAGGGGGATGGCCACAGGGGTCCCCTGCACTACCTGCCTGCCTCTACTGCTCTGCCTGATGGTAACCCATTTCCCTTCTGCCTGTGCAGCCCTTACCTGCGGTGTGACCAACTCACTAAATGTGTTATCCACGACCCTCTCAGCATCGCAAATGCTCCAAAACTCATCCATCCGCAGCTCCAGCGCCGCAATGCGGTCTACTAGTAGCTGCAGCTGGATACATTTCTGGCACACATGGTCGTCAGGGACACAGGCAGCGTCCCTGATTTCCCACATAAAGCAAGAGGAGCATAACACGGGGCTGGGCTGTCCTGACATGCCTTACCCTTTAATTCATTTAAATTAAAACAATACCACCAATTTAATGATATACTCAAGGGCGCTTGCCTGCCAGCCGTCCCCGCTACACCACAGAGACCCTAGAAACTATAAACCACAGAATTTAAGTTCTGTAAAGAAGGAGAAAGAGTAAATACTTACCAACCAATCACTTACCTGATTTCTGGTGACGTCACACTTTACCTCTCTCCTTCGCTCCACAGATGCTGCCTGACCCGCTGAGTATTTCCAGCATTTTCTGTTTTTATTAAAGAAACGAGGGAGTGATTGCTGACGGGAAGAATGTTGGGTTGTCCTGCGCATGCGCACCTCCCTGGCGGCTGAGGTGAAACACCGACTCGCCCCCACCTGAGCCGGTCACGCATACCAGATGTTGCGGCTCTGCATGCACGCCCGATGTTCCAACCGCGGTGTGGTGTATGTGCCTTTAAGAGCCCCTGTCTACTGTAATACCGGTAGTGGCCACTCGGGCTATATAAGCCTGTATAGTGTCTTGTATCTTTTAGTCCACCTCCAGACTTTGTTCAGTAAACACCTGTTAAACCAACTCCTGCATTCCGTGTCTCCATTAACACACGGATACAACAGTGGCGACGAATTGGAAACGGACTTACCTGCAATTCGGCAGCACCTCAAGGAGATCGATTCCTCAGATGAAGGTCGAAGAAGAAAAAAAAAAGAAAAAACTGTGGTTTCACCAGCTAGCCGGGCTGGTGGCAGGTACTGCAATAATCCTTCCTGGGCGGCGGGCTGGGGCTCGATCGGCTGGCTCTGCAGCGGGGCCGAGCAGTGAAGGCGGAGGCAAACAGAGACGGAGGATGGAGCACTAGGGAGACGGCCAGCGCTGCAAAGCAGGTCGGCGTTCGGACCAAGCAGAGGGAGGGAAAAGTCCCAGAGAGTCCGGCGGGAATGAGTCTCCAACTATTAAAAATATCTGTATGAATAAAAACCGCGGAGAACAGCATTGTCAGCAGCGGCAGCGGCGGGAAAGCACGGGAGGCGCCATTTTTTCTCGGCAGGGAAGAAAGGAAAGCGCGGGAGGCGCCATTTTTTCTCGGCAGGGAAGAAAGGAAAGCGCGGGAGGCGCCATTTTTTTTCAGGATGCCTAAGACTGGCAATATTACTGCTTTCGATAGTGATGTAGAGGATTGGACCACATATGTTGAAAGAGTGGAGGTATATTGCACAGCGAATGAAATAGAGGATGATAAAAAGGCATCTGTACTTCTAAATCTAATGGGTGCAAGGACATACGGGCTGTTATGAAACTTAATCACTCCAGCCAAACCGATGGACAAGAATTTTAAGGAGATTGTTGATACCCTACAGGAGCACTTAAACCCAACACCGCTGCTGATAGCGGAACGATTCAAATTCTTCAGGAGGAATCAGCACAAGAATGAAAGTAATGCTGATTACCTCACCGAATTAAGGAAGCTGTCAAAGCACTGCCAATCTGGGGCAGGACTGGCAGATTCTCTTCGAGACAAATTTGTCTGCGGTCTCCTAAGTGAAGGAACACAGAAAAGGCTACTTTCTGAGAAAGATTTAACACTGGACAAGGCTTTCAGTGTGTCTGTATCATACGAAGCAGCAGCAAGAGGAGCTGCAGAGATACAACAAAAGCCACAGGACTTCGGCACCCATGAAATGACACAGGGTTTCGAGAGATGTTATCGCTGCGGCAGATCCACCCATGACCAGAGGGACTGCTGGTTCAAGGACAAGGCATGCAGGCAATGCGGAAAGATGGGACACATTGCACGTGTATGCCGATCTGGAAACAAAAAATCCACTGACAGAAAAAAAATCAATAAGGAAAAGTACAGAAAGGTACAAATGATGACGGACAGTAGCTCCGAAGACCAGAAGAGCGATAGCGACTCCGGAAACAAGAGACTAAGCTGTCTCAAATTACATAATGTAATTGCCAAAGAAGATTACCAGACCATTTGGGTTACCCTCACGATAGCGGGGTCCCCAGTTAAAATGGAGCTAGATACAGGATCAGCTCTGACCGTCATAAGTCGACGGGATTACGAGCGGCTATTTCCACATATACCTTTGAAAGACACATCCATTATCTTGAAAACATATACGGGGCAGAAAGTATACCCCAGAGGGAAAATAAGGGTGCCTGTTGTATACAACGGCAAGGAAATACAGAAGTTGTATTTATACATTCTGCAAGATGGTGGTCCACCGCTGTTGGGACGTGAATGGATCAGGAAGATACGTTTAGACTGGCACTCCATTCAGGTACTGACGGTGACCAGTAAGAAAAAAAATGATGATGACGTCATACCTGAATGATTAAAAGACATCTTGGCCAACGCCAAAGAAGTGTTTCAACAGGAACTAGGAACCTTGAAAGGCGTCACCGCCTCAATAAAAGTGGAAGATGCGGCAATTCCCAAGTTTTTTAAGGCAAGGCCGGTGCCATACGCAATTCGTCCAGCAGTCGAGGCAGAGCTGGAGAATTTGGAAAAGGCAGGCGTGTTATCCAAGATAGATTGGAGCGAGTGGGCAACACCCATCGTCCCGGTCATGAAGAAAACGTTGAATAATGATAAATCTGAAGAACAGAGAAAAATTCGCATCTATGGAGACTTCAAGGTGACTGTAAACCCGGTCCTTCACATGGTACAGTATCCTCTTCCGAGGATAGAAGATATTTTCGCCTCACTATCCGGACGGAAACGTTTCACCAAAATTGACTTGGCACAGGCATATCTACAGATGGAGGTTGAGGAGGCCTCTAAAAAGTATCTCACGATAAACACACACAAAGGCCTGTACCAGTACAATCGACTGGTTTTTGGAGTAGCATCAGCTACAGCTATCTGGCAAAGAGCTATGGAGCAAGTCCTGCAAGGGATTCCGGGGACTCAATGCTACCTAGATGACATCCTTGTAACAGGAGAAAATGACAACGAGCACCTTGCCAATTTGGAGCAGGTGCTCACTAGGCTGAGAGAACGGGGCCTACGAGCAAATCGCCACAAGTGCAAATTTTTCCAGAAACAAATATCATATTGTGGCCACATAATTACCGAAGAAGGGTTGCATAAGTCACCTGAAAAAATTGAAGCAGTCATATAAGCCCCAGCATCTGAAAATGTCTCACAATTAAGGTAGTTCCTGGGATTGATAAATTACTATCATGAATTTTTACCGAACTTGTCAACTGTTCTGCACCCTCTTAACGAACTGCTACAAACGGGAGTAATTTGGAAATGGAGCGAAGACTGTAAACGTGCCTTCCATAAATGCAAAGGCTTGATCACGTCCAAGGAAGTTTTGGCTCATTATAACCCATCACTGCCAATCAGACTGGCGTGCGATGCATCCCCTTATGGTGCAGGAGCGGTATTATCGCATAGATTCCCTGATGGCTCGGAGCGGCCGATAGCTGTTGCGTCACGCTCATTGAACTCAGCTGAGCGTAACTATGCCCAGATCGACAGGGAAGCACTCAGCCTGGTATGGGGAGTGAAGAAATTCAACCATTACCTACACGGACAAAAATTTACCTTCTTGACTGACCATCAACCCCTCGTCTCCATATTCAACCCTAAAAAGGGCGTTCCCATTATGACAGCGCAAAGGCTACTGAGGTGGTCCCTTTTCCTAGGGGCACACCAATATGACATAGAATACAAAGGATCAAAACAGCATGGAAATGCTGACGGTTTATCGTGTTTACCATTGCCAACAGTAGAAGAGGCACCTACAGTGGACCCAGTGGAGATGTTGCACTCAACCATGTTGGAATGTCTACCAGTAACAAATTCTACCATTGAAAAGGAAACGAGAAATGACCCGACTCTCTCACGAGTCTACGATTTAATGGTGAAGGGATGGCCAGCACATGGCGAATGACTGTTGCCAGCATTCTCGCAAAGAAGAGACCAGCTGTCAGTGTGCCAAGGAACCTTGATGTGTGGATCGAGAGTGGTGCTTCCACCCAAACTCCAGGATAAAGTGTTAAAGGAGCTTCACGAGGGGCATCTGGGTGGAGTGAAAATGAAGAACCTAGCCAGAGCTTTTGTGTGGTGGCCAGGTATCGATGGAGACATCGAAGAAATGACCAAGGCTGTCTAGGATGCCAGAAGGTCCAAAACGCCCCACCACAAGCCCCTCTACATCTATGGGAGTGGCCCTCATCTCCATGGCAAAGGGTACACATCGACTTTGCTGGTCCATTTATGGACTCAATGTTCTTAATCGCGGTTGATGCACACTCCAAGTGGCCGGAGGTAATAAAGATGTCCTCCACCACCACGGAAAAAACCATCACAGTATTAAGGACCATATTTGCCAGGAATGGGCTGCCTGAACAGATCTGTTCTGATAATGGACCGCAATTTGTGCCCGAAGAATTCAGGAAGTTCTTAAAAAACAATAGGGTTAAGCACTACACGTCCGCCCCATACCATCCTGCCACCAATGGATTGGCTGAAAGGGTTGTCCAGACCTTCAAGAAGGCCATAAAGGCCATCAGTAATGAAGACATAAATCTACAGCATAATGTAGATAACTTCTTGTTTGCATACAGGAATGCAACACATGTGGTTACAAACCAAACTCCCGCCATGATGTTTTTCAATAGAAGACTAAGATGCCGGCTGGATTTGAGCAAGCCAAACATCAGAAGGGACGTAGAGAACCGGCAATTTCAAGGCATGAATGAAAGGCCAACTAGAACCTTCCAGATAGGTCAACAAGTTTTGGCCCGGGACTACCGTACCGAGAAATGGCAGCCTGGAACTATTTGCACACGACTAGGACCGCTGATGTATACCGTGGACATTGGAGAAAGCATAATAAGGCGCCATGCTGACCAGATCATAGAGCCATCCGAAAAGGGACAACCTACACCACAACTCCATACGCCTAATGATGAAGCACAGATACCCATAGTATCTACCTCCGATCCGGTGATACTGGAACCAGATGAACCCGACACTGGCATTCAAGCCGAATCGACCTTGCCAAAAGAACCTACTACACCACCGAAAACTACTACACCACCGAGGCATTATCCGGACCGAGTCAGGAAGCCTCCAGAGAGACTGACTTATAATTGATTAACTGCAGCAAATGTGTAGATTATTGTTCTTGTAAACATGTTAATTAGTGATTACTTAAAATGTTATGTACTGGTTGTCTAAAAGGGGAGGAATTGTGGTGTATGTGCCATTAAGAGCCCCTGTGTACTGTAATACTGGTAGTGGCCACTCGGGCTATATAAGCCTGTATAGTGTCTTGTATCTTTTAGTTCACCTCCAGACTTTGTTCAGTAAACACTTGTTAAACCAACTCCTGCATTCCGTGTCTCCATTAACACACGGATACAACACGCGGGGTTTTGTGTGCTGAGCATGAGCGTTGCGGACCGATCAGGATGGGCGATTGTAGAGCAGGAGGGAGAGCGTGGGTGCCATGAGCACATGCGCGGGACTCAGTCAACAGAGCGCTTTCTGCAGCACCGGGGCTTGTGGGTATTACAGCCACCATTACTGCTGATCCTTTCAACCAACCTGTGCAGCAGCTGGAGCCTGAAAATCAGCTTCACTGCCCCTAGGTTCGGAAAGGGGAAAATTAAACAACAGTTTGCCTCTGATCCTTTTCTGATCTCAATTTACAGGGTTATAGAAGTGGAGCAGTTACAGACGAGAAGCTCAGACCAAACATCACATCAAGATCTGACAGAGTCGCTGGATTCATCAGGACCTGAATATCATCGGCCTTTGCACATGGAAGGACAGAGCAGGGATCGCAACGCAGACAAACTGCACACGTATTCGGTGTGTGGACGCGGATTCAGCCGATCGTCTGACCTGGTGAGACACGTGCACCGTCACACCGGGGAGAAACCGGGTAAAGGTGGGGATGGCGGGAAGGGCTTCAGTTCCCCGTTTGCATTGGAAGTTCAACGGCGCAGTCACACCAGGGACGGTCCGTTCACCTGCTCCGTGTGTGGAAAGGGATTTGTTTGTTCATCCCACCTGCAAACACACCAGGGAGTTCACACTGGAGAGAGACCGTTTCAGTGTCCTAACTGTGGGAAGAGCTTTAAAAGCCCCGGGGAACTGAAGGGGCACCAGTGAGGTCACACTGATGAGAGGCCGTTTAACTGTCCCTCAGCACTGCTCACTGCCTCCTCTCCCTTAGCCAATTATATACCCAAATTACCATCAGCCCTTTTCTTCCCTCTGCTCCTATTTTCCGAGTAAGTCTCTTACGTGGTATTTTATCAAATGCCTTTTGAAAGTCCATATATATAACATCTACTGCACTACCTTCATCAACCCTCTGTTACTTCATCAAATAACTCAATCAGGTTAGTCAGACACGATTTACCTTTAACAAATCCATACTGGCTGTCCCTTATTAACCCATGCTTCTCCAAGTGAGAATTAATTTTGTCCTTGCCAATGGTCTCTAGTCGTTCACCCACACTGACATTAGGCTGATTGGCCTGTAGTTACCAGGTTTATCCCTCTCCCCTTTTTTAGACAGGGGTGTAACATTTGCAATCCTCCAGTCCTCTGTCACCACTCCCATATATCTGAGGGAGATTGAAAGATTGTGGTCGGAGCTTCTGCTATCTCCACCCTAGCTTCCCTCTGCAATCTAGGATGCATTACATCTGGACTGGGTGACTTGTTAACTATGAGTGATGACAACATATTTAGCACCTCCTTTCTATCCATTTTTATCCAATTTCTCTACTCTCCCCTCCTCTACTGCAACATGAACTTCATCCTCTTCTTTTGTGGAGACAGATGCTAAGTACTCATTCAGTACCTCAGCCATGCCCTCTGCCTCTGTATGATGAGCTCCTATTTGGTCCCTAATCGGCCCGACCATTCCTTTAACTATCCTTTTACTTTTCATACGTTTATAGAAGATTTTGGGGTTCTCTTTTATGTTACCCGCTAATCTTTTCTCATATTCTCTCTTTGCCCTTATATCCTGTTTCAATTTCCCCCACACTCTCTGTATTCTCCTGGTTTTTGACTGTATTCTGTACCTGACATTTGTCGTAAACCTCCTTTTTCTGTTTTATTCTAACCTCGATGTCCTTTGTCATCGGGAGCCCTAGCTTTGGATGGCCCATCTTTCCTCCTTATGGGAATATGCTTGGTTTGTACCCGAACTATCTCAGCCTTGAAGACCTGCCATTGGTCATTCACTGTTTTCCTGGACAACCTTTGTTTCCAGTCCACCTGTGCTCGATCCCTTCTCAAATCACTGCAATTGGCTCTCTTCCAGTTGGGTATTTTCACCATTGATTCTTCTTTGTCCCTTTCCATAACTACTTTAAACCTAATGATATTGTGATCACTGTTAACCAGATCCCTCCTGTCCCAGAACCGATGAGAGACCCTTTAAATGTTCTGACTGTGCAAAGAGGTTTCAGAGTTCATCCAACCTGCTGAGTCACCAGCGAGTTCACACAGATCTTCAAAAAAAGGAAAATGTTTTGGAAAGGCTGGCGACACTAAAGATTCATAGCCATCTCAGAGTAGTGTCCCTTTAATTACAATCTCGCAGAACAAGATGAATCGCTGTCCCTTTAACTGCCACAAATCCCTGTGTGGAGGAGAAGGGAGATACAGTCTGTCCCAGTAACTGTCGCAGAACAGAATCAGCGACCCTGTCCCATAAGGGTTTGACCCTCCCCCACTCCCTGCTTTTCCTCAAGTGTCTGATCCTTAAAATTCTCAGCCTTGTTTTCAATTCCCTCCGTGGCCACGCCCCTCCCTATCTCTGTAATCTCTTCCAGCCTCTACAACCCCCCAGAGATATTTGCGCTTCTCTAAATCCGGCCTCTTGAGCATCCCCGATTTTAATTGCTCCACCATTGGCGGCCGTGCCTTCAGTTGCCTGGGCACTGAGCTCTGGAATTCCTTCCCTAAACCTCTCCATCACTCTATCTCTCTCTCTCCTTCTTTAAGATGCTCCTTAAAACCTATTTCTTTGACCAAGCTTTTGGTCATCTGCCCGAATATCTCCTTATGTGGCTCGGTGTCAAATTTTGTTTTCTAACGCTCCTGTGAAGAGCCTTGGGATGTTTTACGACATTAAAGGCATTGTTGTTTCCTGAAACTAATAATAAATTCCGCAGAGGGAAAAAAACTTGTACTTTTACTCCCAAATATTAAAAAGTTTGTTCTACAGAAGCACAGGGTTTATCTGCTTTGATTGAAGAATTTAAAAAGTCTCTATTAAAATCTGAGCCAGTGTGTTGTGAGCCAAAGAGCCTTGTGTCCAATGAGGGGAATAAAGGCCCACAGCCTCCCCGGGCCCCGGGCCCTGAACAAGGGACTGGAGAAACTCGCTGTCCTGCGGATCAGACAATCAGCCAGAGCTAGTCCCGCCCCTCGGGCTCCCCAATTGGTTGGAGGACCCGCCGCTGGCTCGCTCCTCCAGCCCCGCCCACTGGGTGCCACTACTCCCACCCCTCGGGCTCCCCGATTGGTTGGAGGACCCGCCACCGGCTCGCTCCTCCAGCCCCGCCCACTGGGTGCCGCTAGTCCCGCCCCTCGGGCTCCCCAATTGGTTAGAGGACCCGCTGCCGGCTCGCTCCTCCAGCCCCGCCCCGCTCGCTCCCTATTGGTCGGAAGCTCCCGTCAATCAGGCCCTGGGCTCGGGTCACGTGTCCCTCACCAACTTTACAGAGAAAGCCCCGCGCGGTCGCCGGGCGGAGCTGCAGGTCAGCGGGAGCGGGGTCGGGAGATTAATAAACTGTGGGTAGGCCACACCACAGAGTTTATAAAGTTGGAGAATGGTCTCGGGCCCGAATGAGATCCAGTGGCCGAATGTGTTCTGCCGGATGGCAGTGGTGAGGCTCTTTCTTGGTGACAGGCCCAGGTTAGGCGCCGCCATCTTGGTGGAGGAAAGACAGACCGGTTCCACCTGCAGCACGGCACATGTGCGGCCATCTTGGTACAGGAACAGAGAGTGGGTGGGGCTTCAGGGTCCCAATGACCATGAGAGACAATCATTGACACATTGATTTTATTCTCACTTTGCACACAGCGGGTGGCGAACTGAAGGTTTCAGGGTCCCAGTGACCAGGAGAGACTATCATTGACTTTATTCTCACTCTGCACACAGCGGGTGGAGAACTGAAGGTTTCAGGGTCCCAGTGACCAGGAGAGACAATCATTGACTCTTTGATTTTATTCTCACTCTGCACACAGTGGGTAGAGAACTGAAGGTTTCAGGGTCCCAGTGACCAGGAGATTTTATTCTCACTCTGCACACAGCGGGTGGAGAACTGAAGGTTTCAGGGTCCCAGTGACAAGGAAAGACAATCATTGACTCATTGATTTTATTCTCACTCTGCACACAGCCAGAGCAGAGGGAGGGAGAAAACTGGGAGTGGAGGAAAGAAATGTTGGAGATGGTGCGATGGGTTTGGATTTCAGCACAGGGAGGAGGGAGAGGGTGTGGGACAGAGATTTACATCTTTGGGGTTAAAATGTGTTATTTTGGTCATATTTCTAGATTTGCTATTTTCTGCCCACAGGGCAATCACAGTGCACTGACCAACACCTCAGCTTAGAACATAAGAAATAGGAGCTGGAGTAGGCCAATCGGCCACTCGAGCCTGCTCCGCCATTCAATAAGATCATGGCTGATCTGATCCTAACCACCAATCTACTATCACAGAACCATCTCCTGAATCTAACAGAATTAGACACACGAAATAGGAGCAGGATCAGGCTACACGGCCCCTGGGCCTGCTCCGCTACCCACAGGGTCATGACCGATCCGAACCTAGACTCATGTCCAAATTCCTGCCCGCTCCCCGTAACCCTTAATTCCCTTTACTTCTAGGAAACTGTCTATTTCTGTTTTAAATTGATGTAATGATGTAGCTTCTACAGCTTTTTGGAGCAGCATATTCCATGGACCTACCACCCTCTGAGTGAAGTAGTTCCTCCTCATCTCAGTTTTGAAAGAGCAGCCCCTTATTCTAAGACTATGCCCCCTAGTTCTAGTTTCACCCATCATCGGGAACATCCTCCCCGCATCCACCCGATCCGACCCCTTCACAATCTTATATGTTTCAATAAGATTGCCTCTCATTCTTCTGAACTCCAATGAGTAGATTCCCAATCTACTCAACCTCTCCTCATATGTCCATCCCCTCATCCCCGGGATTAACCGAGTGAACCTTCTTTGTACTGACTCGAGAGCAAGTATGTATTTTCTTAAGTATGGACACCAAAACTGTATGCAGTATTCCAGGTGCAGTCTCACCAATACCTTGTACAACTGAAGCAATACCTCCCTATTTTTATATTCTATCCCCCTAGCAATGAAAGCCAACATTCCATTGGCCTTCTTAATCACTTGCTGCACCTGCATACTAACCTTTTGAGTTTTGTGCACCAGGACCCCCAGATCCCTTTGTACTTCAGTACTTTCCAGTTTCTTGCCATTAAGATAATAACTTGCTCTACGATTTTTCCTGCCAAAGTGCATAACCTCACACTTTTCAGTATTGTATTCCATCTGCCAAATCTCTGCCCACTTACTTAGCCTGTCGATGTCCCCTTGCAGGTTTTTTATGTCCTCCTCATTCACTACTTTCCCTCCCATCTTAGTATCATCTGCAAACTTTGATATGTTACACTCGGTCCCCTCCTCCAAATCATTAATATAGATTGTAAAGAGTTGGGGACACAGCACTGACCCCTGCAGAACACCACTAGTTACTGATTGCCAGTCTGAGAATGAACCATTTATCCCAATTCTCTGCCTTCTGTTAGATAGCCAATCCTCTATCCATGCCAGAATATTACCCCAATCCCATGATTTTTTATCTTAAGCAATAATCTTTTGTGTGGCACCTTGTCAAATGCCTTTTGGAAGTCTAAATACACTGGTTCCCCTTTATCCACCCTATATGTTACTTCCTCAAAGAACTCCAGCAAATTTGTCAAACATGACTTCCCCTTCATAAAACCATGCTGACTTTGTCCTATTAAATGATGATTATCCAAATGTCCTGTTACTGTCTCCTTAATAATGGACTCCAAAATTTTACCTACCACAGATGTTAGGCTAACCGGTCTATAGTTTCCAGCCTTCTGTCTACTGCTCTTTTTAAATAAGGGTGTTACATTAGCAGTTTTCCAGTCTGCCGGGACCTTTGCTGAGTCCAGGGAGTTTTGGAAAATTATTACTAATGCATCCACAATCCCTACCGCCACTTCCCTCAAGACCCTAGGATGTAAGCCATCAGGTCCAGGTGATTTATCCGCCTTGAGTCCCATTATTTTACCGAGTACCACTTCCTTAGTGATTTTGATCATGTTGAGCTCCTCCCCCCCCATAGCCCCCTGTTTGTCCAGTGTTGGGATATTCTTAGTGTCTTCTACTGTAAAGACTGATACAAATTATTCATTCAGTGATTTTGCCATCTCCATATTTCCCGCCATTAATTTCCCGGTCTCATCCTCTAAGGGGCCAACATTTACTTTAGCCACCCTTTTTCTTTTTATATAACTATAAAAACTCTTACTATCTGTTTTTATATTTTTTGCTAATTTACTTTCATAATCTATCTGCCCTTTCTTTCATAATCAGAATAGGGCAGGTGGAACCGAGCCAGAGGCAGCTCTGGGACTTCATCTTCTGAGCATTGGGTTGGGGAACAAGAATTCCATTGTTTATTGGGCCCTGGGCGAGCACTGCCCTCCCTCCCACAATTTTAATATTTTGATGCATCTGTCTATTTATTTACTAGGAATGTTTTAATTGCTTTCATAGCAAAATGCATTTATTATTAAACCTTCACAGAAGCAACTGTGGTAACAATTGAATAAAACTCAGAGAGTTGTGGGGATCTGAAACGCTCGACCTGAAAAGGTCATGAGCTGATTCCATCAATGAGTTTAAAAGGGAGTTGGACGGGTACTTGAGGATGAGGATCTTACAGGGTTACGGACAACAAGCAGGGATGTGGGACTGAGCACGAGTGCTCTTTCTAAGAGCCAGCACAGGCACGATGGGCCGAATGGCCTCCTTCGTGCTGTACTTTTCCATGATTCTATGAAAACTAACAGAACCAAACAAAGAAATGATCTTCCTTGGTTATTGATCATTTCACTAAATTTCAACAGAGTTCTCTATACACCAACAACAACTTACAAATCAAATCAAATCAAATCAACTTTTATTGTCATTGTTAGTGCACATGTGCAGTACAACGAAATGTAGGCTTGCGGCTCCCGAGAGTGTACATTTAGATTAAGACATTTAAACATTCAACATACATTTGGCTTGTAATACATTAACATAAACATAACCATAATAAAGTGCATTGGCGGATGTGCAGGCTTTAGAGTTTATTTGTGGAGTTCAGTAGGATGACAGCCCTGGGAAAGAAGCTGTTCCTAAATCTGGTCGTACGGGTGCGAATGCATCTGTAGCGTCTCCCAGATGGCAGGAGGGCAAACAGACTGTGGCTGGGGTGGGTAGGGTCTTTGATGATGGACCGTGACCTCCGTAGACAGCGTTTCTGGTATATCTGCTCTATGGTCGGTAGCCGGGTGGCGGTAATGCGTTGGGCAGTTTTGACTACCCGCTGCAGAGCTTTCCAGTCATAGTAGCTACAGCTGCCATACCATACTGTGATACAGTTCGTCAGGATGCTCTCTATTGTGCAGCGGTAAAAGTTAGAGAGGGTCAGGGGTGACAGGTTACATCCCTTCAGCCTCCTTAGGAAATATAGGCGCTGCTGGGCCTTCTTCACCAGAGAGAAGGTATTGAGGGATCAGGAGAGGTCTTCCATGATGTGGACTCTGAGGAACTTAAAGCTGTCCACCCTTTCCACCACAGCCCCATTGATGTGGATGGGGGTGTGACTTCCGCCTTTAGACTTCCTGAAGTCCACGATGATTTCTTCGGTTTTCTTGATGTTAAGGGCCAAGTTGTTATTGGCGCACCACTTCCCGAGATGCTGGACCTCCTCCCTGTAGGCTGACTCATCGTTGTTGGTGATCTGGCCTACTACCGTGGTATCATCCGCAAACTTGATGATGGTGTTGGAACCATGAACAGCCACACAGTCGTGGGTGAAGAGGGAGTATAGGAGGGGGCTCAGCACACATCCTTGTGGGGCCCCCGTATTCATGGTCAGGGGGGGGGGAGGTGTGGTTACCTAATTTGACAGACTGGGGTCTGTTTGTTAGGAAGTCCAGGGTCCAGTTGCAGAGGGAAGTGTTCAGGCCAAGAGTTTGGAGTTTGGTGGCCAGCTTGTTGGGGACGATAGTGTTGAATGCTGAGCTGTAGTCTATGAACAGCATTCTGATGTAGGTCTCCTTATATAGAGCTTTAAAAACATCTCAAGGCACTTTACAGTAGGGTAATAAGACAACAATCAACACACACATTTTGTTTGTGATCCAGTGCACAGACACAAAGTTCCTTCACAACTGCAACAATTTTATTGCGGTTGCTGTGAGGACTGTGCTCACTCTGCTCATACACCTGGTCTCCAAAGGAGGCAAAACAGGACTAATGCTGCCGAGCTCAGCTCTTTTTGATCAGAAAATATCAACTGTTTCGCCTCGCCAGGAAATGCACAAAAGAGGCAGCAGTGCTCATTGGCTGCCCAGGAAAGTCCTATTTAGATTAAACTCCTTCACCCAGAGGGTGCTGAGAATGTGGAACTTGCTGCCACAGGGAGTAGTTGAGGTGAAGAGCATGGATGTATTTAAAGGGAAGCTGGATAAACACATGGGAGAAAGGAATAGAAGGAGATGCTGATAGGGTGAGATGAAGAGAGATGGGAGGAGGCTCGTGTGGAGTATAAACACCACATGGACCAGTTGGGCCGAATGGCCTGTTTCTGTGCTGTACAATCTGTGTAATTCTATGTAATAAGAGAGGAGAGAATGTTCCATAGAAACTAGAATTATCTGTTCTGAATTTTAATCCTGAACTTACAGTGATGTCTTTTGTAAACTGCTTTTACAGGGAATATCATCAGCCTTTGAATGTGGAAGGAGAAATGTTTGCCTGTTCTGTCTGTGGGAAAAGATTTCAAAGATCGGTGTGACTGGAAAAGCACCGAGACACACACACCTGAGTGAGAGTGTTCCAGTGCACTGACTGTGGAAAGAGCTTTAACCAGTTACACAGTCTGAAAAAACATCGCACCGTTCACAGCGGGGAGAAACCGTACACGTGTTGTGTGTGTGGATGAGGCTTCAACTGATTGTCCAACCTGGAGAGGCACAAGGACACCCACACCACGGAGAAACTGTGGGAATGTGGGGACTGTGGGAAGGGATTTAGCTCCCTGTCCCGGCTGGAAACTCATCGATGCAGTCACACCGGGGAGAGGCCGTTCACCTGCTCCGAGTGTGGGAAGGGATTTAGTCAGTCATCCCACCTTCTGACACACCAGCGACTTCACACTGAGGAGAGACCATTCAGTTGCTCTCACTGTGGGAAGAGGTTCAGGCAGTCATCTCATCTCATTGAGCACCAGTGCATTCACACGGTAAAAGTAAGCTGATCATTTGGTAACAAGATTCAGACATAATTAAGCTGATCATTTAGTAACAAGATTCAGACATAATTGAGCTGATCATTTGGTAACAAGATTCAGACTGAACCTCCTGACAGAATATATGATTAACTAACCTTGTCTGGAGATATTTCTGTCCTGCTGACCTTTTGATTGTCCTTGTGCCAAACTCTTAATTTGTTTAACTCTTAATTTGTTTTAAAACGATACAATACCATTACATGTGATTTATGGAACACTTGCTTGTTTGAATGTATAAATATGCTGCATCAACAGATGTTCTCTGGAGTTGTGAGCCTAGCCATTGACTGGGCTCTCACTCCCCTTGTGCATGTAAAATAAAGCTTTGCTTATCTGACGGTGCTTACGTGTTTCAGAGTCTTACTTGGAGTTGAGATTTAGACAGTACTTCTTGGAGGTTCCACCGAGATCGCTTGTTGTACCGGTGAGTAAACGGACGAAGACACGGTATCTTTCTGGGAACGAATCCTAACTGGCCAGTTATAAGTGGCATTAGCCACCAAAGGGATTCCCTCTCAGTCTGAAAACTAGTGTGTTCTGTTTGCTATCGGCTACAGCACTGCGATCAGTTGAGACTAATTTTCCAGGGTTGAGTTGTCATTTTTGTAATTATTTCCTCTTTCAGTTTATCAGAAAAGGAGATGATTTCAGAAACTGAGCCCTGAAATAGACCGTCCAGATAAGACACAGTAAAGTCGGGTGATCCCGGACTAAGGAAGGTACCAAGGATAAAAGGAAAAGCGCTAGAAGTTTGATACTGCAGTGGGGGTGGGTCCCCCGGAGATTAAGTTGAGACTACAGTAGGGGGTGGGTCCCCCGGAGATTAAGAAGCCAGAGAGAGAGTCTTGCGGCAGAAGGCAGGAGACCTTCAGAGATTTCATTAAAGTATAAGGACTTAGTTCTGCAGTGGCGAATAACACAGACTGAGAATTGTCTATTGTTCAGTATACAGTATAAGATTTTAATGAGTTACTTAATTTGTTTACCTGTGTGGTCTGTCACGTTAGTTATTATTAGTCTTGTTATTGTTAGTACGTGTTTCTTTTCATCTCTTACAGCAACTTGGTTGCAAAATCGCAAAGGGGAAACGGGTTATTGTGATCCAGAGAAATTACGCCTAATTGAGACTAACCAACAGGAAAGTCCCAATTAAGTAAAAAAAAAAATGGGTGCCAAATCTAGTAAAATCAGAGAGAAAGGCACCCCTGCTTGTTATATTTTTCAAAACTACAGTCAAGTTTCAATCAATGACCTGCCAAGGTGGTCCAGATGGACCTGAAATGGGAAATACCCATTTTCACCAGGTGGCACCTTTAACAAAGGCAGAATTACCTGTCTAGAGGAATGCCTCATAAAAAGGGACCCAACTAAAAAGAAGTAAATTGGTCAGCCTTCTCAGATTGGAAAAAGGAAGCAGAGAGGTGACGTGAACGAAGTATAGAAGTTAGTAAACATAATAAAGAGGGATGAGATTAATCAGGAACAGAATAAACAACAAAAAGTTAAACAAATGGAATGGAGGAGGAAATTCAACGTGTTTTCATTGTGGACAAGTAGGCCATTGGAAATCCAATTGCCCACAATTACCCCTTGTCGTAAACCACTGTCGTTCACTGTGTTCACTATTGTTGTTGTTGTTGTTGTCGTTCACTCTTGTTTCACTGTTATACCTGACTATGCCTCAGCTGACTCCGCCCTTGGCTGCCTGGTATAAGGACGGCTGCACGGCAGCTCTCTGCCATTCGGTCGTCCACTAGAGGCATAGTCCTGATCTGTTTGTAGTTGCATTCAGTAGTTAATAAAAGCCTGTTGTTCTGAACTCTACTCGGCCTTTTATTAGAATCGATAGCGCATCAATTTTATTAACTACTGACAAAGAAAAATAAATAAATAACGATGCTGCAGATACTTAAGATCAAGTGCCTGGAACCCGACCCGCAAGAACCGGACTCGCCTGCTAAGTTCTCACACTGGTTGAACTGTTTTGAGTCTTTTCTGGCTGCATCCGGCGAGACCGTCGCCACCGACGCCGACAAGCTCAGGGTGCTGAATTCGAAAGTAAGCCACCGAGCTTTTGCCCTTATCCGGGACGCTACGAGCTACCAGGGGGCTATCGACATTTTAAAGGAACAATATGCACGCCCGGTCAACTATGTTTACGCAAGACATCTCCTGGGGTCCCGCAAACAACAGCCCGGGGAACCCCCAGAAGCATACATACGGGCGCTGAAGGAACTCGGCCGAGCCTGCGAATGCAAGCAAGTATCAGCCACGGAACATACGGAGGAGCTCATCCGGGACGCCCTCGTTGCGGGCCTCAGGTCCACTCACACATGGCAGCGACTGCTGGAAAGTAGCGAGCTCGACCTGAAGAAGGCGATTTCACTCACCCTTTCGTTGGACGTAGCCCATCGGAACATGGAGGCCTACTCCCCGGACCGCGTGGCCGCCTCGTGGATGTCACGGCCGCCGCCATCTTGGGACGTGGCGGCGCCCCGGGCCCCGGCCCCAACTGCTGCAGCGATGTCCCGCCCGAGCCAGAAATGTTATTTCTGTGGCCAGACCAAACACCCCAGGGCGCGCTGCCCAGCGAAAAACGCTGTCTGCTCTGCCTGCGGTAAGAAGGGACACTACGCTGGCGTCTGCAGAAGTCAGAAGACCCCTACCTTCAGCAGCGCCGCTTGCGATTTGTGGGAGCGGCCATCTTGCCTTCCTCCAGCCTCGTGGGGATCGGGATCGTCATGGGCGCCGCCATTTTGTCCTTCTTCTCCGACGCCGCCATTTTGTCCGCCATTTTGCCAACGGGCCCCCGACTCACCCACCGCCTCACCAGGGTTTTACAGCGACGCTCCTGACTCCACAGCGGCCTCCATTACGCTGGATCAATCCAGACCCCATCAGCTAGCCAGGTCCACGATGGACATCCAGGTAAATGGCTGCGCCACAACTTGCCTTTTTGATTCCGGGAGCACGGAGAGCTTCATACACCCTGATACGGTGCAGCATTATTCCCTCTCGGTCCTGCCAGCGCGCTATCGGATCTCCATGGCCTCAAAATCTCACTCAGCAGACGTCGGCGGCTACTGCGTAGTGACGCTTTCGGTGAGGGGCTCCGTTTATAAAAATGTAAAGCTCTTCGTCCTGCCACATCTCTGCGCTGCCGTTCTGCTGGGGTTGGACTTTCATTGTCACTTTAAGAGTGTCACCTTGACATACGGTGGACCTTTTCCCCCACTCACTGTCTGCAACCAGCAGTTTTTAAATTGCCCACCGCACCCCACCTGTAGTCTCTCCACCCTCAAAATCACCCCTCCCCCGTTCGCTAACCTCACCCACGACTGCAAGCCTATCGCCACAAAGAGCAGGCGATACAGCACCGGGGACAGATCCTATATAAGATCTGAGGTGACGCGGCTCCTGAAGGAGGGGATTATTGAGGGTAGTACCAGCCCCTGGCGAGCTCAGGTGGTAGTCGTTAAGACCGGCAACAAGCAGCGCCTGGTCATCGACTACAGCCAGACAATCAACAAGTACACCCAGTTGGACGCATACCCTCTCCCCCGCATAGCCGACGTGGCTAATAAGATAGCGCAATATCACGTTTTCTCGACCATTGACCTCAAGGCAGCATACCACCAAATCCCTATCCGCCCTGAGGACTGCCAGTACACAGCTTTCGAGGCAAACGGCCGTCTTTTTCACTTCCTCAGGGTTCCTTTCGGCGTCACCAATGGTGTCTCCGTCTTCCAGAGGGAGATGGACCGGATGGTCGACGAGAATGCGTTACAGGCCACGTTTCCCGACCTGGACAACGTGACCATCTGCGGCCATGACCTGCAGGACCATGACGCCAACCTTGATAAGTTCCTTCGCACGGCCCAACTCCTAAACCTCATGTACAAGGAAAAGTGCATATTCCACACAACGCGCCTCACTATCCTTGGCTGCGTGGTGGAACACGGAGTCATCGGTCCTGACCCTGACCGGATGCGCCCCCTGATGGAACTTCCCCTGCCCCACTGTCTCAAGGCCCTCAAAAGGTGCCTGGGCTTCTTTTCCTACTACGCCCAGTGGGTCCCTCATTATGCGGACAAAGCCCGTCCACTTATCAAGTCCACTTCCTTTCCCCTGATGGCGGAGGCCCGCTCAGCCTTTCACCGTATAAAAGATGACATTGCCAAGGCCACCATGCACTCGGTGGATGAGTCCATCCCATTGCAGGTGGAGAGCGATGCATCCGACTTTGCCCTGGCCGCTACCCTTAACCAGGCGGGAAGACCCATGGCCTTCTTTTCACGAACCCTCCAGGGCTCCGAACTCAGACACTCCTCTGTGGAAAAGGAGGTCCAAGCCATTGTGGAGGCGGTGCACCACTGGCGGCACTACCTGGCTGGAAAACGATTTACCCTGCTTACTGACCAGCGTTCAGTCGCTTTCATGTTCAATAATAAGCAGAGGGGCAAAATCAAAAATGACAAGATTTTGAGGTGGAGAATTGAACTTTCCACCTACAATTACGACATCTTGTACCGGCCCGGGAAACTCAACGAACCCTCAGATGCTCTATCGCGAGGCACATGCGCCAACGCGCAGATCGATAGACTACGGGGCCTCCACAACGACCTCTGCCACCCGGGGGTCACCAGGTTCTTCCACTTCATCAAGGCCTGCAACCTGCCTTACTCCATCGAGGAGGTCAGGACCATGACCAGGAGCTGCCCAGTCTGTGCAGAGTGCAAGCCGCACTTCTATATGCCTGACAGAGCAAACCTGATCAAGGCCACCCGCCCCTTTGAGCGCCTGAGTGTCGACTTTAAAAGGCCCCTCCCCTCCTCTGACCGTAATGTGTACTTCCTCAACATAGTTGATGAGTACTCCCGTTTCCCTTTCGCCATCCCCTGCCCGGACATGACCACCGCTACGGTCATTAAATGCCTGCACAACCTCTTTGCTTTGTTCGGTTTTCCCAGCTATATTCATAGCGACCGGGGCTCGTCCTTCATGAGCGACGAACTCCGTCAGTACCTGCTCATGAGAGGTATTGCCTCAAGCTGGACCACCAGCTACAACCCCCGGGGGAACGGACAGGTTGAAAGAGAGAACGCGACGGTCTGGAAGGCGGCCCTACTAGCCTTAAAATCTAGGGGCCTTCCGACCTCCCATTGGCAGGATGTCCTACCTGATGCGCTCCACTCCACTGCTGTGTACTGCCACCAACGCCACCCCCCATGAGCGAATGTTCGTTTTTCCCCGGAGGTCCACATCCGGTACCTCACTACCACACTGGCTGACGTCCCCAGGGCCCGTCCTGCTGAGGAAGCATGTAAGGTCCCACAAAACGGCTCCCCTGGTAGAGAAGGTTCACCCCCTCCATGCCAACCCCCAGTACGCCTACGTGGCATACTCGAACGGGCGGGAGGATACAGTCTCCATTAGAGATCTGGCACCCTCGGGGTCCACTGACCCGTCACCATTGCCCTCCACCATGGCCCCCTTCGACACAGCCCAAAATTCAGTAGACCCAATTCTCACCCCTGTCCATTCCACCCCAGTAGACGGCATGCCGCGACCCCAGGACCCGCCGGAGTCCACTTGCCCACCCGACACCAAAGGGGACGATACACCGGTGCTCGATCCCGTTCAAGACGCGTCGTTGGAAGCTGTACCATCTCAACCGTCGCCACGAAGATCTCGACGGCAAACGAGGCCGCCCGACAGACTCACCTACTCGAACTTTTGATACACTTCACCCCGCCGGACTTAATTTTAAACGAGGGGTGAATGTGGTAAACCACTGTCGTTCACTGTGTTCACTATTGTTGTTGTTGTTGTCATTCACTCTTGTTTCACTGTTATACCTGACTATGCCTCAGCTGACTCCGCCCTTGGCTACCTGGTATAAGGACGGCTGCACGGCAGCTCTCTGCCATTCGGTCGTCCACTAGAGGCATAGTCCTGATCTGTTTGTAGTTGCATTCAGTAGTTACTAAAAGCCTGTTGTTCTGAACTCTACTCGGCCTTTTATTAGAATCGATAGCGCATCACCCCGCCAACAAAATTTATCTGGAAACGGATACCCAAGCCCAGGTTCACACTCGTCCACAGACTAATTGGACAACTAGCAATCCCTGGGGAAATCAAAGTGGCCCAAACGAACAGTTTGGACAAAATCTAAATTGTTCAGCATGACGTTACTTAGAGCCCACCCCAGACATTGCCCAGGAACAACAGGCTGTGGTACAATTGCCTGCAGTATCATTAAATTCTAAAGAAGAGCCATTTATACATTTAAATATGAATAGAACACAAGTTCCATTTTTTGGTAGACACTGGAGCAACTAATTCGGTCTTGACTAAACAATATGCAGTAGGAGCACCTTGTACCAATCAGAGTGTCAAGTGTGTAGGACTTTCAGGAACAACCCAGGCTATGGTATGGTCCATTCCATTGGATGTACAGATAAAAGACTTTCATGGACAGCATGCATTCTTATTATCTGAAGACGTTCCCATCAACTTATTAGGAAGAGATTTGTCATGTAAAATGAGAGCAGTGATATCATGTATGGAAAAAGGACTGAAGGTACATGTTCCAACTGACAGATGTGGGATGTACCCATTGCAGGTCCACAATTCTCCTATTTTGTATTGTTGGACTAATCATGATGACAACCTCAGTAAACAATTACTGATGGCTGTGGAAGCATTGCAGTATGTCACAAGATCAGTATCAGAATACCAGAAGCAGTTAAATTTGTGACACTGGCATGATAAATTGCACTGTACAGCCTATTATGACAAAACGGGAGAAGATCTAGAAGTGGCAATTAATTACAAGCCCTTTCTGCATCAGAAATATTCATTTAAAATCCGAAGAATTTTAATTGGGCAAGAAGGAATAGCGTCACCAATCTTGTTGACCCAAACAGCATGGGAATTATTCAGGGTAAAAGACTCTAAGCCACACTGTACACTCGCAGTGGCACCTTACAGTATGTTAATCAAAAGAAAGAAAGTGGAAAATGGAGATCAGTTCAAGACCTAAGAGCAGTTAACGAGTCTGTTCCTGACCAGCATACCTTCTAATTCAAGGTATTATACGGTCATTGATCTCTGCTCAGCCTTCTTCAGCATTCCTATTCACCAAGATTCCCAGTTCCTGTTTGCCTTCACGTTCAAAGGAACCCAATACACATGGACCAGGCTGCCACAAGGCTATACAGAAAGCCCAACTATCTTTTCGCAGTGCCTCAAACATGATTTACAGGACATTGTCTTAACTGGTGGGTCAACCCTCATACAGTACGTAGACGACCTGCTAATTGCATCACCTACCCAAGAGGCATGCAAGATTGACTCTTTGATAATGCTCCAGGCATTGGCAAAAAAAAGGACATAAAGTCTCATGTGCAAAACTACAGTTTGTTTCAGAATGAGTTAAATATTTAGGGCATGAATTGTATCGTGACGCTCACCAATTATCTACAGACAGAGTAGCAGCTATTTGTGATGCACCATTACCTTCTACCAAACAGCAATTGAAGCACTTCCTTGGTATGTCAGGATACTGCAGACAGTGGATAATGGGATATGCTGAACTAGTGCGTCCACTTTTAGACATCTCCATGCCATCAGAGGAAGACCCCCTAGTCTGGTCAGAAAAATCCAAAAGCGCCTTTGCGGCTATAAAACAAGCCCTTTTATCAGCACCAGCGCTTGGACTCCCAGACTATAATCAGCCCTTCCATCTGTTCGTTCATCACAAGTCAGGGTTTGCACAGGCTGTGCTCACCCAGACCCATGGAGATAGGCAACGCCCACTTGCATATTTCAGTATCCAGTTAGACCCAGTGGCCAGAGGACTGCCTGGCTGTCTGCCAGCCCTACCAGCCGCCTATTATGCTGCTCAACAAGCTCAAACTGTTACGCTTAACCATTGTACAATTCTGTTTGTCCCTCATTCAGTGGAAGTCTTACTAACCAAATGTGCAACACAACATTTGACCCCTGCTCAAAGTACTAAGTATGAAGTAGAACTCTTATCAAATCCTCACCTAACAATACAGAGATGCTCCGTTCTTAACCCAGCCACCTTGCTTCCCACCATTGAGGAAGGAACACCACATTGTTGTGAATCAGTGACTCAGCTTATCAATAAGCCTCGTATAGACATTGTAGAAACTCCTCTGGACAATAGCGATTTTATATTTTATGTGGATGGATCAGCCCTCAGAGACGAAAAGGGCTCACCAAAAAGTGCATATGCCATTCCCGATGATCATTCCATTATCGAAGCATGCTCACTACCATCTTTCTTTTCAGCACAACAAGCAGAACTGTTTGCCGTTACAAGAGCATGTATTTTAGCGACAGGAAAATCAGTGAATATTTATACTGACTCTCGGTATGCATTTGGAGTCACTCATGATTATGGTCAAATTTGGAAACTTAGAGGATTCCTGACTTTATCAGGATCTACAGTTAAAAATGCTGAACAAATTGATAACCTTTTAAAGGCTCTCCAGTGTCCTACAAAAATTGCTGTTATTAAATGCAAACCACAGACAGGCAATCAAGACCAAGCTTCTTTGGGCAATGATAGGGTGGATCGAGCAGCTAAGGCTGCTGCTCTATCTGATACAGGGCCACAAGTGTCTGCATATGTTCCTAGAAATCAAGATCCAGACAATCTCCCACCCACAATTGATGATGTTTTGGCCTATCAATTACAGGCCAGTCCGGACGAAGTGTTAGCTTGGGTGAATGATTCTTGTTTTAAAACACCTGAAGGAGTATGGGTCTACCATGACGGCCGCATGGTGGCTCCCAAGTCAATACTCCCATGGATTGCCCGATGTGTCCACGTGTTCACACATGCGGGCAAAGGGGGGATGGCAGACTATATCATACAAACTTGGTATTCACCAGGCATATCGGCAATTACAAAACAAATTAGTGAACAATGCATTACCTGCCAAACAATGAACCCAGGTAAAACGGAAAAGGTACAGGCTGCCTCCCACCCAAATCCAACAGGACCCTTTGTACATTTACAGATGGATTTTATTGAATTACCGGTATGTTTAGGATTTAAGTATGTATTAGTTATTGTAGATGTGTTTTCACGATGGATTGAAGCCTTTCCAAGTAAAAAAGAATGATGCAGTTACTGTTGTAAAATGTTTGTTAAAAGAAATTGTACCATAGAAACATAGAAACATAGAAGATAGGAGCAGGAGTAGGCCATTCGGCCCTTCGAGCCTGCTCCGCCATTCAATGAGATCATGGCTGATCATCCAAATTCAGTACCCTGTCCCTGCCTTCTCCCCATATCCCTTGATCCCTTTAGCCTCAAGAAATATATCCAACTCTTTCTTGAATATATTTAATGAACTGGCCTCCACCGCCCTCTGTGGCAGAGAATTCCACAGGTTCACCACTCTCTGGGTGAAGAAATTCCTCCTCATCTCAGTCCTAAATGGCTTACCCCTTATCCTTAGACTATGACCCCTGGTTCTGGACTCCCTGGCCATCGGGAACATCCTTCCTGCATCTAGTCTGTCCAGACCTGACAGAATTTTATAGGTTTCGATGAGATCCCCTCTCAATCTTCTAAACTCCAGTGAGTATAAGCCCAATTGACACAATCTCTCCTCGTACGTCATTCCTGCCATCCCAGGTATCAGCCTGGTGAATCTTCGCTGCACTCCCTCCATGGCAAGAACGTCCTTCCTCAGGTAAGGTGACCAAAACTGCACACAATACTCAAGGTGCGGTCTCACCAAGGCCCTGTACAACTGCAGCAAGACATCCTTGTTCTTGTACTCGAACCCTCTTGCTATGAAGGCCAACATACCATTTGCCTTCTTAACCGCCTGCTGCACCTGCATGCTTACCTTCAGTGACTGGTGCACAAGAACACCCAGGTCTCTTTGCACTTCCCCTTCTCCCAACCTATTGCCATTCAAATAATAATCTGCCTTCCTGTTTTTGCCACCAAAGTAGATAACCTCACATTTATCCACATTATAGTGCATTTGCCATGTTTCTGCCCAATCACCCAACCTGTCCAAATCGTACTGGAGTTTCATGACATCCTCCTCACAGCATACCCTCCCACCCAGCTTTGTGTCATCTGCAAATTTGGAGATATTACATCCAATTCCCTCATCCAGATCATTAATATATATTGTGAACTGCTGGGGTCCTCGGGCTGATCCTTGCGGTACCCCACTAGTCACTGCCTGCCACTCGGAAAATGACCCGTTTATTCCAACTCTTTGCTTTCTGTCCGCCAACCAGTTCTCTATCCAAGTCAATACCTTGCCCCCAATCCCATGTGCCTTAATTTTGCACGCTAACCTCTTATGCGGGGCCTTACCACGATTTGGTATACCTGCACAACTTTCAAGTGACAATGGATCACATTTTTACTGGGACAGTTGTGCGAGAAATGTGTAAGGCTTTACAGATCAACCAACACTTCCACTGCAGCTACCATCCACAGTCAGCAGGACTGGTAGAAAGATATAATGGTATGCTGAAAAACAAACTTTCCAAACTCTGCAGCAAGACGGGACTTAAATGGGTCGAACTGTTACCCTTGGCATTGATGGTAAGGCGATCAGCAACAAACAGAACGACGGGACTGTCACCACATGAAGTCGTCATGGGACGACCTCAGAGGCTGCCATTTTCTGCACCCTTCACTGCCAAGCAGATGGACATTCACAAGATGGATGAAAATATGTTGAATTATTGCATTGCCTTAACTAAGTGTATTTGCAGTTTCCACCAACAGGTCAAGCAAGCCCAGGTTGAACCAGCTGAAGGAAGGTGCCATAACCTCGAACCAGGAGACAACGTATACATGAAAGTATTCAAGAGAAAGAACGGTCTCCAACCCAGATTCGAAGGTCCGTACCAAGTACTCCTAGCAACTAATACTACTGTAAAGGTGAAAGAGAGACCAACATGGATCCACGCCTCACACTGCAAAAAGAGCCCCAGAACCCGAAGAAAAGGAATCACCAACACCATCAGTAAATGGAAATGGACATTAGGACTATGTTTCCTTGTGACACTTATAATACCTGTAATGCCCGAATTGCATGTAAACACCTTTCTGTATATGTCTCACACTTATGCTAGGGGAACTAATGCCTCCGGGTGTTGGGTATGCACACGGGTGCCCATCCATACAAAGGGAGGAATTCCATTAAGACCTATCCCCTTTAATTCCAATAAAATGGCATATTGGCTGTTTCAACAACATTCAGAAAAGGCAGAAGCCATGGGGTTAGAAAGGCTCCGAAGAATCCAGATCTGATTAGATTATTGTCCTAGTTAGGACAAAAGGGGGGAATGTGGAAACTGACATCATACTTAGCATGCTGGGTAGAATAAAATGGCCAAGTAAAAGTAAGCTGATCATTTGGTAACAAGATTCAGACATAATTAAGCTGATCATTTGGTGACAAGATTCAGACATAATTAAGCTGATCATTTGGTAACAAGATTCAGACATAATTAAGCTGATCATTTGGTAACAAGATTCAGACATAATTAAGCTGATCATTTGGTAACAAGATTCAGACTGAACCTCCTGACAGAATATATGATTAACTAACCTTGTCTGGAGATATTTCTGTTCTGCTGACCTTTTGATTGTCCTTCTGCCAAATTCTTAATTTGTTTAACTCTTAATTTGTTTTAAAATGATACAATACCATCACACGTGATTTATAGAACACTTGCTTGTTTGAATGTATAAATATGCTGCATTCACAGATGTTCTCTGGAGTTGTGAGCCTAGCCATTGACTGGGCTCTCGCTCCCCTTATGCAAGTAAAATAAAGCTTTGCTTATCTGACGGTGCTTACGTGTTTCAGAGTCTTACTCGGAGTCAAGATTTCGACAGGAGAGAGTATTCAGTTGCTCTCACTATGGGAAGAGGTTCAGGCAGTCATCTCACCTCATTGAGCACCAGTGTATTCACACTGGGGAGAGACCGTTCACCTGCCCTGTGTGTGAGAAGGGATTCACTAATTCATCCACCCTGCTGATACACCAGCACATTCACACTGCGGAGAGGCTGTTCACCTGCCCCGTGTGTGAGAAGGGATTCACTAATTCATCCACCCTGCTGATACACCAGCACATTCACACTGCGGAGAGGCTGTTCACCTGCCCCGTGTGTGAGAAGGGATTCACTAATTCATCCACCCTGCTGATACACCAGCACATTCACACTGGGGAGAGACCGTTCACCTGCCCCGTGTGTGAGAAGGGATTCACTAATTCATCCACCCTGCTGATACACCAGCACATTCACACTGCGGAGAGGCTGTTCACCTGCCCCATGTGTGAGAAGGGATTCACTAATTCATCCACCCTGCTGATACACCAGCACATTCACACTGGGGAGAGGCCGTTCACCTGCCCCGTGTGTGAGAAGGGATTCACTAATTCATCCACCCTGCTGATACACCAGCACATTCACACTGGGGAGAGACCATTCACCTGCCCCGTGTGTGAAAAGGGATTCACTAATTCATCCACCCTGCTGATACACCAGCACATTCACACTGCGGAGAGGCTGTTCACCTGCCCCGTGTGTGAGAAGGGATTCACTAATTCATCCACCCTGCTGATACACCAGCACATTCACACTGCGGAGAGGCTGTTCACCTGCCCCGTGTGTGAGAAGGGATTCACTAATTCATCCACCCTGCTGATACACCAGCACATTCACACTGGGGAGAGACTGTTCACCTGCCCCGTGTGTGAAAAGGGATTCACTAATTCATCCACCCTGCTGATACACCAGCACATTCACACTGCGGAGAGGCCGTTCACCTGCCCCGTGTGTGAGAAGGGATTCACTAATTCCTCTGGCCTTCTGAGACACCAGCGCATTCACACTGGGGAGAGGCCATTCACCTGCTCCGTGTGTGGGAAGAGATTCACTCAGACATCCAACCTGCTGACACACCAGCGAGTTCACACTGGGGAGAGGGCGTTCACCTGCTCAGTGTGTGAGAAGGGATTCAATCAGTCATCCAACCTGCTGAGACACCAGCAAGTTTACAAGTGACTGCAGCGGTTCGATTCTGCTGTTATTGCTGCTGTTAATCACATCCAGGACTGAACCATGTTCATTCTGACAGTTGGGGTTTGTTTCTGCTGATGTTAATAACCCCTATAACTGGGCTGGATTTTAATATTCTGGATATATAGCTGATTGAGTTGTTGGGGCTGCAGAGTCCCTTTAAGTACTGCTGTCTGATCTTTCCCCTTAATTTCTGATGAGTGTTCCTGAAATATTTTACAATAAAATTATGAACTTTTACTTCAATTGTATATTAATCTTTGCTATAAAATCTACAATTCATTGTCTGAAAGATTCCATTGATTATCATCTCCAATTAGAAAGTGCTGATTAATCCTCGCTGACAGCTCTTACTGACTTGCACATTACACACAGTGGCACCTCCGTTATCCACCAGAAAGAAGGGGAATGGGAATTGGTGGAGAATCGAGAGTCCCCAAATGTTGCCCCTCCCGTCTGGTACAGCAATCCCCTCGGCACGGGAATGGAGACAAGTCCAGTTATAGTGGCGGGATGAGTTAAAGGTATTTACTCAGACGGGCGGAAGGTGGGAAGTGGTGTTCCACGGGGATTGGTGCTGGGACCACTGTTGTTCACCATTTACATGAATGATTTGGACTTGGGAATCAGAAGTACAATTTCAAAATTTGCTGATGACACTAAATTGGGGGGTGTAGTTAATACTGAGGAAGACTGCGATAGCATCCTTGTAGAATTATTCAGTTGTGTTCAGTAAATAGCACCATCTGTTAATTTGCTTTGATCACATCACTATATAGTTACGTGAAAAACAGAAATCATTAAAAGCTCCCAATTTCAGAATTGTTAGTTTCAAACTCAACTTCTTCCAAGTACAATCTAACATTTCAAAAATTGTAATGGATGTAGGCGAGATATTGGACTGTTGTCTTACACAATCCAAACACAGTGACACACAGACAGATGGGCAGGTGTAGCTTCACAGCGAATCCTTTCAAGCCTCAGTAAAAAGTGGCAGACTGGCAATCCATTGTCCACTAATGGAGTTGTGATCTTTGTAAATTAAGAAATGGAAATGTGTCAAAGAGTTGATTAACAGAGTGGGGCATCATCTTCCTTTGATTTCTATTTCTGACACCAGGCAACAGAAAAAGGTCATTACAACACGACATAAACAGACTCTTCAGGTGTGAGACATCAGACTTCAGAACAACACGTCTGCCAGCTCTGGCCACAAACCTCAGTACAGTCAACCTTTCAGCAGCTGCAGCCCTGATTAAATAACTAGTAGTTTAACATGTCTAGTAGAACTTTTGTATCAAAATAGAAGAAATGTATTTGTGACACACACACAATTAATAATTAAATCACAATGTGACTGTGAGGATCGATTATCGCATCTTGATACCTTCTATGTCCACCAGTCGAGGAAGGTATCAAGTGAACCGGTGGACACCACCTGCTCCCTCTCCAGGGCCACCCGGGCAGGGACAAGACCATGGGAGAGAGGCAGGCAGCCAGAGTGACCCCCCCATGGGCCCCGTCCATCCTGGGCCTACAAATTGCTGTTTTCACCAGGCCCAAGAGCAGGTCCAGGAGAAGATCCTCCCACTTACCCACCCCCCACTCCGCACCAGGCGGCCAAAGATTAGGAGCGTGGGGCTAAAGTGTAACCAAGAGTTGAGGAGCAGCCCCTTCAGGTAACTATACAGGGGCTGCAACCTCTCACACTGAATATATACACGGCACGTGGACTCCTCCATGCCGCAGAAAACACATCTGATCTTGGAGTCCAGAAAGGAGCTTAAACTGTTGCACACGACAGCTCCCTGCAACAGTCTCCACCCCAGATCCCCAATGGTGCTGGGAAGGACTCCCGCATAGAGAGCCCTCCACTGGGGACCCTCGCCTCTGTCAGACAGCAAGATGACTCGCCAGTTTGATTGAGATTGGGCAATAAACAAAATTAATCAAAAAATGACACAGAAACCCGAGTCCCCGGGTCCTCAGCCCTGGTGTGAAGTACGCTGGCCACCAATTTTCCATTACTAACTCGCACCTCAGGCCCCGCCCAGTCTGGTTTAATTACTAAATGTATTCTAACTCAGGTTTCAGGCCTGTCATTCTGAGGGAAACAAGGCCTCATTTATTGCTGTGTCCCACCCGAGCGGCTGTTAATGGCTTTAATAAAATGGCAGCAAGGTTTTTTATAAAGGTGGAAAGAGGTGAAAAACGCAACTAGCGATACCTCAAAACTCATGGACAGAGAAATCCACTTCATCAGCGCCCCTGCGACAGGACTCAATATTCACCCCCTCCACCACTGGTGCACTGTGTCTGCAGTATGTACGGTCTACAAGATGACCACGGTCAGGCCGTGTGGAGTCAAGGGCCAGGCAACAGAATGGATGGAAAGATCGCTACAAACTTCCCTTAACTCCAACCCTCTGATTTCTGTTTTGTAGCCAGCTTTCCATCCATTCTGCTGCCTGGCCCTTCACTCCACATGGCCTGACCTGGGTCATCTTGTCGATCTTACATACTGTTATGGACAGCAAGCTGGTCACAAAACAGAAAACAGAGAGTAGGGGTTGGGAGTAGCTACTCAGACTGGCAAAAGGTGGGAAGTGGTGTTCCACAGGGATCGGCGCTGGGATCACTAATGTTCACCATTTACATAAACGATTTGGACACGTGAATCAGAAGAACAATTTCAAAGTTTGTCGATAACACCAAATTGGGAGGTAGAGTTAATACTGAGGAAGACAAAATGCAAGAAGACATTAATAAATTTCAGAATGGGCGTGTAATTGGCAAATGAATTTCACTGTAGGTCAGTGTGAGGTGGTGTGTTGATGAATTTCACTATGGATCAGTGTCAGGTGGTGTGTTAATGAATTTCACTATAGATCAGTGTGAGGTGGTGTGTTAATGAATATCACTATAGATCAGTGTGTGGTGGTGTGCTAATGAATTTCACTATAGATCAGTGTGAGGTGGTGTGTTAATGAATTTTACTATAGATCAGTGTGAGGGGGTGTGTTAATGAATTTCACTATAGATCAGTGTGAGGCGGTGTGTTAATGAATTTCACTGTAGATCAGTGTGAGGTGGTGTGTTAATGAATTTCACTATAGATCAGCGTGAGGTGGTGTGTTAATGAATTTCACTATAGATCAGTGTGAGGCAGTGTGTTAATGAATTTCACTATAGATCAGTGTGAGGGGGTGTGTTAATGAATTTCACCATAGGTCAGTGTGAGGTGGTGTGTTAATGAATTTCACTGTAGATCAGTGCAAGGGTGTGTGTTAATGAATTTCACTATAGATCAGTGTGAGGTGGTGTGTTAATGAATTTCACTATAGATCAGTGTGAGGTGGTGTGTTTTGGTGGGAATAAGGAGGCCACTCACTACTTGGACAAGGGGGTGAAATTGGGTTGCTTTGTGCCTCCCGCAATATTCAGCAGGAGGTTAGCGGCGGAGGTAGTCGGTAGCTCCCTGCGGCACTGCACCGCCGGCAATGACGTAATCGCCACGCGCAGCACCCCGGCTGCAACCTTGGGTTGCGACCCCTGACCTATCGCCGGACGCTATGTCCGACAGGGTCAGGGGTCGTTTCTGCAGCCGTGGCGATGCCACTTAAAGGGCAGGTGTCGGGCAGCAACTTTTTGTTTTGGCCGACAGCCAGCACCTGCCCCCTTCCCCTTTCTTCTTCGGGGTGTCGGCCGCGATCGCATAGCCCGGCGCTCCTCTTGATCTGACACCCCACTCCCCGGTGGTCCAGCATGGCCCCGGTGTGCGCAGTGCTAGGCCCCTCCCCTTTAATTAGGGAGGGAGGTCTGCTATGACATGGTGCTATGTGCCGACGGGCATGGTGCTGTTACACGAAGCGCCATCAAATTCACTGGTAGCGCCTCAAGAGGGAGGAGAGCGCTTCCAGTAGCACCCTGCCTCCTGCCTGGGGCGCTACCACTGAACTTAATGCGCAGGGGCGCTAACTTTTTCGGGGTGCTAAAATTAGCCCCGGCGCCACCAAATTTCTCCCTAAGAGTCTAAATGGGCTGGAGGAGCAGAGGGATCCAGGGATACAGATACACAAATCACTAAAAGTAGCAACACAGGTTAATAAGGCCGTTAAAAAAAAGCACTGGGCTACATTCGTAAACGAGCCTCCTGTTCCGTGCCTAGGAGCTCTGAACCATGGCAGAGAGCGGCTGGGACACTTTTCTCACACGCCTCGAGATTAACCCGCACGGCAACTTTGCTGTCAGTGAAGAGAGACAAGAAAGACCAATGTGCCGTTTGCTCCTCTCAGTGTGGCCCTGAAGGACTGTGTCCAGGCTGGAGTTCTGTTCCCACCGTACGATCCGCCCCCAGATTGCCCTTTCTGAGCTCCAGCCAGGTGATGCTAAACACTCAGGTGGGAAAGACAAAAATCTACAACAATGTGCTTAAAACAAAGTTGATTTATTTGACATCTATCCAGAATATTAAACTCCAGCCCAGTTCCCGGAGTTATTAACATCAGCAGAAACAATCCCCACCTGTCAGAATGAACATGGTTCAGTCCGGGATGTGATTAACAGCAGCAACAACAGAATCCAACTCCTGCAGTCACTTGTGAACCCGCTGGTGTCTCAGCAGGTGGGATGAGCGAGTGAATCCCTTCCCACACAGAGAGCAGCTGAACGGCCTCTCCCCAGTGTGAACTCGCTGGTGTCTCAGCCGGTGGGATGAGTTAGTGAATCCCTTCCCACACTCAGGGCAGGTGAACGGCCTCTCCCCAGTGTGAACTCGCTGGTGTGTCAGCAGATGGGATGAGCGAGTGAATCCCTTCCTGCACTCAGAGCAGGTGAATGGCCTCTCCACAGTGTGAACTTGTTGGTGTGTCAGCAGGTTGGATGACTCAGTGAATCCCTTCCCACACTCAGAGCAGGTGAACGGCCTCTCCCCAGTGTGAGTGCGCAGGTGTATAGTGAGCTCAGATGACCGCCTGAACCCAGTCCCGCATTGAGAGCACCTGAACGGTCTCTCCCCAGTGTGAACACATTGATGGCGTATCAGTTCCCAGGAACCTTTATAGCACTTCCCACAGTCCGAGCATTTAAAAGGTCTCTCATCAGTGTGAACTTGCTGGTGTCTCAGCAGGTTGGATGAGCGAGTGAATCCCTTCCCACACACGCAGGTGAACGGCCTCTCCCCAGTGTGAACTCGCTGGTGTGTCAGCAGGGTGGATGACTGAGTGAATCCCTTCCCACACTCAGAGCAGGTGAACGGCCTCTCCCCGGTGTGAACTCGCTGGTGTGTCTGAAGCTCAGATGACTGAGTGAATCCCTTCCCACACTCAGAGCACGTGAACGGCCTCTCCCCAGTGTGAACTCGGTGGTGTGTCAGCAGGTGGGATGACTGAGTGAATCCCTTCCCACACTCAGAGCAGGTGAACGGCCTCTGCCCGGTGTGAACACGCTGGTGTCTCAGTAGGTTGGATGAATTGGTGAATCCCTTCCCACACACGGAGCAGGTGAACGGCCTCTCCCCAGTGTGAGTGCGCTGGTGTCCCGATAGGTCAGATGACTGAGTGAATCCCTTCTCACACATGGGGCAGGTGAACGGTCTCTCCCCAGTGTGAACACGCTGGTGTATCAGCAGGTTGGATGACTGAGTGAATCCCTTCTCACACACGGGGCAGGTGAACGGTCTCTCCCCAGTGTGAACCCGCTGGTGTATCAGCAGGTTGGATGAATTAGTGAATCCCTTCCCACACTCAGAGCAGGTGAACGGCCTCTCCCCGGTGTGAACGGTGCTTTTTGCTTCCATATTCAAAGGCCGATGATATTCAGTTCCTGATGAATCGAGTGACTGTCAGATCTTGACGTGATGTTTGGTTTGAGTTTCCCATCTGCAAATCCTTCCCTTCTAACACCCTGTAAAATAAATTTAAAACAGGAAGCGTGAGAGAGAACCCACTAAAGAGGCAGGTTGTGAAATTGAGCTCAACGAAGCTGGTTATTTGTGGGGCCGGCACTAGAAAAAAGTGACCATGAAAGCTGCAGGATTGTCATAAAATCCCACAGGTTCACTAATGTCCCTCAGTGAAGGGAATCTGCCACCTGGTCTGGGACTCTGACCTCTATGGGAAGAGAGAGAGAGAGGTGGGAGTGGGAGGGGGCAAAGGAGATGGACTTTATACATCTGCAACTCGACCAGAACTTTGACAGAACCTCCAAAACCTGCAACCTCCAGCACCTAGAAGGACAAAGGCAGAAGGTGCATGGGAGCACCATCATCTCCAAGTTCTCCCAGTCACACACCATCCTGACTTGGACATATATCGCCGTTGCACATCATCACTGGGTGAAAATCCTGGAACTCCTTACACAACAGCATTGTGGGAGTACCTTCACCACACGGACTGCAGCGGTTCAAGAAGGCGGCCCACCATCACCTTCTCAAAGGGAAGATGGGGATTGGCAACATATTCTGGTCTTGCGAGCGACGCCCACATCCCAAGAATGAATTAAAACAAATCTGTATATGTAAAATGGATTAAAAGCCTCTACAGAAATACTTGTTCCTAAAACAATATTCTTTTACATTGTAGGGACAGTGTCTAACAACCTAATCTCCCCCAGAATCCACCTCCCTTGACTGTCACACATTGGAAATTGGTGGGTCCTCCTGGGCTCAGAAGTACTGGGGGTTAAACCCAGCAGCTTCTCCTCCATCTCCACTCCAGCTCAAACTGAAGCAACAAGAAGAGCTACACAGGCGGCCAGGGACCTACCTTCCGTCAACCCGCAATAAAACTCTTTCCGACAGCTGCTGCCTAATGGCGGCCGCAGCACCCACAATTCACCGCGCCCCAGAAACCGCTCTATCCACTGATTTACCCGCTGAGAGTATGCATGCTCCCCGGGGCCGCGGGCCATTCTGGGATCCTGGCTCCTGTCCTTTGCCCCAAGTCGGACTTGGTGGAACCGGCTGAAAAAACCGGGAAGCGGCAGCTCGGATGGGGGAGGCGCTGCACCCTGGGTTTCCTGGTGCCAGGGCCCTGGCCGCACGTCCACCGGGCCCGGCCGCTCTGATTCTGATTGAGTTTTTTGATGAGGAAACAGAGAGGGTTAATGAGGGCAATGCGGTTAACATGTTGTACATGGATTTCCAAAAGGCGTTCGACAAGTGCCACATAATAGGCTTGCCAGCAAAGTTGAAGCCCATGGAATAAAAGGGACAGTGGCAGCATGGATACGGAATTGGCAAAGTGACAGGAAACAGTGTAGTGGTGAACGGTTGTTTTTCAGACTGGAGGAAGGTACACTGTGGTGTTCCCCAGGGGTCGGTACTAGGACCACTGCTTTTCTTGATTGATATATATGTGACTTAGACTTGGGTGTACAGGGCACAGTTTCAAAATATGCAGATGACACAAAACTTGGAAGTATAGTGAACAGTGAGGAGGATTGTGATAGACTTCAAGAGGACATAGACATGCTGGTGGAATGGGCGGACACATTGGCGATGAAGTTTAACGCAGAAAAGTGCGAACTGATATATTTTGGTAGGAAGAATGAGGAGAGGCAATATAAACTAAAGGGTATAAGTCTAAAATGTGTGCATGAACAGAGAGACCTGGGGGTATGTGTGCACAAACCATTGAAGGTGGCAGGGCAGGTTGAGAAAGCAGTTCAAAAAGCGTGCGGGATCCTGGGCTTTATAAATAGAGGCATGGAGTCCAAAAGCAAGGAGGTTATGATGAACCTTTATAAAACACTGGTTTGGCCTCAACTGGAGTATTGTGTCCAATTCTGGGCACCGCATTTTAGGAAGGATGTGAAGGCCTCAGAGAGGGTGCAGAAAAGATTTACAAGAATGGTTCCAGGGATGAGGGACTTCAGTTCGGTGGATAGACTGGAGAAGCTGAGGTTGTTCTCCTTAGAGCAGAGAAGGTTGAGATGAGATTTGATAGAGGTGTTCAAAATCACAAGGGTTCTGGACAGAGTAGATAGAAACTGTTCCCATTGGCGGAAGGGTCGACAACCAGAGGACACAGATTTAAGGTGATTGGCAGAAGAACCAAAGGCGACATGAGGAAAAACTTTTTTACTCAGCGAGTGGTTAGGATCTGGAATGCACTGCCTGAAAGGGTAGTGGAGGCAGATTCAATCACGGCTTTCAAAAGGGAATTGGATAAGTACCTGAAGTAAAGGAATTTGCCGAGTTACGGGGAGTGGGACGAGCTGAAGTGGTCTTGCAGAGAGCCGGCACGGGCTCGATGGGCTGAATGGCCTCTTTCTGTGCTGTAACCATTCTGATTCTATAAAATATTAGAAAGTTTGTTCTACAGAAGCACGGGGTTTATCTGCTTTTATTGATGAATTTAAAAAGTCTCTATTAAAACCTGAGCCAGTGTGTTGTGAGCCAAGGAGCCTTGTGTCCAATGCGGGGAATAAAGGCCCACAGCTTCCCCTGGCCCCGGGCCCTGAACAAGAGACTGGAGAAACTTGCTGCCCTGCGGATCAGACAATCAGCCGGTGCTAGTCCCGCCCCTCGGACTCCCCGATTGGTTGGAGGACCCGCCGCCGGCTCGCTTCTCCAGCCCCGCCCACTGTGTGCCGCTCGTCCCGCCCCTCGGGCTCTCCGATTGGTTGGAGGACCCGCCGCCGGCTCGCTTCTCCAGCCCCGTCCCGCTCGCTCCCTATTGGTCGGAAGCTCCCGTCAATCAGGCCCTGGGCCCGGGTCACGTGTCCCCGAGGAGATCACGTGCTCCGTCCAACTGCCGCCACTCGGCCTCTCAGGTTTTTCTATTTCTCTTTATTCTCTCCCGATCCACCACTTCCCCCCCCACCCCGCGTGATTCTCCACCCAATCGGAGCGGAGAAAACTCACTTTGCGTCACTGATCGCGACTCTGGAACCGACACCAAGGCCTTTCCCGGAATGGCCCGCGCCGACTCCGTCCGGCAGGATCCAAGTGCGCAGGCGCAGCTCTGAGTGGGGGAGGGGGGTTGGTCTCCTCTGGGTATGCGCGGTTATTACCCTTGGTGACCGGGAGGGGTCGCTGTGCCGGACTCGGCCCAAACCGCCGCTCCGTGTGCGCATGCGCAGACTATCGTCTGTCAATCAACCATCAGCCAGAAGAGGTCGCTGGTGAGACCAGTGAAGAAAGAAACACTTGCATTTCTATGGCGCCTTTCACCACCACTGAACGCCCCAAAGTGCTTTACAGCCAATGAAGTACTTTTGAAGTGCAGTCACTGTTGTAATGTAGGAAATGCGGCAGTCAAATAGCGCACAGCAAGCTCCCACAAACAGCAATGTGATGATGACCAGAAAATCTATCTTATTGTTAACTCTGTTTCTCTCTCTACGGATGTTGCCTGGCCTGCTGAGTGTTTCCAGCATTTCCTGTTGTTATTTCAGATTTTCAGCATCCGCAGTATTTTGCTATTATCCTTTTGTTACATTGATTGAGGGATAAACATTGGCTAGGACACCGGGGATATTTCCCCTGCTCTTTCCCACATTACAACAGTGACTACACCTCAAAAGTACTCCATTGGCTGTAAAGCACTTCAAGACATCTGCTGGTCATGAAAGCACTATATAAATGCAAGTCTTTCTTTCTCAAAATAGTGTCATGGGATCTTTTACATCCACCTGAGAGAGCAGACAGGGCCTCACTTTAATGTCTCATCTGAAAGACGCCACCTCTGACAGTGCCTCAGTACTACACTGGAGTGTTAGCCTGAATTTTTGTGCTCAAGTCTCTGGAGTGGGACTTGAACCCACAACCTTATGCCTCAGAGGTAAGAGTGCTACCATAGAGTCATAGATTTATACAGCACAGAAAGGGGCCCTTCAGCCCATCGTGTCCGCGCCGGCCATCAAGCCCTGTCTATTCTAATCCCATTTTCCAGCACTTGGTCCGTAGCCTTGTATGCTATGGCGTATCAAGTGCTCATCTAAATGCTTCTTGAATGTTGTGAGGGTTCCTGCCTCTACCACCCTTTCAGGCAGTGAGTTCCAGATTCCAACCACCCTCTGGGTGAAAAAGTTTTTCCTCCGATCCCCTCTAAACCTCCTGCCCCTTACCTTGAAACTATGCCCCCTGGTTATTGACCCCTCTACTAAGGGGAAAAGTTCCTTTCTATCTACCCTATCTATGCCCCTCATAATTTTGTACACCTCAATCAGGTCCCCCCTCAGCCTTCTCTGCTCTAAGGAAAACAACCCCAGCCTGTCCAGTCTCTCTTCATAGCTGAAGTGCTCCAGCCCAGGTAACACCCTGGTGAATCTCCTCTGCGCCCTCTCCAATGCAATCACATCCTTCCTATAGTGTGGCAACCAGAACTGCACACAGTATTCCAGCTGTGGCCTAACTAGCGTTTTGTACAGCTCCATCATAACCTCCCTGCTCTTGCCTTCATTAGCCGAGGCATAGAATATAAGTATCCCATATGCCTTCTTAACCACCCTATCTAGCTGTCCTGCTGCCCTCAGGGATCTATGTACATGCACACCAAGGTCCCTCTGATCCTCTGTCCTTCCTAGGGTCCTACCATTCATTGTATATTCCCTTGTTAGTCCTCCCAAAATGCATCTCCTCACACTTTTCAGGGTTAAACTCCATTTGCCACACTGCTGCCCATCTAACCAACCCGTCTATATTCTCCTGTAGCCTGAGGCTTCCCTCCTCGCTATTTACCATTCCACCAATTTTTGTGTCATTTGCGAACTTACTGATCATACCTCCTACATTCATATCTTAATCATTAATGTACACTACAAACAGCAAAGGACCCAGACCCTGTGGTACACCAGTGGACACAGGCTTCCAGTCACGAAAACAACCTTCAACCATCACCCTCTGCCTCCTGCCACGAAGCCAATTTTGGATCCAATGTGCCAAATTGCCCTGGATCCCATGGGCTTTTACCTTCTTGACCAGTCTCCCTTGTGGGACTTTGTCAAAAGCCTTACTAAAGTCCATGTAGACCACATCAACTGGACTGCCCTCATCCACACACCTAGTCGCCCCCATCGAAAAATTCAGTCAAATTGGTTAGACATGATCTCCCCCTGACAAAGCCATGCTGACTATCCTTGATTAATCCTTGCCTCTCCAAGTGGAGACTAATTCTGTCCCTCAGAAGTTTTTCCAATAATTTCCCTACCACTGATGTTAGGCTCACTGGCCTGTAATTCCCTGGTTTATCCCTACTACTACCCTTCTTGAATAATGGTACTACGTTAGCTGTTCTCCAGTCCTCTGGCACCTCCCCTGTGGTCAGAGAGGTTCTGAAAATTTGTGTCAGAGCCCCTGCAATCTCCTCCCTTGCCTCACACAGCAGGCTGGGATATATCTCATCTGGGCCTGGGGGTTTATCCACTTTTAAGCCTGCTAAAACCACTAGTACCTCCTCCCTCTCAATACTAATTTGTTCAAGTATATCACAATCCCCCTGCCTGATTTCTATGCCTGCATCGTCCTTCTCCATAGTGAACACAGATGCAAAATATTAATTTAAAACCTCACCTACATCTTCTGGCTCTACACACAGATTGCCACTTTGGTCCCTAATGGGCTCTACTCTTTCCCCGGTTATCCTCTTGCCCTTAATATACTGATAAAACACCTTGCGATTTTCCTTTATTTTGCCTGCCAGTGTTTTTTCATGACCCCTCTTCGTTCTCCTAATTTCTTTTTTAAGTACCCCCCTGCACTTTCTATGCTCCTCTAGGACTTCCACTGTTTTTAGTCCTTTGTATCTGCCAAAAGCCTTCCTTTTTTTCCGAAACCATTCTTGTATGTCCCTCGACATCCAGGGTTCCCTGGGCTTGTTGGTCCCACCCTTGACCTTTACGGGAACATGTTGGCGTTGTACTCTCCCTATTTCCTTTCTGAAAGTCTCCCACTGCTCTGATGTGGATTTTCCTACAAGTAGCTGATCCCAGTCCACTTTGGCCAGATCCTGCCTTATCATATTAAAATCGGCCTTCCCCCAATTTAGAACCTTTATTTCCGGTCCATCTTTGTCCTTTTCCATAACTACTTTAAATCTCACCAAATTATGGTCACTGTCACCAAAATGCTCTCCTACTAACCCTTCTACCACTTGCCCTGCTACATTCTGTCGAATTAGGTCCAGTACTGTAATGTATGTACCTTTAAGGGGAGAACTACTTTTTACAGCTCCTGTATACTGTAAGTACCGGCAGTGACCACACCTGTATATAAACCCTGAGTAGTGATCTGTACAGTTAGTTTTAGAGTAACCCTCATTCAGTAAACACCTGTTGAATCGTTCTCTGCAGTCTTTTGTCTGATTATTGAAGGACACAACATTAAGATACACGGATCTAACAGTGGCGACGAGCAAGTTCGAACCTACCTGCAACTCCGGATCACCTCCTAGGGATTCGCTCCTGGAGAACAGTGGAAGAAGATCGAGTCCAGAAGCACGGGCTTCGACCACGGGCAACCGCCCAGTCATCCAGCGGAGATTTGAGCATCGCAGGGGAGGCTGTCGAGAGCCAGGCTTGGCTTTCCAGTCACGGTGGTCCAGCAAAACGGGCTGGCAACAGGTACTGCGCAGACACTTTCCGGACAGCGACGGGCTAGAGCCCGACCGAGCGGCACAGAAAAAGGCCGAGCAGCGTTGACGGGGGAGAGAGAGAGGGCAGAGCGCACAGGGCGCAGCCGGTGTTCAGGACCGAGCGGCGTCAACGGGGGAGAGAGGTGAGAGAGAGCAGAGCGCAGCCGGTGTTCAAGGGCCGAGCAGCGTCAACGGGGGAGAGAGGCGTGCAGGAAAACGCGCAGAGCGCAGCCGGTGTTCAAGGGACGAGCAGCGTCAATGGGGGAGAGGCGCGCGTAGGAAAACGCGAAGCGCTGCCATTGCCACGAGGACCACAGAGAGCGGCGTTGGCAGCAGCGCAGGAGCAGCGCACGAAACCCACAGGGCGTCACCATTTGCCACGAGGACCGGCGAGAGCGGCATTGGCAGCAGCGCGGGAGACGCAATTTTAAGCCGCAGCGGGGAAGAAGGGAAAGCGCGGGAGACACCATTTTAAGCTAGTCTACCCACACCCAAAAATGCCGAAGAGTGGCAGTATCACAGCGTACGACAATGAAGTCGAAGATTGGACGACATATGTCGAACGCATAGAAATATACTGCAAGGCGAATGAAGGAAGTGCCAGGTGACAAGAAAGCGCTGGTATTGTTGAATTCAATGGGTGCAAAAACGTACGGCTTACTACGAAACCTAGTAACCCCAGAGAAGCCAGTAGAAAAGGATTTTGAAAACATAGTGTCAATCCTACAGGACCACTTAAACCCCACACCGCTGCTAATAGCAGAAAGATTTAAGTTTCACAAAAGGAACCAGCATAAAGATGAAAGTAATGCTGAGTATTTAACGGAACTCCGCAAGCTATCGAAACACTGCCAGTTTGGAACGGGACTAGCAGATACTTTAAGGGACAAATTTGTGTGTGGGCTTCAAAGTGAAGGAACCCAGAAATGGCTTCTATCAGAAAAGGATCTTACGCTGGACAAGGCTTTCAGCATTGCAGTATCACACGAAGCAGCAGCACGGGGCGCTGCAGAGATACAATGGAGACCGCAAGAATATGGCACAAATGAAATGTCATACGGAACAGTGAAGTGCTATCGCTGCGGCAGAACAACACACGACCATAATGATTGCTGGTTCAAGGACAAAGTGTGCAGACAGTGTGGAAAAGTAGGACACATAGCAAGAGTCTGCAGGTCGGGAAAGAAAACCAGCAGCAAGAAATCTCCACAGGAGAAGTACAAGAAGGTACATAAGGTGATGGAGAGTAGTTCAGACAAACAGAAGAGTGATACAGACTCCGGAAGCAAGGAGCTGGGTTGTCTGAAACTACATAATGTGATCAAAACGGAGGATCACCAAACTATCTGGGTCACGCTCAAGATAGCAGGAGTCCAAGTGAAAATGGAATTGGACACAGGATCAGCCATAACAGTCATAAACCGAAGGGACTACAAGCGGCTATTCTCACATATACCCTTGAGGGATACAAAGATTGTCTTGAAGACGTACACGGGGCAAAAAGTCTACCCCAAAGGAAAAATAAGGGTGAAAGTTATATATAACGGCAAGGAAACACCAAAAATGGACCTATATGTATTGCCAGATGGAGGATCACTACTACTAGGATGTGAATGGATCCGGAAGGTACAGCTAGATTGGCATTCCATACAGGCACTGACTGTGGCTGACAAAAAGGATGATGACGTCACACCTGGGCGACTGTCAAAGATCCTAACTGACGTGAAAGAAGTGTTCCAGCAAGGACTCGGAACACTAAAAGGCATGACAGCGATGATTAAAATTGAAGAAAACGCAAGCCCAAAATTTTTTAAGGCCAGACCGGTACCTTATGCGATCCGCCCAGCCGTCGAAGCAGAGCTGGAGAGTCTGGAACGTTCAGGTGTACTGTCCAAGGTAGGCTGGAGCGAGTGGGCTACACCCATTGTCCCTGTGATGAAAAAGTCATTGAGCAGCACGCCTGGGGAACCAAGAAAGGTTCGCATCCGTGGGGACTTTAAGGTAACAGTGAACCCGGTCCTTCACACCGTACAATATCCACTTCCGCGGATTGAAGATATTTTCGCCTCGCTATCTGGAGGGAAACACTTCACTAAGATTGATCTGGCCCAGGCGTATCTGCAAATGGAGGTAGAAGAAGCATCAAAAAAATACCTCACAATCAAGAACATAAGAACATAAGAACAGAAGAAATAGGAGCAGGAGTAGGCCAATCGGCCCCTCGAGCCTGCTCCACCATTCAATAAGATCATGGCTGATCTGATCCTAACCTCAAATCTTCTATCACTCTCCATCCACCCGAGCCCATGTGATCTCCCGGGAGAGGCGAAAAACCAGATAAAAGACCCAATGGCCAATTTGGGAGAAAAAAATCTGGGAAATTCCTCTCCGACCCATCTAGGCGATCGAAACTCGTCCAGGAGATCACTCTGTCCCTATATATTCTCCAGTACTTACCTTCTGTAAAGGCGATCTCCACCCCAGCCAGGAACAGGAATAAAACCATCTCCTGAAATCTAACACAGAATTAGAACACAGTAGGAGCAGAACCAGGCTACATGGCCCCTGGGCCCACTCCACTACCCACAGGGCCATGACCATTCCAAACCTAGACTCATGTCCAATTTCCTGCCTGCTCCCCGTAACCCTTAATTCCCTTTACTTCTAGGAAACTATCTATTTCTGTTTTAAATTTATTTAATAATGTAGCTTCCACAGCTTTCTGGGGCAGCAAATTCCACAAACCTACCACCCTCTGAGTGAAGAAGTTTCTCCTCATCTCAGTTTTGAAAGAGCAGCCCCTTATTCTAAGATTATGCCCCCTAGTTCTAGTTTCACCCATCATTGGGAACATCCTCACCGCATCCACCCGATCAAGCCCCTTCACAATCTTATATGTTTCAATAAGATCGCCTCTCATTCTTCTGAACTCCAATGAGTAGAGTTCCAATCTACTCAACCTCTCCTCATATGACCATCCCCTCATCCCCGGGATTAACCGAGTGAACCTTCTTTGTACTGACTTGAGAGCAAGTATGTCTTTTCTTAAGTATGGACACCAAAACTGTATGCAGTATTCCAGGTGCGGTCTCACCAATACCTTGTACAACTGCAGCAATACCTCCCTGTTTTTATATTCTATCCCCCTAGCAATAAAAGCCAACATTCCATTGGCCTTCTTGATCACTTGCTGCACCTGCATACTAACTTTTTGAGTTTCGTGCACCAGGACCCCCAGATCCCTTTGTACTACAGTACTTTCCAGTTTCTTGCCATTAAGATAATAACTTGCTCTATGATTTTTCCTGCCAAAGTGCATAACCTCACACTTTCCAGTATTGTATTCCATCTGCCAAATCTCTGCCCACTTACTTAGCCTGTCTATGTCCCTTTGCAGGTTTTTTATGTCCTCCTCACTCACTACTTTCCGTCCCATCTTTGTATCATCTGCAAACTTTGATATGTTACACTCGGTCCCCTCCTCCAAATCGTTAATATAGATTGTAAAGAGTTGGGGACCCAGCACTGACCCCTGCGGAACACCACTAGTTACTGGTTGTCAGTCTGAGAACGAACCATTTATCCCAATTCTCTGCTTTCTGTTAGCGAGCCAATCCGCTACGCACGCCAGAATATTACCCCCAATCCCGTGATTTTTTATCTTGAGCAATAATCTTGTGTGTGGCACCTTGTCAAATGCCTTTTGGAAGTCTAAATACACTACGTCCACTGGTTCCCCTTTATCCACCCTGTATGTTACTTCCTCAAAAAACTCAAGCAAATTTGTCAAACATGACTTCCCCTTCATGAAACAATGCTGAGTTTGTCCTATTAAATTATGTTTATCCAAATGTCCCGTTACTGTCTCCTTAATAATGGACTCTAACATTTTACCAACCACAGATGTTAGGCTAACAGGTCTATAGTTTCCAGCCTTCTGCCTACTACCCTTTTTAAATAAGGGTGTTACATTAGCAGTTTTCCAATCTGCCGGGACCTTTGCTGAGTCCAGGGAGTTTTGGAAAATTATTACCAATGCATCCACAATCCCTACCGCCACTTCCCTCAAGACCCTAGGATGCAAGCCATCAGGTCCAGGGGATTTATCCGCCTTGAGTACCATTATTTTACCAAGTACCACTTCCTTAGTGGTTTTAATCGTATTTAGCTCCTCCCCCGCTAGGGCCCCCTGTTTGTCCAGTGTTGGGATATTCTTAGTGTCCTCTACCATAAAGTCTGATACAAAATAATTGTTCAGCGTTTTTGCCATCTCCATGTTTCCCACCATTAATTTCCCGGTCTCATCCTCTAAGGGACCAACATTTACTTTAGTCACCCTTTTTCTTTTTATATAACTATAGAAACTTTTGCTGTCTGTTTTTATATTTTTTGCTAATTGACTTTCATAATCTATCTTCCCTTTCTTAATCAATCTTTTAGTTATGTTTTGCTGTCTTTTAAAGACTTCCCAATCTTCTATCCTCCCACTAGATTTGGCTACCTTATATGCCCTTGTTTTTAGTCGGATACTATCCTTAATTACTTTACTTTGCCACGGATGGCTATCTTTTCTTTTACACCCTTTTTTCCTCAGTGGAATATATATTTTTTGGAAGTTGTAAAATAACTCCTTAAATGTACACGACTGATCATGTACCGTCTTACCCTTTAATCTATTTTCCCAGTCCACTCTAATCAATTCCGCTCTCATACCTTCATAGTCTCCTTTATTCAAGCTCAGCACGCTTATTTGAGATCCAACCTTCTCACCCTCTAATTGAATATGGAATTCAACCATGTTATAGTCACTCATTCCAAGGGGATCCTTTCCTAGGACATTTTTAATTAATCCTGTCTCATTACACAGGACCAAATCTAAGGTTGCTTGCCCCCTGGTTGGTTCAGTTACATACTGCTCAAGAAACCCATCCCTAATACACTCAATGAACTCATCCTCAAGGCTGTTTTGCCCAATTTGATTTGTCCAGTTAATATGATAATTAAAATCCCCCATAATTATAGATGTTCCCTTATTGCAAGCCTCAACTATTTCCTGATTAATACTCCGTCCAACAGAGTTGCAACTGTTCGAAGGCCTATAGCATACATCCACTAGTGTTTTTTTCCCCTTATTATTCCTTATTTCCACCCAAACTGTTTCACTATCCTGCTCCTTTGACCCAATATCATTTCTCTGTATTACAGTGATTCCTTCCTTTATTAACATAGCCACCCCACCTCCCCTCCCTTCCTGCCTGTCCTTCCTGATTGTTAAATAACCTGGTATGTTTAATTCCCAGTCATGGTCACCCTGCAGCCATGTTTCTGTAATGGCCACAAGATCATACCCATATGTCATTATTTGTGCCATTAACTCATTCATTTTGTTACGAATGGTACGTGCATTCAGATAAAGAACTTTCAAATATGTTTTGTAACACTTAGTTCCTGTTTTTTCCCCTTTTAGTACTTTACTTTTTACTCCATACCTTCTGTCCCTTCCTGACACGTTCTGTTTTTTAATTCCCCCACTGCTACCTAAGTCTATGACCTTCTTTGTTGTCATTTCTATTATTTGCTCTCTAGAAACCTCCCCCCAACTAATTAGTTTAAAGCCCTCTCTACAGCCCTAGTTATATGATTCGCCAGGACTCTAGTCCCAGCACTGGCCAAGTGGAGTCCATCCCAACGGAACAGCTCCCTCCTGTCCCAGTACTGGTGCCAGTGTCCCAAGAAGCAAACCCATTTCACAGCAGCAATCACAGCAACCTCACAGTGCAGATAGAGGCCATTTCGGCCCATCGAGCCTGCACCGACACATATCCCACCCGATCCCCGTAACCCCTACACCAACACATATCCCACCCTATCCCCGTAACCCCACGTATTTAATCCCCCTAACACTAAGGGTCAATTTTATCATAGCCAATCAACCTAACCCGCACATCTTTGGACTGTGGGAGGAAACCGGAGCACCCGCACGCAAACATGGGGAGAATGTGCAAACTCCACACAGACAGTCACCCGAGGCCGGATTCGAACCCAGGTTCCTGGCGCTGTGAGGCAACAGTGCTAACCACTATGCCGCACCAGTCTTTGAGCCACGCACTTAACTCTTTAATTTTATTTATCCTAGCCAAATTCGCTCGTGGCTCAGGTAATAACCCAGAGACTATTACCCTTGAGGTTCTGTTTTTTAATTTGACCCCTAGCTGCTCATACTCCTTTAACAGAACCGTCTTCGTTGTCCTATCTACGTCGTTTGTACCAACATGGACCACGACAACTGGATCCTCCCCCTCCCACTCCAAGTTTCTTTCCAGCCCAGAAGAGATGTCCTTAACCCTGGCACCAGGCAGGCAACACAGCCTTCGGGACTCCCGCTCTTGACTGCAGAGAACCCTATCTATCCCCCTAATGATACTATCCCCAACCACTACAACATTTCTTTTTACTCCCTCCACTTGAATGGCCCCCTGTACCACGGTGCTGTGGCCAGGTTGCTCATCCTCCCTGCAGTCCCCGCTCCCGCCCTCACAGGGAATCAACACCCATAAAGGTCTCTACCAATACAACTGGCTGGTATTCGGGGTAGCATCAGCTCCGGCTATTTGGCAGAGGGCAATGGAACAAGTCCTGCAAGGGATCCCAGGGACCCAGTGTTATTTGGACGACATCCTGGTCATGGGCGAAAATGACAGTGATCACCTTGCCAACCTGGAGCAGGTGCTCACTAGATTGCAGGAATATGGGCTGTGAGCTAACCGCCCCAAATGCGAGTTTTTTAGAAAACAGATCTCGTATTGTGGCCACGTTATCAATAAAGAGGGGTTACATAAGAACATAAGAAATAGGAGCGGGAGTAGGCCAATCGGCCCCTCGAGCCTGCTCCGCCATTCAATAAGATCATGGCTGATCTGATCCTAACCGCCAATCTACTATCACAGAACCATCTCCTGAATCTAACAGAATTAGACACACGAAATAGGAGCAGGATCAGTCCCCAGAGAAGATTGAGGCAGTAGTCAAGGCTCCAGCACTGGAAAATGTGTCACAACTGAGGTCGTTCCTCGGGCTGGTAAACTACTACCATAAGTTCTTGCCAAATTTGTCTACAATACTACACCCACTGAACACCCTACTGCAAACTGGGGTGCCATGGAAGTGGAGTGACGAATGTAGACGAGCTTTCCAGAAGAGCAAAACACTAATCACATCGAAAGAGGTATTGGCCCATTACAACCCGGCATTACCAATTCGGTTGGCATGTGATGCGTCACCCTACGGCATTGGAGTGGTGTTGTCGCACAAATTCTCAGACGGCTCAGAGAGGCCAATAGCCTTTGCGTCACGATCACTAACCTCAGCCGAGCGTAACTATGCCCAGATTGACAGGGAAGCCCTCAGCCTAGTGTGGGGAGTGAAAAAGTTCAATCACTATCTGCATGGGCAGAAGTTCACCTTGCTGACTGACCACCAACCACTTATCTCCATCTTTAATCCAAAGAAGGGCGTTCCGGTGATGACTGCACAACGGCTACAAAGATGGTCCCTTTTTCTAGGGGCGCACCAATATGAAATCGAGTATAAGGGCACGAAACAGCATGGAAACGCTGATGGGCTATCACACCTGCCACTGCCTACTGCGGAGGAAGCACCAGCAGTGGATCCTGTCAAAATATTTCATTCGACTATAATTGAATGCTTGCCAGTAACTAACTCTAGTATAAAGAAGGAGACCCGAAATGACCTGACACTGTCTCGGGTATATGATTTGACGGTGAAGGGATGGCCAGCACATGGCGACTCACTGTTGCCAGCATTCTCATCCAGAAGAGAACAGCTGTCAGTATGCCAGGCGACCTTGATGTGTGGATCCCGAGTGGTAATTCCACCCAAGTTAAGGGAGAGCGTGCTCAATGAGCTTCACAAAGGTCATCTGGGAGGGGTAAAAGTGAAAAGCCTAGCCAGGGCTTATGTCTGGTGGCCGGGAATCGATAAACAAATCGAGGACCTGACGAAGAGCTGCTCAGGATGCCAGAAAGTCCAAAATGCACCACCACAGGCCCCTCTACACCCATGGGAGTGGCCCTCATCTCCATGGCAATGGGTGCATATTGATTTTGCTGGTCCATTCATGGACTCAATGTTTTTAATAGCCGTGGATGCGCACTCGAAATGGCCTGAGGTCATCAAAATGTCCTCCACCACCACGGAGAAAACTATTGCAGTCCTACGGACCATTTTTGCCAGGAATGGCTTGCCAGAACAGATTTGCTCCGACAATGGAACACAGTTTGTGTCCGAAGCGTTCTGGAGGTTCTTGAAAAAGAATGGGGTAAGGCATTACACATCCGCCCCGTATCATCCAGCCACAAATGGATTGGCTGAGCGGTTCGGACAAACCTTTAAGAAGGCAATAAAGGCTATGTACAATGACAACATTCTGCTGCAGCACAAGGTGGACAATTTCCTGTTTGCCTACCGGAATGCGACACATGCAGTCACCAACCAGGCCCCAGCCATGATGTTCTTTAAGCGAAGGTTAAGATCTCGCCTGGACTTGCTCAGACGAAACGTACGAAGAGATGTTGAGAGTAAGCAATTCCAGCACATCCATGAGAAGCCAACAAGGAGCTTCAATGTAGGGCAACCAGTCTTGGCCCGCGACTACCGAACAGAAAAATGGCAGCCAGGAACGATATGCACAGGGCAGGGCCCACTAATGTACACAGTGGACGTTGGGGAGAGCATCGTGAGACGCCATGCTGACCAGATCCTAGAGTCACAAGAACAAGTCAACCCCATGCCTCGCCCATACGTACCTGGTGATGAACCCGACGTACAGGTAGCATCTACCCCAGAAACAGTAGCATCGGAAGCTGATGAACCAACAGACGACAGGGGGCCAGAATCGCCTCCGCACCAAGAGCAAGACACTTGGGAAAGGCGCTATCCAGAAAGGATCAGGAAGCCTCCCCAAAGACTGCATTTATAAATAGACTATTTTCAGCTAATGTTGCATGTTAAAAGTGCTAATTGTAATTAGTTTGATATTTAATTGTTAAATGAGTGTTATGGTACTGTTAATCTAAAAGTGGAGGAATTGTAATGTATGTACCTTTAAGGGGAGAACTACTTTTTACAGCTCCTGTATACTGTAGTACCGGCAGTGACCACACCTGTATATAAACCCTGACTGGTGATCTGTACAGTTAGTTTTAGAGCAACCCTCATTCAGTAAACACCTGTTGAATCGTTCTCTGCCGTCTTTTGTCTGATTATTGAAGGACACAACATTAAGATACACGGATCTAACAAGTACTGCCCCCTCTCTTGTAGGACTTTCTACATGTTGGCTGAAAAAGCTCTCCTGGATGCACTTTAAGAATTCCACACCCTCTAAGCCTTTCACACTCTGACTATCCCAGTTGATATTGGGGAGGTTGAAATCCCCAACAATTATTACCCTATTATTTCGACACTTCTCGGAGATTTGCCTACATATCTGTTCCTCAATCTCCCCCTGACTGTTTGGAGGCCAAAAGTACACTCCCAGCAAAGTGCTTGCCCCCTTTTTCTTTTTAAGTTCTACCCATATGGCCTCATTAGAGGAACCTGCTAAGGTATCATCCCTCCTTACAGCAGAAATTGACTCCTTGATTGATATTACTAACCTGATTTTTGGTCAACTCTTGGAGTATTCACGTTTAATAAATCTGCGGGAGAAGGAGTCGCTTCACTTGTACTGGTGCCTGGGGCCTGATCACCTTCCCCAGGAGCAAGGCCTTGACGCTGACTTTGTTCACTTGTACTGGTTCCTGGGGTCTGATCACCTTCCTCAGGAGCAGGGCCTTGATTCTGGGGGTGTTCTGTTGCACCGCTTGGTGTACTTGAGAAGAGCCCCATCAGGGCGAGTGCGGTAGGGTCAGGGGGTGAGTGCGGGAGGGTCAGGGGGTGAGTGCGGGAGGGTCAGGGGGCGAGTGCGGAAGGGTCAGGGGGCGAGAGCGGGAGGGTCAGGGGGCGAGTGCGGGAAGGTCAGGGGGCAAGTGCGGGAGGGTCAGGGGGCGAGTGCGGGAGCATCCATCTCCAGGGCCAGTGTGTATCTGAGTCAATGGGACTCACTGTGACCTTTCTCCCCAGTCCATCTCCAGGATCAGTGTGTATCTGAGTCAATGGGACCCTCTCTGACCATTCTCCCCAGTCCATCTCCAGGACCAGTGTGTATCTGTGTCAATGGGACTCTCTCTGACCATTCTCCCTGGTCCATCTCCAGGACCAGTGTGTATCTGAGTCAATGGGACTCTCTCTGACCTTTCTCCACAGTCCATCTCCAGGACCAGTGTGTATCTGACTCAATGAGATTCTCTGACCATCCTCCCCAGTCCATCTACAGGACCAGTGTGTATCTGAGTAAATGGGAATCTCTCTGACCGTTCTCCCCAGTCCATCTCCAGGACCAGTGTGTATCTGGGTCAATGGGACTCTCTCTGACCTTTCTCCCCAGTCCAACTCCAGAACCAGTGTGTATCTGACTCAATGAGACTTTCTGACCATCCTCCCCAGTCCATCTACAGGACCAGTGCATATCTGAGTCAATGGGACTCCCTCTGACCTATCTCCCCAGTCCATCTCCAGGACCAGTGTGTATCTGGGTCAATGGGACTCTCTCTGACCTTTCTCCCCAGTCCATCTCCAGGACCAGTGTGTATCTGAGTCAATGGGACTCTCTCTGACCTTTCTCCCCAGTCCATTTCCAGGACCAGTGCGTATCTGAGACAATGGGACACTCTCTCAGCTTTCTCCCCAGTCCATCTCCAGGACCAGTGTGTATCTGAGTCAATGGGACTCTGACCTCTCTCCCCAGTCGATCTCCAGGACCAGTGTGTATCTGAGTCAATGGAACACTCTCTCACCTCTCTCCCCAGTCGATCTCCAGGACCAGTGTGTATCTGAGTCAATGGAACTCTCTCTGAACTTTCTCCCCAGTCTATCTCCAGGACCAGTCTCTATCTGTGTCAATGGGACTCTCTCTGAACTTTCTCCCCAGTCCATCTCCAGGACCAGTGTGTATCTGAGTCAATGGGACTCTCTCTGACCTATCTCCCCAGTCCATCTCCAGGACCAGTGTATATCTGAGTCAATGGGACTCTCTCTCACCTTTCTCCCCAGTCCATCTCCAGGACCAGTGTGTATCTGAGTCAATGGAACTCTCTCTGACCTTTCTCCCAGGTCCATCTCTAGGACCAGTGTGTATCTGAGTCAATGGGACTCTCTCTGACCTCTCTCCCCAGTCTATCTCCAGGACCAGTGTGTATCTGAGTCAATGGGACTCTCTCTGACCTTTCTCCCCAGTCCATCTCCAGGACCAGTGTGTATCTGAGTCAATGGGACTCTCTCTGAACTTTCTCCCCAGTCCATCTCCAGGACCAGTGTGTATCTGAGTCAATGGGACTCTCTCTGACCTTTCTCCTCAGTCCATCTCCAGGACCAGTGTGTATCTGAGTCAATGGGACTCTCTCTGACCTTTCTCCCCAGTCCATCTCCAGGACCAGTGTGTATCTGAGTCAATGGGACCCTCTCTGACCTTTCTCCCCAGTCCATCTCCAGGACCAGTGTGTATCTGAGTCAATAGGACTCTCTCACCTTTCTCGCCAGTCTATCTCCAGGACCAGTGTGTATCTGAGTCAATGGGACTCTCTCTGACCTTTCTCTCCAGTCCATCTCCAGGACCAGTGTGTATCTGAGTCAATGGGACTCTCTCTGACCTTTCTCCCCAGTCCATCTCCAGGACCAGTGTGTATCTGAGTCAATGGGACTCTCTCTGACCTTTCTCCCCAGTCCATCTCCAGGACCAGTGTGTATCTGAGTCAATGGGACTCTCTCTCACCTTTCTCGCCAGTCCATCTCCAGGACCAGTGTGTATCTGAGGCAATGGGACTCTCTCTGACCTTTCTCCCCAGTCCATCTCCAGGACCAGTGTGTATCTGAGTCAATGGGACTCTCTCTGACCTATCTCCGCGGTCCATCTCCAGGACCAGTGTGTATCTGAGTCAATGGGATTCTCTCTGACCTTTCTCCCCAGTCCACCTGCAGGACCAGTGTGTATCTGAGTCAATGGGACTCTCTCTGACCTTTCTCCCCAGTCTATCTCCAGGACCAGTGTGTATCTGAGTCAATGGGACTCTCTCTGACCTTTCTCCCCAGTCCATCTCCAGGACCAGTGTGTATCGGAGTCAATGAGACTCTCTCTGACCTTTCTCACCAGTCCATCTCCAGGACCAGTGTGTATCTGAGTCAATGGGACTCTCTCTGACCTTTCTCCCCGGTCCATCTCCAGGACCAGTGTGTATCTGAGTCAATGGGACTCTCTCTGACCTTTCTCCCCAGTCCATCTCCAGGACCAGTGTGTATCGGAGTCAATGGGACTCTCTGACCTTTCTCACCAGTCCATCTCCAGGACCAGTGTGTATCTGAGTCAATGGGACTCTCTCTGACCTTTCTCCCCAGTCCATCTCCAGGACCAGTGTGTATCTGAGTCAATGGGACTCTCTCTGACCTTTCTCCCCAGTCCATCTCCAGGACCAGTGTGTATCTGAGTCAATGGGACTCTCTCTGACCTTTCTCCCCAGTCCATCTCCAGGACCAGTGTGTATCTGAGTCAATGAGACTCTCTGACCTTTCTCCCCAGTCTATCTCCAGGACCAGTGTGTATCTGAGTCAATGGGACTCTCTCTGACCTTTCTCCCCAGTCTATCTCCAGGACCAGTGTGTATCTGAGTCAATGGGACTCTCTGACCTTTCTCCCCAGTCTATCTCCAGGACCAGTGTGTATCTGAGTCAATGGGACTCTCTCTGACCTTTCTCCCCAGTCCATCTCCAGGACCAGTGTGTATCTGAGTCAATGGGACTCTCTCTGACCTTTCTCCCCAGTCCATCTCCAGGACCAGTGTGTATCTGAGTCAATGGGACTCTCTCTGACCTTTCTCCTCAGTCCAACTCCAGGACCGGTGTGTATCAGAGTCAATGGGACTCTCTCTGACATTTCTCCCCAGTCCATCTCCAGGACCAGTGTGTATCTGAGTCAATGGGACTCTCTCTGACCTTTCTCCCCAGTCGAACTCCAGGACCAGTGTGTATCTGAGTCAATGGGACTCTCTCTGACCTTTCTCCCCAGTCCATCTCCAGGGCCAGTGTGTATCTGAGTCAATGGGACCCTCTCTGACCTTTATCCCCAGTCCATCTCCTGGACCAGTGTGTATCTGAGTCAATGGGACTCTCCCTGACCTTTCTCTCCAGTCCATCTCCAGGACCAGTGTGTATCTGAGTCAATGGGACTCTCTCTGACCTTTCCCTCCAGTCCATCTCCAGGACCAATGTGTATCTGAGTCAATGGGACTCTCTCTGACCTTTCTCCCCAGTCCATCTACAGGACCAGTGTGTATCTGAGACAATGGGACTCTCTCTGACATTTCTCCCCAGTCCATCTCCAGGACCAGTGTGTATCTGAGTCAATGGGATTCTCTCTGACCTTTCTCCCCAGTCCATCTCCAGGACCAGTGTGTATCTGAGTCAATGGGATTCTCTCTGACCTTTCTCCCCAGTCCATCTCCAGGACCAGTGCGTATCTGAGTCAATGGGCCTCTCTCTGACCTTTCTCCCCAGTCCATCTCCAGGACCAGTGCGTATCTGAGTCAATGGGCCTCTCTCTGACCTTTCTCCCCAGTCCATCTCCAGGACCAGTGTGTATCTGAGTCAATGGGACTCTCTCTGACCTTTCTCCCCAGTCCATCTCCAGGACCAGTGTGAATCTGAGTCAATGGTACTCTCTCTGACCTTTCTCCCCAGTCCATCTCCAGGACCAGTGTGAATCTGAGTCAATGGGACTCTCCCTGACCTTTCTCCCCAGTCCATCTCCAGGACCAGTGTGTATCTGAGTCAATGGTACTCTCTCTGACCTTTCTCCCCAGTCCATCTCCAGGACCAGTGTGTATCTGAGTCAATGGGACTCTCTCTGACCTTTCTCCCCAGTCCATCTCCAGGACCAGTGTGCATCTGAGTCAATGGGACTCTCTCTGACCTTTCTCCCCAGTCCATCTCCAGGACCAGTGTGTATCTGAGTGAATGGGACTCTCTCTGACCTTTCTCCCCAGTCCATCTCCAGGACCAGTGTGTATCTGAGTGAATGGGATCCTCTCTGACCTTTCTCCCCAGTCCATCTCCAGGACCAGTGTGTACTTGAGTCAACGAGACTCTGTCTGACCTTTCTCCCCAGTCCATCTCCAGGACCAGTGTGTATCTGAGTCAATGGGACTCCCTCTGACCATTCTCCCCAGTCTATGTCCAGGACCAGTGTGTATCTGAGTCAATGGGACTCTCTCTGACCTCTCTCCCCAGTCTATCTCCAGGACCAGTGTGTATCTGAGTCAATGGGACTCTCTCTGACCTTTCTCCCCAGTCCATCTGCAGGACCAGTGTGTATCGGAGTCAATGGGACTCCCTCTGACCATTCTCCCCAGTCTATGTCCAGGACCAGTGTGTATCTGAGTCAATGGGACTCTCTCTGACCTCTCTCCCCAGTCTATCTCCAGGACCAGTGTGTATCTGAGTCAATGCGACTTTCTCCGCAGTCCATCTCCAGGACCAGTGTGTATGAGTTAATGGGACTCTCTCTGACCTTTCTCCCCAGTCCATCTCCAGGACCAGTGTGTATCTCAGTCAATGGGACTCTCTCTGACCTTTCTCCCCAGTCCATCTCCAGGACCAGTGTGTATCTGAGTCAATGGGACTCTCTCTTACCTTTCTCCCCGGTCCATCTCCAGGTCCAGTGTGTATCTGAGTCAATGGGACTCTCTCTGACCTTTCTCCCCAGTCTATATCCGGGACCAGTGTGTATCTGAGTCAATGGGACTTTCTCTTACCTTGCTCCACAGTCGATCTCTGGAAGCTCTTTGAATCGGAAGGGTTCTCTCTGGTTGGTGCTCACAATCCTGTGTTGGTTCAGCTGCTGTCGTTCCTCAGTCTACAATCCCTGTTTACTCTCAGCTGAGCACCTTCCTCAATCACACCATCATTCACCGGGAGATCTAATTGTGGCAGAGCAGCAAATAAGAACAATATTGAAAGCGTGAAATAATGTAATGTAGTCTTTTAATCTGCTTACTAATAATTCAATTTGAAGGCCGAGTATTTGTTTGATTTTGTGCCTTTCCTCAGATCCCCAGTTGCGAGGCTGTGTGTTTAGTTTGGAGATTCTCCTGACAGTAAATTTTCGGCCTCCTGAGACTCCCCCATTCTCACTGCTCTGGGCGGAAATGCGCCATTTTCTGTGCGAGTTACTGACCGGAGCGGTGACCTAAACTCGGGGCTGAGCAGCCGCTGTCGGGCCGAGATCCCTCAGTCACAGAGCGGGCCCTGTAACCCAGGCAACCAGCCTGTTTCTCAGCGGCTAGCGCCGCTCGGCCCAGCACACAGCAAACCCAGGTTCAGCAGGGGAGCGGCACTGCGCCTGCGCCGGAGGGCAGGGGAGCGGCACTGCGCCTGCGCGGGAGGGCAGGGGAGCGGCACTGCGCCTGCGCCGGAAGGCAGGGGAGCGGCACTGCGCCTGCGCGGGATGGCAGGCGAGCGGCACTGCGCCTGCGCCGGAGGGCAGGGGAGGGGCACTGCGCCTGCGCGGGAGGGCAGGGGAGCGGCACTGCGCCTGCGCCGGAGGGCAGGGGAGCGGCACTGCGCCTGCGCCGGAGGGCAGGGGATCTGCAGTGCGCCTGCGCCGGAGGGAGGGCAAGGGAGCGGCACTGCGCCTGCGCGGAAGGGCAAGGGAGCGGCACTGCGCCTGCGCGGAAGGGCGAGGGAGCGGCACTGCGCCTGCGCGGGAGGTAGAGCAAGGGAGCACCACTGCGCCTGCGCGGGAGCGAGAAAGGGAGCGACACTGCGCCTGCGCGCTAGCGAGTAAGGGAGCGGCACTGCGCCTACGCCGGAGTGCACGGGAGCGGCAGTGCGCCTGCGCCGGAGAGAGAGAGAAAAGGAGCGGCACTGCGCCTGCGCGGGAGAGGGCAAAGGAGCGTCACTGCGCCTGCGCGGGAGAGTGTAAGGGAGCGGCACTGCGCCTGCGCGGGAGAGAGTAAGGGTGCGGCACTGCGCCTGCGCTGGAGAGAGTAAGGGAGCGGCACTGCGCCTGCGCTGGAGAGAGTAGGGGAGCAGCACTGCGCCTGCGCGGCAGGTTGATGTCGCACGAACGCATCACTGTCGCTCCCAGTGGTGGGAGGACTACATCGCAACATATTGTCAGGAGGCGGCGATTCAGCCCCTCCAGCCTGTTCCACCAGCCAATTCCATTCACTCCAGCTGATTTCAAGAAAGGGCTGAGCATACTGGATACAACAAGCACCCGACAACACCCCGGACTAGCCGCGCCTCTAGCCAAGCTATTCCAGTACAGCTACAACACTGACATCGACCCGACAATGTGGAAAACTGCCCAGGTATGTCCTGTCCACAAAAAGCAGGACAAATCCAACCTGGCCAATTACCGCCCCATCAGTCGACCCGCAATTATCAGCAAAGTGATGGAAGGTCTCATCGACAGTGCTATCAAGCAGCACTGACTCACCAATAACCTGCTCAATGATGCCCAGTTTGGGTTCCGCCAAGACCATTTGGCTCCCAACCTCATTACAGTCTTGGTCCAAATATGGACAAAGGAGCTGAATACCAGAGGTGAGGGGAGGTGAGAGTGACTGCCCTCGGCATCAAGGCTGCATTTGACCAACTGTGGCATCAAGGAGCCCTAGTAAAACTGAAGTCAATGGGAATCGGGGGGGGGAACCTCCACTGGCTGGAGTCTTACCTAGCACAAAGGAAGATGGCTGTGGTGATTGAAGGTCAATCATCTCAGCCCCAGGACATTGCTGCAGGAGTTCCTCAGGGCCGTGACCTAGACCCAACCATCTTCAGCTGCTTCATCAACGACCTTCCCTCCAACATGAGGTCAGAAATGGGGATGTTCGCTGATGACTGCAGCGAGGTGATTTACTTTCTATGTTACCTTACACTGTACACACACAGCCCGAGAATGGCCTCTCCCTTCCCCCACTCACTCCATGTTCCGGAAATATTTCCTGCTTCAATCTGTCTCGTACAAACAGCCCCGACTGCCGCTGAACTTACCCCGACACAAAGCCCATCTGCGGACACAGTCCCAGTGCGATGAGCTGCTGTGAGGAGGCTGCTGTTTGCTTCCTTACTCGTGTCGTGATATATCCACTCCCTGATGTGTTCAGCGATCATCAGCCAAGCACAGAAGAAACGGCCCCCGCTGGCAGAGCTGGGGGAGGGGAGCTCGCAGGGGCCCTTCCTGTCACTTTAAACACTGTGTGGGGAGAGGGGGAGGAGCAGGCAAGTTTTTATCACGCATGCTCAGACCTCTCTCCTGATGCAAATTAAAAGAAGCAACAGCAAAAAAAAACAACTTTGAACTTATATAGCACGTTTAAATTAATAAATCGTCCCAATGAGCTTGACAGGAGCGTTATCAAAGAAACATTGTCACTGAGACAGATAAGGAGATATTAGGAGAGGGGAAAGTGACTCTGGACACACGTCAGTTGCTGCCAGTGAGTGTGAGAGTGGCTCGAATCCTGTCCCTTAGAGCGATTTGTTTCCCCAATACTGTATGGAAGGATGGAGGGGAACAAGCTCTGTCAATCTCTGACACTGAACTGCTGCTAAGTGGGGAGTTTAATCAGTCTCTGCCTGTCTCCGCTGGGTGAGTCGCCGACAGATACCAGACAAGTTCCCTGGCCTGTGTGACTGTCAGCCCCTGTGTCTGTCTCTGTGCCTTGTGTACAGGATCAATCCCCAGTCCCTCTATCCCCCAGCCCTGCCTGTTATATCTGGATCGATGCCGGACCTCTCAGTTTTCGGTCTATTGAAACCGAGTTCAGGGCATGTGTGGTGAACAGAATGTCTCAGTATTTCTGTGAATAATACTATCCTCTAAAAGCAGGCTAGGATCCACACAGACAAACTGTGACACGTTCCTGCTCCTAAATCTCGGTAACAGAGAGTGCGTGGACAGCCTGGCTCAGAATACGAACATTCAGTCTGATACAGTCTCTCTGTCTCTCTCTCTCTGGTTGCTGTCTCTGGGTGTTGAGAATGGAATGCATTGGACCCCAGTTGCTCTGTTCTGTTCCTCAGTTTCAGAGAGAGAGAGAGAGAGAGAGAGAGAGAGAAGCTCGAGGGGCTAGGACAAATAAAATTAGAGAGTTAAATGCGTGGCTCAAAGACTGGTGTGGGAGAAATGGGTTTTGCTTCCTGGGACACTGGCACCAGTACTGGGGCAGGAGGGAGCTGTTCCGTTGGGATGGGCTTCACTTGGCCAGTGCTGGGACTAGAGTCCTGGCGGATCATATAACTAGGGCTGTAGAGAGGGCTTTAAACTAACTAGTGGGGGGGAGGTTCCAAGAGAGCAAATAATAAAAATGACAACAGAGAAGGTAATAGACTAGGTAGCAGTGGGGAAATTAAAAACCAGAGCATGTCAGGAAGGGGGAGAAGGTATGGAGTAAAAGGTAAAGTAATAAAAAGGGCAAAAGCAGGAACTAAGTGTCACAAAACATATTTGAAAGTTCTCTATCTGAATGCACGTAGCATTCGTAACAAAATAGACGAGTTAATGGCACAAATAACTACATATGGGTATGATCTTGTGGCCATTACAGAAACATGGCAGCACGGTGGCATAGTGGTTAGCACTGTTGCCTCACAGCGCCAGGGACCCGGGTTCGAATCTGGCCTCGGGTGACTGTCTGTGTGGAGTTTGCACATTCTCCCCGTGTTTGCGTGGGTTTCCTCCGGGTGCTCCGGTTTCCTCCCACAGTCCAAAGATGTGCGGGTTAGGTTGATTGGCTATGATAAATTGACCCTTAGTGTTAGGGGGATTAAGTACATGGGGTTACGGGGATAGGGTGTGATATGTGTTGGTGTAGGGGTTACGGGGATCGGGTGGGATATGTGTCGGTGCAGGCTCGATGGGCCGAAATGGCCTCCATCTGCACTGTGGGGTTTCTGTGATTTCTGTGAGGGTGACAATGCCTGGGAATTAAACATAAGAGGTTATTTAAGAACATAAGAACATAAGAAATAGGAGCAGGAGTAGGCCAATCGGCCCCTTGAGCCTGCTCTGCCATTCAATAAGATCATGGCTGATCTGATCCTAACCGCCAATCCACTATCACAGAACCATCTCCTGAATCTAACAGAATTAGACACATGAAATAGGAGCAGGATCAGGCTACACGGCCCCTGGGCCCACTCCGCTACCCACAGGGCCATGACCGATCCGAACCTAGACTCATGTCCAAATTCCTCGGCCTCGGGCGACTGTCTGTGTGGAGTTTGCACATTCTCCCCATGTTTGCGTGGGTTTTCTCCGGGTGCTCCGGTTTCCTCCCACAGTCCAAAGATGTGCGGGTTAGGTTGATTGGCCATGATAAAAATTGACCCTCGGTTTTAGGGGGGATTAAATACTTGGGGCTACGGGGTTACGGGGATAGGGCCTGGGTGGGATGGCTGTCGGTGTAGGGACCGGGTGCTAGGGTTTGGATGATCAGCCATGATCTCGTTGAATGGCAGAGCAGGTTCGAAGGGGCGAATGGCCTACTCTTGCTCCTATCTTCTATGTTTCTATGATGTAGCTTCTACAGCTTTTTGGGGCAGCATATTCCATGGACCTACCACCCTCTGAGTGAAGTAGTTCCTCCTCACCTCAGTTTTGAAAGAGCAGCCCCTTATTCTAAGACTATGCCCCCAAGTTCTAGTTTCACCCATCATCAGGAACACCTTCCCCGCATCCACCCGATCCAACCCCTTCACAATCTTATATGTTTCAATAAGATCGCCTCTCATTCTTCTGAACTCCAATGAGTAGAGTCCCAATCTACTCAACCTCTCCTCATATGTCCATCCCCTCATCCCTGGGATTAACCGAGTGAGTCTTTTTGTACTGACTTGAGAGCAAGTATGTCCTTTCTTAAGTATGGACACCAAAACTGTACGCTCTACGATTTTTCCTGCCAAAGTGCATAACCTCACACTTCCCAGTATTGTATTCCATCTGCCAAATCTCTGCCCACTTACTTAGCCTGTCGATGTCCCCTTGCAGGTTTTTTATGTCCTCCTCACTCACTACTTTCCCTCCCATCTTAGTATCATCTGCAAACTTTGATATGTTACACTCGGTCCCCTCCTCCAAATCGTTAATATAGATTGTAAAGAGTTGGGGACCCAGCACTGACCCCTGCGGAACACCACTAGTTACTGATAGCCAGTCTGAGAATGAACCATTTATCCCAACTCTCTGCCTTCTGTTAGATAGCCAATCCTGTATCCATGCCAGAATATTACCCCCAATCCCGTGATTTTTTATCTTAAGCAATAATCTTTTGTGTGGCACCTTGGCAAATGCCTTTTGGAAGTCTAAATACACTACGTCCACTGGTTCCCCTTTATCCATCCTATATGTTACTTCCTCAAAGAACTCCAGCAATTTTGTCAAACATGACTTCCCCTTCATAAAACCAAGCTGACTTTGTCCTATTAAATTATAATTATCCAAATGTCCTGTTACTGTCTCCTTAATAATGGACTCCAAAATTTTACCTACCATACATGTTAGGCTAACCGGTCTATAGTTTCCAGCCTTCTGTCTACTGCCCTTTTTAAATAAGGGTGTTACATCAGCAGTGTTCCAGTCTGCCGGGACCTTTGCCGAGTCCAGGGAGTTTGGAAAATTATTACTAATGCATCCACAATCCCTACCGCCACTTCCCTCAAGACCCTAGGATGTAAGCCATCAGGTCCAGGTGATTTATCCGCCTTGAGTCCCATTATTTTACCGAGTACCACTTCCTTAGTGATTTTGATCATGTTTAGCTCCTCCCCCCCTTTAGCCCCTGTTTGTCCAGTGTTGGGATATCCTTAGTGTCTTCTACTGTAAAGACTGATGTAAAATATTCATTCATTCATTCATCCAAGAAACCAGCAGCCAAGAAATCTCCAGCCAATAAACCAGCAGCCAAGAAAAGGAGCGCCAAGAAGGCATCAACGTCACAAAAGACAGCGAAAGCGGCGGCTGGGAAGAAGACGGCGGTGAAGAAGACTAAGAGCCCCAAGAAGGCCACAGGCGGAATGGTGAAGGCAGCCAAGAAGGTGGAAAAACCCAAGGCCAATCCCAAATCAGCAAAGTTTCAGAAAGCAGCGACCAAAAGAAAATTAAAAGGACAACTTGTAAACATCTGAACACAAAGGCTCTTTTCAGAGCCACCCATGTCTTTCCAAAAAGAGCTGATCACGGAATCAGGTGATCCATGTCCTGGGGCCGGGCTCAGATTCCCGATTGAAATAATTTCAAATGAACCCCGGCTCCCTGGTGTAGGGGTTTCGCAAAATCCCTCAGCCCCGAAGATCAGGAAATATTAATCCACATCGTGGACGAAGACTTTGCGTGATTTAAATTGCCTCTGGGTTGGACAATGTTTTAAAACATACCCAGAATCGCAGGGGGGCTGCGTTGAGCTGGGAGGCGCATGGTGAACACCAGAATCGAGGAACTTTGTGGGAAAAATTCGCACACTCTTTAAGACAGCACATTTTATTTTAAAAATGTAGTCTTGAGTTTTGAACTGTGTAAATTGCCCAGGGCATAAAAATGGCTGAACAGGAACAGAATTTTGAGCAGGAAAAAGGACAGACAGGCCATTAGCATTTGAATGGGTCCCGAGCTGTCAATCACCCTGTGGTATTGGGCGGGTCAGGTAACCTACAAGCTGTTTGTTTACAGAAACTGCTGCAAGAATGTTTACACAAGGAAGTAACCACTTGAGACTGCAGTTTCAGTGACCACAATGGGTTTCTGTTTACATAGTGATACAACCCCATTCAAACCCATCAGGGTGAATGAAGACACGTTCAAAACCCCTGCAGTTTTATCGACAGCCATCACAGATAATGGCAACTTTATTCAAACCCATCCCAGACAAGTGGATGGTTTGGATCCCTTTGTTTTAGCCCAGAAGGCTCCGGATGTGGGCGGGAACATTTCGGCCCCAAAATTGGGGTATATAGAGATAGGTTCTCGGAGGCATCTCTCTCTCTCTCTCGCCTGCCTCCGTGTGCCTTCTACAGCGTGGGAGTCTGTCCGAAGAAGTAAGAACACCAGCGGTATACTTTTAAAACACTGGGGTGTTTCTTTACTTCAGGCCAGTGAAGATCTCGTGGGGCACGGAGCTGGCATTATAGTGGTGAGCATACATTTTTCTGGCCTTCCACAAGGCAACTTAGGGTAGGCTTAGGGGTGGGGGTCAAGTGGTGATTTCGTTAAGAATTGTTATTTTAGTCGTTTTCCCTCGTTGTGTCCGTTTTTCCCCCCTCCCCTATTTAAGCCATTTTAATGTGATTACTTTAATCGTGTGGTGTAGTTTCTTTAGTTTAATAAAATTTGACTTTCTCTCATCCAGACCATTTGTCCGTTTTAATATATCATTAATTATAAGTTCCTCCAGTCAGAACTGGAAGGGGTGGTTTAGCGATTCGAAACCGCTGACTGGAATTGGTCACAGGTGAAGGCAAAGGCTGCCTGACCAGGTAAATTACCGTAAACCAGGTAAAGGAAGGTAAATTACCATAAACCAGGGAAAGGATGCCCCCCTACACTGCTGACTCGCTGACATTCGCTGGACCCACCCCTCCCCCAGTGTCTGCAATAAAACACAGTGTTACGGGGCGCTGTGGGTGCCCGTGTGTCACGCGGCACAAAAGCCCACTCAGAGTCCGGAAAGTACCTTCAACACAATTTTATTACAAGTTAACAGGGGAACTCCTATCCATAGACAGATGTTCCCCGATTGTTACAATCCATTGCCTTTGATACAGTTTTTGCTCTAAGTCGTGGCTTACATCAGACAGTTGGCTTCGGGTGCAAACTCTTGCGACGCTTGTGCACATTCTGACCTTTACATTAGTCTTGTGACCCCATACATTATCTTCACCTCATTCCTTAATTAGTAACTAATGGTTTGGGTACCTTACTCAATTCGTAACTCAGAGTATGACCATTTGACCACATTACACCACACTTCCCTCTGGGACATGTACAAAACAAGTCTTTATATGGTTGGATGTATGCTCGGTTCCTTGATTCCCTTATTTTTAACTAATGAGCCCCTTTCTCCCTTTTAACCCTTTCAGTCCCCCCTTTTGGTCCTGATTAATTCCTTTTAATCATTGACCAACCCAATTATTTCTCCTATTATGGTGTCCTGCCGGGGTGGTGATCAAATCCAACCCATTGGGTCACCTTGTTTATATAATCATGTTATCCTGATTTCTATGCCTCCTACATCTTTACCATATGCATATTATCCATCCACTTACATAGGTTTTAATCATTAAGTTTATTAGTACTATACATCCGTTAAGCAGTTCTTTCTCCCAAGCCTTCGCTCGTTCATAGTAATAGTCCGTCTGCTCGATGGGAATCTGCCCAGGAGGTTTCTGCAACAATTTCCACCGAACAGCACACATTGCTATTTTATCAAGGCTGTGTACATTTCTTCCATCTCCTTTCTACGTTTTTTACAGGCGGTGCATGCTGCTATTCCTAGTCCTATTGCCAAAGCCAATTGTACTATCACTAATATGTGAGAAGTAATGCAGATCCATGGGTGGATGTTGACATTCATCCCCCAATCCCACAGCTTCTTATACCATGGGACTTCCTGTAGTTCTACTTCTATGTTCCTTTCTAGTTCCCCAAGATCCTTTTGCAACCTTACGTATTGTTTCACCATTTTACTTAAGCCCTCTTTTATCTCTTGCATATCCTCTTGCAGGCGAGTTATCGGAGCCCCCACCGGGTCTTCATAATTGACCAATTCGTCCATTAAACTATCTGGCACATTTAGTTTCATTTCTTCCCTTGAGTGCACATACACCAATCTGGATCTTTGGTGTGAAGCAGAAGTTAGGCATTGTGATCACACATACAAGGTTACTATCTTGGTACTCAGCCTCTGTGGTGGCTATACAATACTCCCCTCTGCCTCTATATCCCAAGCGGGTGTAATGGTGACTGACATGTGAAACTTCCAACATGCACCTCTCTGTCTTATTGTTGCTGCACTCATCCTTATGGCCTTCTCCTACCGGATGTGGGTGTATCGTAAGCATACCTCTCCCATGGCATCCGTTTAGGGAGACTCCTCTTACAGTACCATTCTTCCTGATGGCATAGGTATCAATTGGATAGTATCGGAGGTATGTCTCACCCTTCACTAGGCCTATGTTTGTTACCTGGTATCGTGGATGTGGAGCCATGTCTAGTCTCACCATTGGTATCATGAGTACCATGCCAATCATTGCTGTCACTTCTGCTTCGCATTTTTGCACACTGGATATACTCTAGTCATCCCCTTGAGGGTACAAGCACTGAGAGGGCCTGGATTCTGGCTCAGGCCATAGAGCTGTGTGCTGTTAATCCAGTCTGGTACCTCACCCCGCTGTATCTGTGCCAGATTATGTCTTAACCGTCCGGTGGTCCATTGGCCAGAGGCATGGCATGAGCCTCTCCCTACATCATTTTTGCCTGTTACTCATCTCTATGGCTTAATTTGTTGATAGTGCTGGCATGGTCTTCTTCAACTTTGATTCCTTTGAGTAATTTCCTTATCGTATGTCCTCCCAACTCTGATTCTTGTTGGACCAAACCGGTTTCTTTCTCTAAAATCTGTTGTATTACCCTTTTTAATTGTTCCACACTACTCTGGACTCCTTATATATCTAGGGCATTAATGAATGACGTCCCGTATTTATTCCCATGAGTACATCATTTCCTAAGCCCCTCTTAATTCTTTGGTGGATGCAGCATGTCCCCTGAAACTAGTAGCCCCTGTTGCATCAGCAGCTTGGTTAATTACATCCCTTACCATATATGCATATAACTTTCTAACTTTAGTAAATCTTTCACAATATCCTGGCCATTGTAGCATGGTTAAGTTCATTAGTACCGGTACAATTTCATGTCTCACATTATCATACAATTGCTCTCCCTTGGTAAATAACACCAGTCCATTTTTGGGCCCAGGCGTCAATTTCGGACACCTTTGTTCTTCAGGTGTCATTGTGATTGGGGGTATTGTTGGTTTTAGGGTTACTTCTTGTGGTGTGATCCCTGTTGTTGTTGGTTGTGGTGCTGTAACAGTTCCTCGTGGAGTCTCCACTAGGGGATCTTAACTTGCAGTCCATTTCTTCCAGCCCGTTATTTGGACTTACAAGTGTTAGCATCAGAGTCGTTATAATAATCCATCTCACTGGATCCATGTTTATCTGTAATTTAAACCGAGGTCGGGTCATCTTCTGAGCTCTTTCCCCTAGAGGAGAGGGTGGAATGGGGCTTTTTAGTGTTAAAAACATTATTTGACCCTTATGTCTCTGGGTCCTCCGGTTCCTGCGGATTTAAGGTTACTGGTTTCACCTGGGTCCAGTGTTTCCAACTGGTCCCTCCTTTTTCTTTGATACATACACTGGTTAATGTTTTGTATGCAATCTCATATGGACCTCCCCACCGTGCACCTAACCCCTTTTTATGCCAGATTTCCTTTTCACCCTTACTTTCTTCTTTTTGGACCTGGGCTATATCTATTGTACCTTTCACTGTCTGCAGGCTAGCCATTTGCTGTTCTGGTTGGTAGCACGGTGGCATAGTGGGCAGCACGGTGGCATAGTGGTTAGCACTGTTGCCTCACAGCGCCAGGGACCCGGGTTCGAATCCAGCCTCAGGCGACTGTCTGTGTGGAGTTTGCACATTCTCCCCGTGTTTGCGTGGGTTTACTCCGGGTGCTCCGGTTTCCTCCCACAGTCCAAAGATGTGCGGGTTAGGTTGATTGGCTATGATAAATTGACCCTTAGTGTTAGGGGGATTAAATACGTGGGGCTACGGGGATAGGGTGGGATATGTATTGGTGTAGGGGTTACGGGGATCGGGTGGGATATGTGTCGGTGCAGGCTCGATGGGCCGAAATGGCCTCTATCTGCACTGTGTGGTTTCTGTGATTTCATGTGCAGCCAAATTTGCTGCCTCGTCTGCCTGGTGATTACCTTCAATGTCCTTATCCCATACCCCTCTAAGGAACTGATGTGCTTTTACTTTAATTATGGTTACTTCTTCGGGTAATTCCACTGCTTCCTGTAGAGCTTTTACCCATTCTAAATTCTTCACTGGTTCACCGGTGGTCCCTATGTATCCACGATTGGCCCATGCTGTCATATAATCATGCACTATCCCAAAGGCATACCGACTATCAGTATAAATGTTAACTATTTTTCCTTGGCTAACCCTATGTCCAAGATATTGAACCTCTTTCCTTGCCACCTGGGCCTTCCCCGGCAATGCCTTCAATCCTGTTTTCTGCAGGGCTCCCAAGGTTTTGGCTAATGTTACCAGGTGATCTGTTATATTCTCCAAGGCTAATAGTATATCATCTACATACTGGAGGATAGTAAATCTTTCGGCAGTCAAGTCTATTCCTTCCACAATTTGTGCCATTGCCTTGTGGAATATTGCAGGGCTATTGTGGAATCCCTGTGGCAATTGGGTCCATGTATATTGTTTCCCGCCCACTGTAAAGGCTAATTTATTCTGGGCCGTCTGATCAATTGGTATACTCCAAAAACCATTCACTATATCCAATACTGTAAAGACTTTGGCTTCCGGAGGTATCTCGTACATTATCGTGTTTGGGTTGCTTACTATGGGATCGATTTTGGGTGTTACCTTGTGTGGTAAACCACTGTCATACCTGTCTGTGTCTGTATGTGTATTCCACTAGGTACAGGTCTGGACATGCCTCGGCTGACTCCTCCCACTATTCCAGGTATATAAGTGACTACCTCCCAGTCCCTTAGTATTCTGGACGGGTCGACCACTCGAGACAAGACCTTCATTCTTTAGTTAATAAAAGCCTGATTGTTACTCGCTCAACTTCAGTCTTTTGAGTAATTGATGGCGCATCACCTTGTTTAAAGCGGTATAATCTATCGTCATTCAGTGTGATGCATCTGGCTTTTTAACTGGCCATACCGGACTATTAGTGGTTGACTCAATTTGCTTTATTATACCTGTTTCTTCCAGCGTCTTTACTATTTCTTGGATTGCTTCCTCAGCTTCCTTTTTATAGGGTACTGTTTATGTGCCCTTTATTCTTCTCCTGGTATAGCAATGGGATCCATTTTTAATCTACCACAATCTTGCTTAGTCTTAGCCCAGACTCCCGGGAATAGGCTACAAATTAGTTCCCCAGCATTGGTTTTGTCCCATTGTTGCATCATTTGGGTGGCTGCCGCCACCCGGGCATGTGCTTTAAGACCCAGCCATGGCCTTCCCATCTCATTTTCCCACCTGATTGAATGTTCTCGAGGCCTTAAAACTATTTCTAACACCCTTCGGATATCCATTCCTAGGATTGTTCCTTCCGGGTTGGGGCATACCCAAAATTGCACTGGCACCAATCTTCCCAGCATTTCTACCTCGCTTTGTTTTCCTATCAATTTTCTATCCCCCACTCCACCAATTATTATTGTATTCTTATTTGTGGGTAATTTAATGTCGGTTATCAATACTTTGGCTCCTGTATCTATTAACATTTGGCGCTGCCGGCCCCCTAACCGCCCATTAATATACATTCATGACGCCTCTGTCCCAACTCCGGGGGTTGCCCAGCCTCACTTTGAATGCATCGCTCTCCTCACCAACTGGACTACCTCGCCCTCGCTCCATCCTTGTGAGGGGCTATTCCCTAGGGCTCCAGTTTTCTGCCAAGGGGCTTTTCCTTCCGCACCTCCCCCCTTAGCCCAACACATTTCCCTTGTGTGGCCCTTTCTTCCACAATTCCTGCATTCTTCTGACCTCCTTCCACTTTCTGTTTCCTTTTTCTTAGGGCAATCCTTAACCTGGTGGCCTTCTTTTCCGCATCCGTAGCATTGTCTTCCTGTACCTGATGCGGCCGCCACTCTCCCCTCTTTTTTTGCCCCTCTATCCTTATTTTTATTTTCTATTTCTCCTGCCCACTTAATTACTTTGGCATAATCCTTTCCCACTGGGAGTCCTAATTTCAGAACCTCCTGATGTTCTGGTCCTAATCCTTCTTTTAGAATTCGGAGGAATACTTCATCATCCCGACTTCGGTATGGTCCCAGTCCTGAATATTCTGTACTTGTCATTCACATATTTCACAACTGACTCCCCTTTCTCCTGTCTTCAGCTTAAAATTATTCCCCAGTTATTATCTCCTTCACCCAGTTTCTCTTTTACCTGAGCCATAAAGTGCCTAATGCGGTTTGACCTTTCTCCCTGATCACTTTTCGTCCATATCCCATCCCTATAGTCTCCGGGCAGTTGCTCCAAATATGTCCCTGGTAATTTTGCTCTTACCATAACGTGGACATCTTTCTCATGGAGGTTATGGACCATTATCATCTGTTCCAGTTTTTTCCAAAATTCCGTATTAGCACGTGTGGGTTTCAGTTCTGGCAATTGATCCAGAACCATTTGTAACTCCATGGGGTTAAAAGGCCTATGATCTTCCACCATTCTGGTGGTTTCAGTAGGTTTTGTGTCTGCGCCTGCCTCGGCTGGTGGTGGAGTTTTTACTGTCACATGCCGACGACGGACTGGGGCAACCCTAGCTTCTTCTATTGCCTCCTTTTCTTCCTGACTATATTTGAATTCTTCTAATGAGGGATAGGCAGGGGGCTGACCTAGAGGTAATTCCGGGTTGCGTTCAACCACCCAGGACCATTTATCCTCAGGGTCTCCTGTATTAATGGCCTCCAATAAATGCTGTGCCATACTTTTTACTTGGGCTGCCTCTACCTGCTTCTTTAATAATTCTACCTGCCGTGTTAACTGCTGTATTTGTTCTTTCAGTTGTTTTTCTAGGTCTTCCTTATCCTTCATTGTTTTATGTAGGTCCTTACACCTCTCTTTCCATTTTTGTTTCTTTTCTCCCCTTCTTTTCCCTATGGCTAAACATACTACTATCACTTTTTCTTCTTTATTTCCTTTTTCTGCCTGCCACCATTGTTCTTGATATAGCTCTTTAGCGTTTTCATCAAACCCATGTTTTTCCATTTTCTTTAACATTCCCATGTTTTTCCACAAGTACCTCATCGGGGGTTTTACATCTTACTCCTTCTTTCAGTGGCTTCAGTTGCTTACGTGCCTCTGGCACTGTTACCTTTGCGGTCGCCATCCCTCTTTCTTGGGTTTCGACTGGCTTCACAATCCCATGATCACGGCTTACGTTCACTATGCCCTTTTAACCCCTGGCCATCACGTGGGGCTACTGTCATCTTAATTTCGGCTCAGGCTGGGTGTCTGAGATATGCCCTGTCACCCGATCTTTTCGATCAACCAGCTTCTGCCCAACTTTCTTTCCTGCTTATGGCTTCCGCCTATCTGGTGTCCCTATTTTAGTTACAGTTCCTCGTAACTTTTACAACGGTCCTTTTCACCCATCAGTCACTCCCTCTAAGAGTACCTGACACTCATGCATGCACTTCCCCGTAAGTCAGTTTTTCTGCTTCCCTTTTCCCACCAGTTGTCTTTATGCTGTAAAGCACATTCTGGACTCCTCCCTTATTTTCAGATTCTTTTGATCTCAAGTGGCGGTGTTCCATTAATGGACTGCTTGGGTTTCCCCCGATGTTCCCGGAGCCACTGGCAGGTCCTGCCAACTACGCCAAGTTGTTACGGGGAGCCGTGGGTGCCCGTATGTCACGCAACACAAAAGCCCACTCAGAATCTGGAAAGCACCTTCAACACAATTTTATTACAAGTTAACAGGGGAACACCTATCCGTGGACTTTGCCTTTTATACAGTTTTTGCTCTAAGTCGTGGCTTACATCAGAAAGTTGGCTTTGGTGCAAATTCTTGCGACCCGTGTGCACATTCTAACTGTTTCCATTAGTCTTAGGACCCCATACGTTATCTTCACCTCATTCCTTAATTAGTAACTAATGGTTTGTTTACCTTACACAATTCGTAACTGAGAGTTTGACCATTTGACCACATTTCAACATACTTCCGTCTGGGACATGTACAAAACACTCTTTGTATGGTTGGATGCATTCTCAGTTACTTAATTCCCTTATTTTTAGCTAATGAGCCCCTTTCTCCCTTTTAACCCTTTCAGTAAAGCTCCATCTATATTGCCCCACCAAACACACCCAGGGCAGATACAGCACGGGTTAGATACAGAGTTAAGCTCCCTCTACACTGACCCATCAAAAACTCCCAGTGCAGGTACAGCACAGATGAGATACAGAGTAAAGCTCCTTCTACACTGTACCATCAAACACTCCCAGAGCAGGTACAGCACAGGTCAGCTACAGAGTAAAGCTCCCTCAACACTGTCCCATCAAATACTCCCAGGGCAGGTACAGCACAGGTTAGTGTAGTGTATGTACCTTTAAGAGGAACTATGTTTTTTTGAAGCCCCTGTGTACTGTAGTACCGGTAGTGACCACTCGGGTATATAAGCCTGTATAGCGTCTTGTATAGTTAGATCACCTCCAGACTTTGTTCAGTAAACACTTGTTAAATCAACTCCTGCATTCCGTGTCTCCATTAACACACAGATTCAACAGTTAGATTGAGAGAAAAGCTCCCTCTACACTGTCCCGCCAAACACTACCAGGGCAGGTAGAGCATGGGTTAGATACAGAGTAAAGTTCCCTCTGCACTGTTCCATCTACACTCCCAGGGCTTGTCCAGCACTGGTTAGATAAAGAGTAAAGCTCGCTCTACACTGTCCCATCAAACACTGCTAGGGCAGGTACAGCATGGGTTAGATACAGAGTAAAGCTCCCTCGACACATTCCCATCAAACACTACCAGGGCAGGTGCTGCCCGGGTTCGATACAGAGTAAATCTCCATCTACACGGCCCCATCAAACACTCACAGAGCAGGAACAGCACGGGATAGATACGGAGTAAAGCTCCATTTACACTGTCTATTCAAGCACTCCCAGGGCAGGTACAGCATGCGTTAGATACAGAGTACAGCTCCCTCAACACTGTCCCATAAAAAATTCCAAGTCCAGGTACAGCACGGGTTAGACACAGTGTAAAGCTCCCTCTGCACTGATCCATGAAACAATCCCAGGGCAGGTACAGCACGGCATAGATACAGAGTAAAGCTCCCTCCACACTGTCCCATCAAACAGTCCCAAGGCAGGTACAGCACGGTTTAGATGCAGTGCAAAGCTCCATCTAGACTGCCCCATCAAACACTCACAGGAGAGGTACAGCACGGGTTAGATACAGAGTAAATCTCCCTCTACACTGTGCCATCAAACACTCCCAGGGCACGTATGGCATGTGGTAGATACAGAGTAAAACTCCCTCGACACTATCTCATCAAGCATTTCCATTGCAGGTCCAAAACGGTGTTAGATACAAAGTAAACCCCCCTCTACACTGTCCCATTAAACACTCCCAGGGCAGGTACAGCACGGGTTAGATACTGAGTAAAGCTCCATCTACACTGTCCCATCAAACACTCCCAGGGCAGGAACATCACATGTTTGATACAGAGTAAATCACGATCTACACAATCGCGTTAGACTCTCCTAGGGCAGGTACAGCACGGGTTAGATACAGAGTAAAGCTCCCTCTACACTCTCCCATCAAACACTTCCAGGGCAGGTAAAGCACGGGTTAGATGCAAAGTAAACCTCCCTCTACACTGTCCCATCAAACACTCCTAGGGCAGGTACAGCACGGGTTAGATACAGAGTAAAGCTCCCTCTACACTCTCCCATCAAACACTTCCAGGGCAGGTAAAGCACGGGTTAGATGCAAAGTAAACCTCCCTCTACACTCTCCCATTAAACACTCCCAGGGCAGGTACAGCACGGGATAGATACAGAATAAAACACCCGCTACATTGTCAAATCAAACACTCCCAGGGCAGGTACAGCACGGGTTAGATACAGAGTAAAGCTCACTCTACACTGTACCATGAAACACTCCCAGGGCAGGAACAGCACGGGTTTGATACAGAGTAAAGCTACCGCCACACAATCGCGTCAAACTGTCCTCGGGCAGGTGCAGCACGAGTTAGATACAGAGTAACGCTCCCTCTACGCTGTCCCATCAAACACTCCCGGGGCAGGTACAGCAAATGGTAGTTAAAGAGTAAATCTCCATCTACATTGTCCCATCTCATACTCCCAGTGCAGTTACAGCACTGGTTAGGTACATAGCAAAGCTCCCTCTACACTGTCCCATCAAACACTCCCAGGGCAGGTACAGCACGGGTTAGATACAGAGTTAAGCTCCCTCTACACTGACCCATCAAACACTCCCAGGGCAGGTACAGCACGGGTTCGATACAGAGTAAAGCTCCCTCTACACTGACCCCACAAACACTCCCAGGGCAGGTGCATACGCTGGTTAGATACAGAGTAAAGCTACATCTACACTGTCCAATCAAAAACTCCCAAGGCGTGTTTGCAGGCTGACATGGCTGCACGATGTCACAAGGACACTCTGTATTACGACACCGACAATGGGACACACACAAAATGACACACAGGAATCCGGAAAGGGTGTTTCTGGCCACACAAATGGAGGGACAGAGAAAGACACTGAAGAAACCAAAGAGAGAGAGAGAGAGACAGACAGAGCGATTAACACGAGGCAGAGACAGAGACTGAGGGAAAACCGAGACTGCGAGAGAAACAGAGAGGGAGGTAGACAGCCAGGGAAACGGAGACTGAGATGAAGAGAGAGACTTGCATGAAGGTGCGTTCTGCTGTGCAAAGAAATTCCCTGTAGTGTAAAGATGTTCCCTGTTATATAAAATTGTTCCCTCCTGTGTAAAGATGATCGCTGCTGATTACAGATTTTCCCTGTTGTTTAGAGATTTTGTCTGCTTTGTAAAGATGCCCGCTATTGAGTAATGTGTTTCCTGTTGTGTAAAGGTTCTCCGTGTTGTGTAACGGGGTTCCGTTTTGTGTGAAGGTATTGCCTGTTGTGTAAAGGCCAAGAGCACCATCTGGTGCTGGCGACCCGGCGCTGCAGGAATGCGTTGAGAGAAAGGGTAAGGCCAAGTTTGCAGCATTTGCAGCTTATGTTGGTGCGAATAAAGTGTTTTGAAAGTTGTGTTGCAGGTTCTTGTGTTTTTTGCAAGAAGGAAGTTGCTGTAAGTAAAGCATAAATTGTGATAACAAAACCTGACGCACTGAGCCTGAAATTTATCATAATTTAAGAGAAGAGAACAATAGGAAAAATTTGCCCTCCTAATCACAACTTCCCCAGACTAATGGTATGAAAAACACATCTGACTCTCATCCTGAAGTCAGAGTCCAGATCCCCTCCTCACCCTTTTCGTTTGCAGAATGGATCTTCTCTTAACCATGTCTTAATGTAACTTTCGCTGTCTGGATAGGTTCGATTGACAAAAAGATACTGGTGTTAAATTAATTGGATTGCAGCACAGGAACAAATGGGAGGTGCTGTTGAACCGGCAAGTTTGGAAGGGCGAACGGGGAAACGACGGAGAGATGGTGGGTGCGAGAGTGACAGCAACGGGGGGCGCGGTCGATAGATTGCAAGAAATGGAAGAAAGAGTAAACGTGGTGCACATCTGAATAAGTGAGAGGCAGCAGGTGTGGGGACGAGTGAGTGAACGGTCTGAATTCAGTTGGTTGGGTGACGGTGTTTGTAGTGTTCGGTGCGGGGTTCGGGCCAATTATGGAGCAGAGGAAATTCTGCGATTCGGATCAGCCTGTCAATAGCAACTGAAGGAAAAGGTGACCCAAAACCGGCATGCCTGCCTGGTTTACTGCTGGTGGTGAAGCGACGAAATTTATAAATGTCGCAATATCTGGCAGCGGTGGGATTCGAACCCACGCCCCCGAAGAGACTGGAGCCTTAATCCAGCGCCTTAGACCGCTCGGCCACGCTACCACGTCAGTGCGCTAAGGAATCTGAAACTAGTGACTGGTGATTGAAATGTGGCCTGGTCTTGTAAATAGCAGGGGAAACGAAAGGAAATTAAATTCGTGGACGGCAAACTCACTTCTGATGCAACCCACTATATCAGAAGCAGCTACGTGTTCACAAGGCAACGCTAATAAATAAAAGTTTGCTGCAACACACCCGTTGTAAATTTCATTCAAAATTTATCCCTGTTGTGTGTTGCAAGCAGGAAGTTGGTGTAAGTAAAGTGTGATAAAATTAAGTGCGTTGGATTGGGGTAGCAATAGAGCATTTTATTGTTGGTGTATATAAGAATGCAACTAGCAGAAGAAGGCTTACGATCAATCGACCTCTGGGTTATGGGACCAGCACGCTTCCGCTGCTACACTCTGCTGTCGGTTAGCAAACAATCCCGGCTGGTGCTTAGGTTCCGATGCCCCACAGTGCTGTGTGTTAGCGAGACAAATTTCAGCATCCAGCCTGTGTTGAAAACTATAGCATGGCCCTGAAACCGCCCAGAGACCCGGACCCCGCAGCACCCGTGTTTGCAGGCTGACATGGCTGCACGATGTCACAAGGACACTCTGTATTACGACACCGACAATGGGACACACACAAAATGACACACAGGAATCCGGAAAGGGTGTTTCTGGCCACACAAATGGAGGGACAGAGAAAGACACTGAAGAAACCAAAGAGAGAGAGAGACAGACAGAGCGATTAACACGAGGCAGAGACAGAGACTGAGGGAAAACCGAGACTGCGAGAGAAACAGAGAGGGAGGTAGACAGCCCGGGAAACGGAGACTGAGATGAAGCGAGAGACTTGCATGAAGGTGCGTTCTGCTGTGCAAAGAAATTCCCTGTAGTGTAAAGATGTTCCCTGTTATATAAAATTGTTCCCTCCTGTGTAAAGATGATCGCTGCTGATTATAGATTTTCCCTGTTGTTTAGAGATTTTGTCTGTTTTGTAAAGATGTCCGCTATTGAGTAATGTGTTTCCTGTTGTGTAAAGGTTCTCCGTGTTGTGTAACGGGGTTCCGTTTTGTGTGAAGGTATTGCCTGTTGTGTAAAGGCCAAGAGCACCATCTGGTGCTGGCGACCCGGCGCTGCAGGAATGCGTTGAGAGAAAGGGTAAGGCCAAGGCTGCTCCAAGTTTGCAGCATTTGCAGCTTATGTTGGTGCGAATAAAGTGTTTTGAAAGTTGTGTTGCAGGTTCTTGTGTTTTTTGCAAGAAGAAAGTTGCTGTAAGTAAAGCATAAATTGTGATAACAAAACCTGACGCACTGAGCCTGAAATTTATCATAATTTAAGAGAAGAGAACAATAGGAAAAATTTGCCCTCCTAATCACAACTTCCCCAGACTAATGGTATGAAAAACACATCTGACTCTCATCCTGAAGTCAGAGTCCAGATCCCCTCCCCACCCTTTTCGTTTGCAGAATGGACCTTCTCTTAACCATGTCTTAATGTAACTTTCGCTGTCTGGATAGGTTCGATTGACAAAAAGATACTGGTGTTAAATTAATTGGATTGCAGCACAGGAACAAATGGGAGGTGCTGTTCAACCGGCAAGTTTGGAAGGGCGAACGGGGAAACGACGGAGAGATGGTGGGTGCGAGAGTGACAGCAATGGGGGGGGGGGGGGGGGGGCGGTCGATAGATTGCAAGAAATGGAAGAAAGAGTAAACGTGGTGTACATCTGAATAAGTGAGAGGCAGCAGGTGTGGGGACGAGTGAGTGAACGGGCTGAATTCAGTTGGTTGGGTGACGGTGTTTGTAGTGTTCGGTGCGGGGTTCGGGCCAATTATGGAGCAGAGGAAATTCTGCGATTCGGATCAGCCTGTCAATAGCAAGTGAAGGAAAAGGTGACCCAAAACCGGCATGCCTGCCTGGTTTACTGCTGGTGGTGAAGCGACGAAATTTATAAATGCCGCAATATCTGGCAGCGGTGGGATTCGAACCCACGCCCCCGAAGAGACTGGAGCCTTAATCCAGCGCCTTAGACCGCTCGGCCACGCTACCACGTCAGTGCGCTAAGGAATCTGAAACTAGTGACTGGTGATTGAAATGTGGCCTGGTCTTGTAAATAGCAGGGGAAACGAAAGGAAATTAAATTCGTGGACGGCAAACTCACTTCTGATGCAACCCACTATATCAGAAGCAGCTACGTGTTCACAAGGCAACGCTAATAAATAAAAGTTTGCTGCAACACACCCGTTGTAAATTTCATTCAAAATTTATCCCTGTTGTGTGTTGCAAGCAGGAAGTTGGTGTAAGTAAAGTGTGATAAAATTAAGTGCGTTGGATTGGGGTAGCAATAGAGCATTTTATTGTTGGTGTATATAAGAATGCAACTAGCAGAAGAAGGCTTACGATCAATCGACCTCTGGGTTATGGGACCAGCACGCTTCCGCTGCTACACTCTGCTGTCGGTTAGCAAACAATCCCGGCTGGTGCTTAGGTTCCGATGCCCCACAGTGCTGTGTGTTAGCGAGACAAATTTCAGCATCCAGCCTGTGTTGAAAACTATAGCATGGCCCTGAAACCGCCCAGAGACCCGGACCCCGCAGCACCCGTGTTTGCAGGCTGACATGGCTGCACGATGTCACAAGGACACTCTGTATTACGACACCGACAATGGGACACACACAAAATGACACACAGGAATCCGGAAAGGGTGTTTCTGGCCACACAAATGGAGGGACAGAGAAAGACACTGAAGAAACCAAAGAGAGAGAGAGACAGACAGAGCGATTAACACGAGGCAGAGACAGAGACTGAGGGAAAACCGAGACTGCGAGAGAAACAGAGAGGGAGGTAGACAGCCCGGGAAACGGAGACTGAGATGAAGCGAGAGACTTGCATGAAGGTGCGTTCTGCTGTGCAAAGAAATTCCCTGTAGTGTAAAGATGTTCCCTGTTATATAAAATTGTTCCCTCCTGTGTAAAGATGATCGCTGCTGATTATAGATTTTCCCTGTTGTTTAGAGATTTTGTCTGTTTTGTAAAGATGTCCGCTATTGAGTAATGTGTTTCCTGTTGTGTAAAGGTTCTCCGTGTTGTGTAACGGGGTTCCGTTTTGTGTGAAGGTATTGCCTGTTGTGTAAAGGCCAAGAGCACCATCTGGTGCTGGCGACCCGGCGCTGCAGGAATGCGTTGAGAGAAAGGGTAAGGCCAAGGCTGCTCCAAGTTTGCAGCATTTGCAGCTTATGTTGGTGCGAATAAAGTGTTTTGAAAGTTGTGTTGCAGGTTCTTGTGTTTTTTGCAAGAAGAAAGTTGCTGTAAGTAAAGCATAAATTGTGATAACAAAACCTGACGCACTGAGCCTGAAATTTATCATAATTTAAGAGAAGAGAACAATAGGAAAAATTTGCCCTCCTAATCACAACTTCCCCAGACTAATGGTATGAAAAACACATCTGACTCTCATCCTGAAGTCAGAGTCCAGATCCCCTCCCCACCCTTTTCGTTTGCAGAATGGATCTTCTCTTAACCATGTCTTAATGTAACTTTCGCTGTCTGGATAGGTTCGGTTGACAAAAAGATACTGGTGTTAAATTAATTGGATTGCAGCACAGGAACAAATGGGAGGTGCTGTTGAACCGGCAAGTTTGGAAGGGCGAACGGGGAAACGACGGAGAGATGGTGGGTGCGAGAGTGACAGCAATGGGGGGGCGCGGTCGATAGATTGCAAGAAATGGAAGAAAGAGTAAACGTGGTGCACATCTGAATAAGTGAGAGGCAGCAGGTGTGGGGACGAGTGAGTGAACGGTCTGAATTCAGTTGGTTGGGTGATGGTGTTTGCAGTGTTCGGTGCGGGGTTCGGGCCAATTATGGAGCAGAGGAAATTCTGCGATTCGGATCAGCCTGTCAATAGCAAGTGAAGGAAAAGGTGACCCAAAACCGGCATGCCTGCCTGGTTTACTGCTGGTGGTGAAGCGACGAAATTTATAAATGCCGCAATATCTGGCAGCGGTGGGATTCGAACCCACGCCCCCGAAGAGACTGGAGCCTTAATCCAGCGCCTTAGACCGCTCGGCCACGCTACCACGTCAGTGCGCTAAGGAATCTGAAACTAGTGACTGTGATTGAAATGTGGCCTGGTCTTGTAAATAGCAGGGGAAACGAAAGGAAATTAAATTCGTGGACGGCAAACTCACTTCTGATGCAACCCACTATATCAGAAGCAGCTACGTGTTCACAAGGCAACGCTAATAAATAAAAGTTTGCTGCAACACACCCGTTGTAAATTTCATTCAAAATTTATCCCTGTTGTGTGTTGCAAGCAGGAAGTTGGTGTAAGTAAAGTGTGATAAAATTAAGTGCGTTGGATTGGGGTAGCAATAGAGCATTTTATTGTTGGTGTATATAAGAATGCAACTAGCAGAAGAAGGCTTACGATCAATCGACCTCTGGGTTATGGGACCAGCACGCTTCCGCTGCTACACTCTGCTGTCGGTTAGCAAACAATCCCGGCTGGTGCTTAGGTTCCGATGCCCCACAGTGCTGTGTGTTAGCGAGACAAATTTCAGCATCCAGCCTGTGTTGAAAACTATAGCATGGCCCTGAAACCGCCCAGAGACCCGGACCCCGCAGCACCCGTGTTTGCAGGCTGACATGGCTGCACGATGTCACAAGGACACTCTGTATTACGACACCGACAATGGGACACACACAAAATGACACACAGGAATCCGGAAAGGGTGTTTCTGGCCACACAAATGGAGGGACAGAGAAAGACACTGAAGAAACCAAAGAGAGAGAGAGACAGACAGAGCGATTAACACGAGGCAGAGACAGAGACTGAGGGAAAACCGAGACTGCGAGAGAAACAGAGAGGGAGGTAGACAGCCCGGGAAACGGAGACTGAGATGAAGCGAGAGACTTGCATGAAGGTGCGTTCTGCTGTGCAAAGAAATTCCCTGTAGTGTAAAGATGTTCCCTGTTATATAAAATTGTTCCCTCCTGTGTAAAGATGATCGCTGCTGATTATAGATTTTCCCTGTTGTTTAGAGATTTTGTCTGTTTTGTAAAGATGTCCGCTATTGAGTAATGTGTTTCCTGTTGTGTAAAGGTTCTCCGTGTTGTGTAACGGGGTTCCGTTTTGTGTGAAGGTATTGCCTGTTGTGTAAAGGCCAAGAGCACCATCTGGTGCTGGCGACCCGGCGCTGCAGGAATGCGTTGAGAGAAAGGGTAAGGCCAAGGCTGCTCCAAGTTTGCAGCATTTGCAGCTTATGTTGGTGCGAATAAAGTGTTTTGAAAGTTGTGTTGCAGGTTCTTGTGTTTTTTGCAAGAAGAAAGTTGCTGTAAGTAAAGCATAAATTGTGATAACAAAACCTGACGCACTGAGCCTGAAATTTATCATAATTTAAGAGAAGAGAACAATAGGAAAAATTTGCCCTCCTAATCACAACTTCCCCAGACTAATGGTATGAAAAACACATCTGACTCTCATCCTGAAGTCAGAGTCCAGATCCCCTCCCCACCCTTTTCGTTTGCAGAATGGACCTTCTCTTAACCATGTCTTAATGTAACTTTCGCTGTCTGGATAGGTTCGATTGACAAAAAGATACTGGTGTTAAATTAATTGGATTGCAGCACAGGAACAAATGGGAGGTGCTGTTCAACCGGCAAGTTTGGAAGGGCGAACGGGGAAACGACGGAGAGATGGTGGGTGCGAGAGTGACAGCAATGGGGGGGGGGGGGCGGTCGATAGATTGCAAGAAATGGAAGAAAGAGTAAACGTGGTGTACATCTGAATAAGTGAGAGGCAGCAGGTGTGGGGACGAGTGAGTGAACGGGCTGAATTCAGTTGGTTGGGTGACGGTGTTTGTAGTGTTCGGTGCGGGGTTCGGGCCAATTATGGAGCAGAGGAAATTCTGCGATTCGGATCAGCCTGTCAATAGCAAGTGAAGGAAAAGGTGACCCAAAACCGGCATGCCTGCCTGGTTTACTGCTGGTGGTGAAGCGACGAAATTTATAAATGCCGCAATATCTGGCAGCGGTGGGATTCGAACCCACGCCCCCGAAGAGACTGGAGCCTTAATCCAGCGCCTTAGACCGCTCGGCCACGCTACCACGTCAGTGCGCTAAGGAATCTGAAACTAGTGACTGGTGATTGAAATGTGGCCTGGTCTTGTAAATAGCAGGGGAAACGAAAGGAAATTAAATTCGTGGACGGCAAACTCACTTCTGATGCAACCCACTATATCAGAAGCAGCTACGTGTTCACAAGGCAACGCTAATAAATAAAAGTTTGCTGCAACACACCCGTTGTAAATTTCATTCAAAATTTATCCCTGTTGTGTGTTGCAAGCAGGAAGTTGGTGTAAGTAAAGTGTGATAAAATTAAGTGCGTTGGATTGGGGTAGCAATAGAGCATTTTATTGTTGGTGTATATAAGAATGCAACTAGCAGAAGAAGGCTTACGATCAATCGACCTCTGGGTTATGGGACCAGCACGCTTCCGCTGCTACACTCTGCTGTCGGTTAGCAAACAATCCCGGCTGGTGCTTAGGTTCCGATGCCCCACAGTGCTGTGTGTTAGCGAGACAAATTTCAGCATCCAGCCTGTGTTGAAAACTATAGCATGGCCCTGAAACCGCCCAGAGACCCGGACCCCGCAGCACCCGTGTTTGCAGGCTGACATGGCTGCACGATGTCACAAGGACACTCTGTATTACGACACCGACAATGGGACACACACAAAATGACACACAGGAATCCGGAAAGGGTGTTTCTGGCCACACAAATGGAGGGACAGAGAAAGACACTGAAGAAACCAAAGAGAGAGAGAGACAGACAGAGCGATTAACACGAGGCAGAGACAGAGACTGAGGGAAAACCGAGACTGCGAGAGAAACAGAGAGGGAGGTAGACAGCCCGGGAAACGGAGACTGAGATGAAGCGAGAGACTTGCATGAAGGTGCGTTCTGCTGTGCAAAGAAATTCCCTGTAGTGTAAAGATGTTCCCTGTTATATAAAATTGTTCCCTCCTGTGTAAAGATGATCGCTGCTGATTATAGATTTTCCCTGTTGTTTAGAGATTTTGTCTGTTTTGTAAAGATGTCCGCTATTGAGTAATGTGTTTCCTGTTGTGTAAAGGTTCTCCGTGTTGTGTAACGGGGTTCCGTTTTGTGTGAAGGTATTGCCTGTTGTGTAAAGGCCAAGAGCACCATCTGGTGCTGGCGACCCGGCGCTGCAGGAATGCGTTGAGAGAAAGGGTAAGGCCAAGGCTGCTCCAAGTTTGCAGCATTTGCAGCTTATGTTGGTGCGAATAAAGTGTTTTGAAAGTTGTGTTGCAGGTTCTTGTGTTTTTTGCAAGAAGAAAGTTGCTGTAAGTAAAGCATAAATTGTGATAACAAAACCTGACGCACTGAGCCTGAAATTTATCATAATTTAAGAGAAGAGAACAATAGGAAAAATTTGCCCTCCTAATCACAACTTCCCCAGACTAATGGTATGAAAAACACATCTGACTCTCATCCTGAAGTCAGAGTCCAGATCCCCTCCCCACCCTTTTCGTTTGCAGAATGGATCTTCTCTTAACCATGTCTTAATGTAACTTTCGCTGTCTGGATAGGTTCGGTTGACAAAAAGATACTGGTGTTAAATTAATTGGATTGCAGCACAGGAACAAATGGGAGGTGCTGTTGAACCGGCAAGTTTGGAAGGGCGAACGGGGAAACGACGGAGAGATGGTGGGTGCGAGAGTGACAGCAATGGGGGGGCGCGGTCGATAGATTGCAAGAAATGGAAGAAAGAGTAAACGTGGTGCACATCTGAATAAGTGAGAGGCAGCAGGTGTGGGGACGAGTGAGTGAACGGTCTGAATTCAGTTGGTTGGGTGATGGTGTTTGCAGTGTTCGGTGCGGGGTTCGGGCCAATTATGGAGCAGAGGAAATTCTGCGATTCGGATCAGCCTGTCAATAGCAAGTGAAGGAAAAGGTGACCCAAAACCGGCATGCCTGCCTGGTTTACTGCTGGTGGTGAAGCGACGAAATTTATAAATGCCGCAATATCTGGCAGCGGTGGGATTCGAACCCACGCCCCCGAAGAGACTGGAGCCTTAATCCAGCGCCTTAGACCGCTCGGCCACGCTACCACGTCAGTGCGCTAAGGAATCTGAAACTAGTGACTGGTGATTGAAATGTGGCCTGGTCTTGTAAATAGCAGGGGAAACGAAAGGAAATTAAATTCGTGGACGGCAAACTCACTTCTGATGCAACCCACTATATCAGAAGCAGCTACGTGTTCACAAGGCAACACTAATAAATAAAAGTTTGCTGCAGCACACCCATTGTAAATTTCATTCAAAATTTATCCCTCTTGTGTGTTGCAAGCAGGAAGTTGGTGTAAGTAAAGTGTGATAAAATTAAGTGCGTTGGATTGGGGTAGCAATAGAGCATTTTATTGTTGGTGTATATAAGAATGCAACTAGCAGAAGAAGGCTTACGATCAATCGACCTCTGGGTTATGGGACCAGCACGCTTCCGCTGCTACACTCTGCTGTCGGTTAGCAAACAATCCCGGCTGGTGCTTAGGTTCCGATGCCCCACAGTGCTGTGTGTTAGCGAGACAAATTTCAGCATCCAGCCTGTGTTGAAAACTATAGCATGGCCCTGAAACCGCCCAGAGACCCGGACCCCGCAGCACCCGTGTTTGCAGGCTGACATGGCTGCACGATGTCACAAGGACACTCTGTATTACGACACCGACAATGGGACACACACAAAATGACACACAGGAATCCGGAAAGGGTGTTTCTGGCCACACAAATGGAGGGACAGAGAAAGACACTGAAGAAACCAAAGAGAGAGAGAGACAGACAGAGCGATTAACACGAGGCAGAGACAGAGACTGAGGGAAAACCGAGACTGCGAGAGAAACAGAGAGGGAGGTAGACAGCCAGGGAAACGGAGACTGAGATGAAGAGAGAGACTTGCATGAAGGTGCGTTCTGCTGTGCAAAGAAATTCCCTGTAGTGTAAAGATGTTCCCTGTTATATAAAATTGTTCCCTCCTGTGTAAAGATGATCGCTGCTGATTATAGATTTTCCCTGTTGTTTAGAGATTTTGTCTGCTTTGTAAAGATGTCCGCTATTGAGTAATGTGTTTGCTGTTGTGTAAAGGTTCTCCGTGTTGTGTAACGGGCTTCCGTTTTGTGTGAAGGTATTGCCTGTTGTGTAAAGGCCAAGAGCACCATCTGGTGCTGGCGACACGGCGCTGCAGGAATGCGTTGAGAGAAAGGGTAAGGCCAAGGCTGCTCCAAGTTTGCAGCATTTGCAGCTTATGTTGGTGCGAATAAAGTGTTTTGAAAGTTGTGTTGCAGGTTCTTGTGTTTTTTGCAAGAAGGAAGTTGCTGTAAGTAAAGCATAAATTGTGATAACAAAACCTGACGCACTGAGCCTGAAATTTATCATAATTTAAGAGAAGAGAACAATAGGAAAAATTTGCCCTCCTAATCACAACTTCCCCAGACTAATGGTATGAAAAACACATCTGACTCTCATCCTGAAGTCAGAGTCCAGATCCCCTCCCCACCCTTTTCTTTTGCAGAATGGATCTTCTCTTAACCATGTCTTAATGTAACTTTCGCTGTCTGGATAGGTTCGATTGACAAAAAGATACTGGTGTTAAATTAATTGGATTGCAGCACAGGAAGGTGCTGTTCAACCGGCAAGATTGGAAGGGCGAACGGGGAAAGGACGGAGAGATGGTGGGTGCGAGAGTGACAGCAATGGGGGGCGCGGTCGATAGATTGCAAGAAATGGAAGAAAGAGTAAACGTGGTGTACATCTGAATAAGTGAGAGGCAGCAGGTGTGGGGACGAGTGAGTGAACGGTCTGAATTCAGTTGGTTGGGTGACGGTGTTTGTAGTGTTCGGTGCGGGGTTCGGGCCAATTATGGAGCAGAGGAAATTCTGCGATTCGGATCAGCCTGTCAATAGCAACTGAAGGAAAAGGTGACCCAAAACCGGCATGCCTGCCTGGTTTACTGCTGGTGGTGAAGCGACGAAATTTATAAATGTCGCAATATCTGGCAGCGGTGGGATTCGAGCCCACGCCCCCGAAGAGACTGGAGCCTTAATCCAGCGCCTTAGACCGCTCGGCCACGCTACCACGTCAGTGCGCTAAGGAATCTGAAACTAGTGACTGGTGATTGAAATGTGGCCTGGTCTTGTAAATAGCAGGGGAAACGAAAGGAAATTAAATTCGTGGACGGCAAACTCACTTCTGATGCAACCCACTATATCAGAAGCAGCTACGTGTTCACAAGGCAACGCTAATAAATAAAAGTTTGCTGCAACACACCCGTTGTAAATTTCATTCAAAATTTATCCCTGTTGTGTGTTGCAAGCAGGAAGTTGGTGTAAGTAAAGTGTGATAAAATTAAGTGCGTTGGATTGGGGTAGCAATAGAGCATTTTATTGTTGGTGTATATAAGAATGCAACTAGCAGAAGAAGGCTTACGATCAATCGACCTCTGGGTTATGGGACCAGCACGCTTCCGCTGCTACACTCTGCTGTCGGTTAGCAAACAATCCCGGCTGGTGCTTAGGTTCCGATGCCCCACAGTGCTGTGTGTTAGCGAGACAAATTTCAGCATCCAGCCTGTGTTGAAAACTATAGCATGGCCCTGAAACCGCCCAGAGACCCGGACCCCGCAGCACCCGTGTTTGCAGGCTGACATGGCTGCACGATGTCACAAGGACACTCTGTATTACGACACCGACAATGGGACACACACAAAATGACACACAGGAATCCGGAAAGGGTGTTTCTGGCCACACAAATGGAGGGACAGAGAAAGACACTGAAGAAACCAAAGAGAGAGAGAGACAGACAGAGCGATTAACACGAGGCAGAGACAGAGACTGAGGGAAAACCGAGACTGCGAGAGAAACAGAGAGGGAGGTAGACAGCCCGGGAAACGGAGACTGAGATGAAGCGAGAGACTTGCATGAAGGTGCGTTCTGCTGTGCAAAGAAATTCCCTGTAGTGTAAAGATGTTCCCTGTTATATAAAATTGTTCCCTCCTGTGTAAAGATGATCGCTGCTGATTATAGATTTTCCCTGTTGTTTAGAGATTTTGTCTGTTTTGTAAAGATGTCCGCTATTGAGTAATGTGTTTCCTGTTGTGTAAAGGTTCTCCGTGTTGTGTAACGGGGTTCCGTTTTGTGTGAAGGTATTGCCTGTTGTGTAAAGGCCAAGAGCACCATCTGGTGCTGGCGACCCGGCGCTGCAGGAATGCGTTGAGAGAAAGGGTAAGGCCAAGGCTGCTCCAAGTTTGCAGCATTTGCAGCTTATGTTGGTGCGAATAAAGTGTTTTGAAAGTTGTGTTGCAGGTTCTTGTGTTTTTTGCAAGAAGAAAGTTGCTGTAAGTAAAGCATAAATTGTGATAACAAAACCTGACGCACTGAGCCTGAAATTTATCATAATTTAAGAGAAGAGAACAATAGGAAAAATTTGCCCTCCTAATCACAACTTCCCCAGACTAATGGTATGAAAAACACATCTGACTCTCATCCTGAAGTCAGAGTCCAGATCCCCTCCCCACCCTTTTCGTTTGCAGAATGGACCTTCTCTTAACCATGTCTTAATGTAACTTTCGCTGTCTGGATAGGTTCGATTGACAAAAAGATACTGGTGTTAAATTAATTGGATTGCAGCACAGGAACAAATGGGAGGTGCTGTTCAACCGGCAAGTTTGGAAGGGCGAACGGGGAAACGACGGAGAGATGGTGGGTGCGAGAGTGACAGCAATGGGGGGGGGGGGCGGTCGATAGATTGCAAGAAATGGAAGAAAGAGTAAACGTGGTGTACATCTGAATAAGTGAGAGGCAGCAGGTGTGGGGACGAGTGAGTGAACGGGCTGAATTCAGTTGGTTGGGTGACGGTGTTTGTAGTGTTCGGTGCGGGGTTCGGGCCAATTATGGAGCAGAGGAAATTCTGCGATTCGGATCAGCCTGTCAATAGCAAGTGAAGGAAAAGGTGACCCAAAACCGGCATGCCTGCCTGGTTTACTGCTGGTGGTGAAGCGACGAAATTTATAAATGCCGCAATATCTGGCAGCGGTGGGATTCGAACCCACGCCCCCGAAGAGACTGGAGCCTTAATCCAGCGCCTTAGACCGCTCGGCCACGCTACCACGTCAGTGCGCTAAGGAATCTGAAACTAGTGACTGGTGATTGAAATGTGGCCTGGTCTTGTAAATAGCAGGGGAAACGAAAGGAAATTAAATTCGTGGACGGCAAACTCACTTCTGATGCAACCCACTATATCAGAAGCAGCTACGTGTTCACAAGGCAACGCTAATAAATAAAAGTTTGCTGCAACACACCCGTTGTAAATTTCATTCAAAATTTATCCCTGTTGTGTGTTGCAAGCAGGAAGTTGGTGTAAGTAAAGTGTGATAAAATTAAGTGCGTTGGATTGGGGTAGCAATAGAGCATTTTATTGTTGGTGTATATAAGAATGCAACTAGCAGAAGAAGGCTTACGATCAATCGACCTCTGGGTTATGGGACCAGCACGCTTCCGCTGCTACACTCTGCTGTCGGTTAGCAAACAATCCCGGCTGGTGCTTAGGTTCCGATGCCCCACAGTGCTGTGTGTTAGCGAGACAAATTTCAGCATCCAGCCTGTGTTGAAAACTATAGCATGGCCCTGAAACCGCCCAGAGACCCGGACCCCGCAGCACCCGTGTTTGCAGGCTGACATGGCTGCACGATGTCACAAGGACACTCTGTATTACCACACCGACAATGGGACACACACAAAATGACACACAGGAATCCGGAAAGGGTGTTTCTGGCCACACAAATGGAGGGACAGAGAAAGACACTGAAGAAACCAAAGAGAGAGAGAGACAGACAGAGCGATTAACACGAGGCAGAGACAGAGACTGAGGGAAAACCGAGACTGCGAGAGAAACAGAGAGGGAGGTAGACAGCCCGGGAAACGGAGACTGAGATGAAGCGAGAGACTTGCATGAAGGTGCGTTCTGCTGTGCAAAGAAATTCCCTGTAGTGTAAAGATGTTCCCTGTTATATAAAATTGTTCCCTCCTGTGTAAAGATGATCGCTGCTGATTATAGATTTTCCCTGTTGTTTAGAGATTTTGTCTGTTTTGTAAAGATGTCCGCTATTGAGTAATGTGTTTCCTGTTGTGTAAAGGTTCTCCGTGTTGTGTAACGGGGTTCCGTTTTGTGTGAAGGTATTGCCTGTTGTGTAAAGGCCAAGAGCACCATCTGGTGCTGGCGACCCGGCGCTGCAGGAATGCGTTGAGAGAAAGGGTAAGGCCAAGGCTGCTCCAAGTTTGCAGCATTTGCAGCTTATGTTGGTGCGAATAAAGTGTTTTGAAAGTTGTGTTGCAGGTTCTTGTGTTTTTTGCAAGAAGAAAGTTGCTGTAAGTAAAGCATAAATTGTGATAACAAAACCTGACGCACTGAGCCTGAAATTTATCATAATTTAAGAGAAGAGAACAATAGGAAAAATTTGCCCTCCTAATCACAACTTCCCCAGACTAATGGTATGAAAAACACATCTGACTCTCATCCTGAAGTCAGAGTCCAGATCCCCTCCCCACCCTTTTCGTTTGCAGAATGGACCTTCTCTTAACCATGTCTTAATGTAACTTTCGCTGTCTGGATAGGTTCGATTGACAAAAAGATACTGGTGTTAAATTAATTGGATTGCAGCACAGGAACAAATGGGAGGTGCTGTTCAACCGGCAAGTTTGGAAGGGCGAACGGGGAAACGACGGAGAGATGGTGGGTGCGAGAGTGACAGCAATGGGGGGGGGGGGGCGGTCGATAGATTGCAAGAAATGGAAGAAAGAGTAAACGTGGTGTACATCTGAATAAGTGAGAGGCAGCAGGTGTGGGGACGAGTGAGTGAACGGGCTGAATTCAGTTGGTTGGGTGACGGTGTTTGTAGTGTTCGGTGCGGGGTTCGGGCCAATTATGGAGCAGAGGAAATTCTGCGATTCGGATCAGCCTGTCAATAGCAAGTGAAGGAAAAGGTGACCCAAAACCGGCATGCCTGCCTGGTTTACTGCTGGTGGTGAAGCGACGAAATTTATAAATGTCGCAATATCTGGCAGCGGTGGGATTCGAACCCACGCCCCCGAAGAGACTGGAGCCTTAATCCAGCGCCTTAGACCGCTCGGCCACGCTACCACGTCAGTGCGCTAAGGAATCTGAAACTAGTGACTGGTGATTGAAATGTGGCCTGGTCTTGTAAATAGCAGGGGAAACGAAAGGAAATTAAATTCGTGGACGGCAAACTCACTTCTGATGCAACCCACTATATCAGAAGCAGCTACGTGTTCACAAGGCAACGCTAATAAATAAAAGTTTGCTGCAACACACCCGTTGTAAATTTCATTCAAAATTTATCCCTGTTGTGTGTTGCAAGCAGGAAGTTGGTGTAAGTAAAGTGTGATAAAATTAAGTGCGTTGGATTGGGGTAGCAATAGAGCATTTTATTGTTGGTGTATATAAGAATGCAACTAGCAGAAGAAGGCTTACGATCAATCGACCTCTGGGTTATGGGACCAGCACGCTTCCGCTGCTACACTCTGCTGTCGGTTAGCAAACAATCCCGGCTGGTGCTTAGGTTCCGATGCCCCACAGTGCTGTGTGTTAGCGAGACAAATTTCAGCATCCAGCCTGTGTTGAAAACTATAGCATGGCCCTGAAACCGCCCAGAGACCCGGACCCCGCAGCACCCGTGTTTGCAGGCTGACATGGCTGCACGATGTCACAAGGACACTCTGTATTACCACACCGACAATGGGACACACACAAAATGACACACAGGAATCCGGAAAGGGTGTTTCTGGCCACACAAATGGAGGGACAGAGAAAGACACTGAAGAAACCAAAGAGAGAGAGAGACAGACAGAGCGATTAACACGAGGCAGAGACAGAGACTGAGGGAAAACCGAGACTGCGAGAGAAACAGAGAGGGAGGTAGACAGCCCGGGAAACGGAGACTGAGATGAAGCGAGAGACTTGCATGAAGGTGCGTTCTGCTGTGCAAAGAAATTCCCTGTAGTGTAAAGATGTTCCCTGTTATATAAAATTGTTCCCTCCTGTGTAAAGATGATCGCTGCTGATTATAGATTTTCCCTGTTGTTTAGAGATTTTGTCTGTTTTGTAAAGATGTCCGCTATTGAGTAATGTGTTTCCTGTTGTGTAAAGGTTCTCCGTGTTGTGTAACGGGGTTCCGTTTTGTGTGAAGGTATTGCCTGTTGTGTAAAGGCCAAGAGCACCATCTGGTGCTGGCGACCCGGCGCTGCAGGAATGCGTTGAGAGAAAGGGTAAGGCCAAGGCTGCTCCAAGTTTGCAGCATTTGCAGCTTATGTTGGTGCGAATAAAGTGTTTTGAAAGTTGTGTTGCAGGTTCTTGTGTTTTTTGCAAGAAGAAAGTTGCTGTAAGTAAAGCATAAATTGTGATAACAAAACCTGACGCACTGAGCCTGAAATTTATCATAATTTAAGAGAAGAGAACAATAGGAAAAATTTGCCCTCCTAATCACAACTTCCCCAGACTAATGGTATGAAAAACACATCTGACTCTCATCCTGAAGTCAGAGTCCAGATCCCCTCCCCACCCTTTTCGTTTGCAGAATGGATCTTCTCTTAACCATGTCTTAATGTAACTTTCGCTGTCTGGATAGGTTCGGTTGACAAAAAGATACTGGTGTTAAATTAATTGGATTGCAGCACAGGAACAAATGGGAGGTGCTGTTGAACCGGCAAGTTTGGAAGGGCGAACGGGGAAACGACGGAGAGATGGTGGGTGCGAGAGTGACAGCAATGGGGGGGCGCGGTCGATAGATTGCAAGAAATGGAAGAAAGAGTAAACGTGGTGCACATCTGAATAAGTGAGAGGCAGCAGGTGTGGGGACGAGTGAGTGAACGGTCTGAATTCAGTTGGTTGGGTGATGGTGTTTGCAGTGTTCGGTGCGGGGTTCGGGCCAATTATGGAGCAGAGGAAATTCTGCGATTCGGATCAGCCTGTCAATAGCAAGTGAAGGAAAAGGTGACCCAAAACCGGCATGCCTGCCTGGTTTACTGCTGGTGGTGAAGCGACGAAATTTATAAATGCCGCAATATCTGGCAGCGGTGGGATTCGAACCCACGCCCCCGAAGAGACTGGAGCCTTAATCCAGCGCCTTAGACCGCTCGGCCACGCTACCACGTCAGTGCGCTAAGGAATCTGAAACTAGTGACTGTGATTGAAATGTGGCCTGGTCTTGTAAATAGCAGGGGAAACGAAAGGAAATTAAATTCGTGGACGGCAAACTCACTTCTGATGCAACCCACTATATCAGAAGCAGCTACGTGTTCACAAGGCAACGCTAATAAATAAAAGTTTGCTGCAACACACCCGTTGTAAATTTCATTCAAAATTTATCCCTGTTGTGTGTTGCAAGCAGGAAGTTGGTGTAAGTAAAGTGTGATAAAATTAAGTGCGTTGGATTGGGGTAGCAATAGAGCATTTTATTGTTGGTGTATATAAGAATGCAACTAGCAGAAGAAGGCTTACGATCAATCGACCTCTGGGTTATGGGACCAGCACGCTTCCGCTGCTACACTCTGCTGTCGGTTAGCAAACAATCCCGGCTGGTGCTTAGGTTCCGATGCCCCACAGTGCTGTGTGTTAGCGAGACAAATTTCAGCATCCAGCCTGTGTTGAAAACTATAGCATGGCCCTGAAACCGCCCAGAGACCCGGACCCCGCAGCACCCGTGTTTGCAGGCTGACATGGCTGCACGATGTCACAAGGACACTCTGTATTACGACACCGACAATGGGACACACACAAAATGACACACAGGAATCCGGAAAGGGTGTTTCTGGCCACACAAATGGAGGGACAGAGAAAGACACTGAAGAAACCAAAGAGAGAGAGAGACAGACAGAGCGATTAACACGAGGCAGAGACAGAGACTGAGGGAAAACCGAGACTGCGAGAGAAACAGAGAGGGAGGTAGACAGCCCGGGAAACGGAGACTGAGATGAAGCGAGAGACTTGCATGAAGGTGCGTTCTGCTGTGCAAAGAAATTCCCTGTAGTTCCCTGTTTCTAAAATTGTTCCCTCCTGTGTAAAGATGATCGCTGCTGATTATAGATTTTCCCTGTTGTTTAGAGATTTTGTCTGCTTTGTAAAGATGTCCGCTATTGAGTAATGTGTTTGCTGTTGTGTAAAGGTTCTCCGTGTTGTGTATCGGGGTTCCGTTTTGTGTGAAGGTATTGCCTGTTGTGTAAAGGCCAAGAGCACCATCTGGTGCTGACGACACGGCGCTGCAGGAATGCGTTGAGAGAAAGGGTAAGGCCAAGGCTGCTCCAAGTTTGCAGCATTTGCAGCTTATGTTGGTGCGAATAAAGTGTTTTGAAAGTTGTGTTGCAGGTTCTTGTGTTTTTTGCAAGAAGGAAGTTGCTGTAAGTAAAGCATAAATTGTGATAACAAAACCTGACGCACTGAGCCTGAAATTTATCATAATTTAAGAGAAGAGAACAATAGGAAAAATTTGCCCTCCTAATCACAACTTCCCCAGACTAATGGTATGAAAAACACATCTGACTCTCATCCTGAAGTCAGAGTCCAGATCCCCTCCCCACCCTTTTCTTTTGCAGAATGGATCTTCTCTTAACCATGTCTTAATGTAACTTTCGCTGTCTGGATAGGTTCGGTTGACAAAAAGATACTGGTGTTAAATTAATTGGATTGCAGCACAGGAACAAATGGGAGGTGCTGTTGAACCGGCAAGATTGGAAGGGCGAACGGGGAAACGACGGAGAGATGACAGCAATGGGGGGCGCGGTCGATAGATTGCAAGAAATGGAAGAAAGAGTAAACGTGGTGTACATCTGAATAAGTGAGAGGCAGCAGGTGTGGGGACGAGTGAGTGAACGGTCTGAATCCAGTTGGTTGGGTGACGGTGTTTGCAGTGTTCGGTGCGGGGTTCGGGCCAATTATGGAGCAGAGGAAATTCTGCGATTCGGATCTCGCCTGTCAATAGCAACTGAAGGAAAAGGTGACCCAAAACCGGCATGCCTGCCTGGTTTACTGCTGGTGGTGAAGCGACGAAATTTATAAATGTCGCAATATCTGGCAGCGGTGGGATTCGAACCCACGCCCCCGAAGAGACTGGAGCCTTAATCCAGCGCCTTAGACCGCTCGGCCACGCTACCACGTCAGTGCGCTAAGCAATCTGAAACTAGTGACTGGTGATTGAAATGTGGCCTGGTCTTGTAAATAGCAGGGGAAACAAACGGAAATTAAATTCGTGGACGGCAAACTCACTTCTGATGCAACCCACTATATCAGAAGCAGCTACGTGTTCACAAGGCAACACTAATAAATAAAAGTTTGCTGCAACACACCCATTGTAAATTTCATTCAAAATTTATCCCTGTTGTGTGTTGCAAGCAGGAAGTTGGTGTAAGTAAAGTGTGATAAAATTAAGTGCGTTGGATTGGGGTAGCAATAGAGCATTTTATTGTTGGTGTATATAAGAATGCAACTAGCAGAAGAAGGCTTCACGATCAATCGACCTCTGGGTTATGGGACAAGCACGCTTCCGCTGCTACACTCTGCTGTCGGTTAGCAAACAATCCCGGCTGGTGCTTAGGTTCCGATGCCCCACAGTGCTGTGTGTTAGCGAGACAAATTTCAGCATCCAGCCTGTGTTGAAAACTATAGCATGGCCCTGAAACCGCCCAGAGACCCGGACCCCGCAGCACCCGTGTTTGCAGGCTGACATGGCTGCACGATGTCACAAGGACACTCTGTATTACGACACCGACAATGGGACACACACAAAATGACACACAGGAATCCGGAAAGGGTGTTTCTGGCCACACAAATGGAGGGACAGAGAAAGACACTGAAGAAACCAAAGAGAGAGAGAGACAGACAGAGCGATTAACACGAGGCAGAGACAGAGACTGAGGGAAAACCGAGACTGCGAGGGAAACAGAGAGGGAGGTAGACAGCCAGGGAAACGGAGACTGAGATGAAGAGAGAGACTTGCATGAAGGTGCGTTCTGCTGTGCAAAGAAATTCCCTGTAGTTCCCTGTTTCTAAAATTGTTCCCTCCTGTGTAAAGATGATCGCTGCTGATTATAGATTTTCCCTGTTGTTTAGAGATTTTGTCTGCTTTGTAAAGATGTCCGCTATTGAGTAATGTGTTTGCTGTTGTGTAAAGGTTCTCCGTGTTGTGTAACGGGGTTCCGTTTTGTGTGAAGGTATTGCCTGTTGTGTAAAGGCCAAGAGCACCATCTGGTGCTGACGACACGGCGCTGCAGGAATGCGTTGAGAGAAAGGGTAAGGCCAAGGCTGCTCCAAGTTTGCAGCATTTGCAGCTTATGTTGGTGCGAATAAAGTGTTTTGAAAGTTGTGTTGCAGGTTCTTGTGTTTTTTGCAAGAAGGAAGTTGCTGTAAGTAAAGCATAAATTGTGATAACAAAACCTGACGCACTGAGCCTGAAATTTATCATAATTTAAGAGAAGAGAACAATAGGAAAAATTTGCCCTCCTAATCACAACTTCCCCAGACTAATGGTATGAAAAACACATCTGACTCTCATCCTGAAGTCAGAGTCCAGATCCCCTCCCCACCCTTTTCTTTTGCAGAATGGATCTTCTCTTAACCATGTCTTAATGTAACTTTCGCTGTCTGGATAGGTTCGGTTGACAAAAAGATACTGGTGTTAAATTAATTGGATTGCAGCACAGGAACAAATGGGAGGTGCTGTTGAACCGGCAAGATTGGAAGGGCGAACGGGGAAACGACGGAGAGATGACAGCAATGGGGGGCGCGGTCGATAGATTGCAAGAAATGGAAGAAAGAGTAAACGTGGTGCACATCTGAATAAGTGAGAGGCAGCAGGTGTGGGGACGAGTGAGTGAACGGTCTGAATTCAGTTGGTTTGGTGAAGGTGTTTGTAGTGTTCGGTGCGGGGTTCAGGCCAATTTATGGAGCAGAGGAAATTCTGCGATTCGGATCAGCCTGTCAATAGCAACTGAAGGAAAAGGTGACCCAAAACCGGCATGCCTGCCTGGTTTACTGCTGGTGGTGAAGCGACGAAATTTATAAATGTCGCAATATCTGGCAGCGGTGGGATTCGAACCCACGCCCCCGAAGAGACTGGAGCCTTAATCCAGCGCCTTAGACCGCTCGGCCACGCTACCACGTCAGTGCGCTAAGGAATCTGAAACTAGTGACTGGTGATTGAAATGTGGCCTGGTCTTGTAAATAGCAGGGGAAACAAACGGAAATTAAATTCGTGGACGGCAAACTCACTTCTGATGCAACCCACTATATCAGAAGCAGCTACGTGTTCACAAGGCAACGCTAATAAATAAAAGTTTGCTGCAACACACCCATTGTAAATTTCATTCAAAATTTATCCCTGTTGTGTGTTGGAAGCAGGAAGTTGGTGTAAGTAAAGTGTGATAAAATTAAGTGCGTTTGATTGGGGTAGCAATAGAGCATTTTATTGTTGGTGTATATAAGAATGCAACTAGCAGAAGAAGGCTTACGATCAATCGACCTCTGGGTTATGGGACCAGCACGCTTCCGCTGCTACACTCTGCTGTCGGTTAGCAAACAATCCCGGCTGGTGCTTAGGTTCCGATGCCCCACAGTGCTGTGTGTTAGCGAGACAAATTTCAGCATCCAGCCTGTGTTGAAAACTATAGCATGGCCCTGAAACCGCCCAGAGACCCGGACCCCGCAGCACCCGTGTTTGCAGGCTGACATGGCTGCACGATGTCACAAGGACACTCTGTATTACCACACCGACAATGGGACACACACAAAATGACACACAGGAACCCGGAAAGGGTGTTTCTGGCCACACAAATGGAGGGACAGAGAAAGACACTGAAGAAACCAAAGAGAGAGAGAGACAGACAGAGCGATTAACACGAGGCAGAGACAGAGACTGAGGGAAAACCGAGACTGCGAGAGAAACAGAGAGGGAGGTAGACAGCCAGGGAAACGGAGACTGAGATGAAGAGAGAGACTTGCATGAAGGTGCGTTCTGCTGTGCAAAGAAATTCCCTGTAGTGTAAAGATGTTCCCTGTTATAGAAAATTGTTCCCTCCTGTGTAAAGATGATCGCTGCTGATTACAGATTTTCCCTGTTGTTTAGAGATTTTGTCTGCTTTGTAAAGATGTCCGCTATTGAGTAATGTGTTTGCTGTTGTGTAAAGGTTCTCCGTGTTGTGTAACGGGCTTCCGTTTTGTGTGAAGGTATTGCCTGTTGTGTAAAGGCCAAGAGCAGCATCTGGTGCTGGCGACCCGGCGCTGCAGGAATGCGTTGAGAGAAAGGGGAAGGCCAAGGCTGCTCCAAGTTTGCAGCATTTGCAGCTTATGTTGGTGCGAATAAAGTGTTTTGAAAGTTGTGTTGCAGGTTCTTGTGTTTTTTGCAAGAAGGAAGTTGCTGTAAGTAAAGCATAAATTGTGATAACAAAACCTGACGCACTGAGCCTGAAATTTATCATAATTTAAGAGAAGAGAACAATAGGAAAAATTTGCCCTCCTAATCACAACTTCCCCAGACTAATGGTATGAAAAACACATCTGACTCTCATCCTGAAGTCAGAGTCCAGATCCCCTCCCCACCCTTTTCTTTTGCAGAATGGATCTTCTCTTAACCATGTCTTAATGTAACTTTCGCTGTCTGGATAGGTTCGGTTGACAAAAAGATACTGGTGTTAAATTAATTGGATTGCAGCACAGGAACAAATGGGAGGTGCTGTTGAACCGGCAAGATTGGAAGGGCGAACGGGGAAACGACGGAGAGATGACAGCAATGGGGGGCGCGGTCGATAGATTGCAAGAAATGGAAGAAAGAGTAAACGTGGTGCACATCTGAATAAGTGAGAGGCAGCAGGTGTGGGGACGAGTGAGTGAACGGTCTGAATTCAGTTGGTTTGGTGAAGGTGTTTGTAGTGTTCGGTGCGGGGTTCAGGCCAATTTATGGAGCAGAGGAAATTCTGCGATTCGGATCAGCCTGTCAATAGCAACTGAAGGAAAAGGTGACCCAAAACCGGCATGCCTGCCTGGTTTACTGCTGGTGGTGAAGCGACGAAATTTATAAATGTCGCAATATCTGGCAGCGGTGGGATTCGAACCCACGCCCCCGAAGAGACTGGAGCCTTAATCCAGCGCCTTAGACCGCTCGGCCACGCTACCACGTCAGTGCGCTAAGGAATCTGAAACTAGTGACTGGTGATTGAAATGTGGCCTGGTCTTGTAAATAGCAGGGGAAACAAACGGAAATTAAATTCGTGGACGGCAAACTCACTTCTGATGCAACCCACTATATCAGAAGCAGCTACGTGTTCACAAGGCAACGCTAATAAATAAAAGTTTGCTGCAACACACCCATTGTAAATTTCATTCAAAATTTATCCCTGTTGTGTGTTGGAAGCAGGAAGTTGGTGTAAGTAAAGTGTGATAAAATTAAGTGCGTTTGATTGGGGTAGCAATAGAGCATTTTATTGTTGGTGTATATAAGAATGCAACTAGCAGAAGAAGGCTTACGATCAATCGACCTCTGGGTTATGGGACCAGCACGCTTCCGCTGCTACACTCTGCTGTCGGTTAGCAAACAATCCCGGCTGGTGCTTAGGTTCCGATGCCCCACAGTGCTGTGTGTTAGCGAGACAAATTTCAGCATCCAGCCTGTGTTGAAAACTATAGCATGGCCCTGAAACCGCCCAGAGACCCGGACCCCGCAGCACCCGTGTTTGCAGGCTGACATGGCTGCACGATGTCACAAGGACACTCTGTATTACCACACCGACAATGGGACACACACAAAATGACACACAGGAACCCGGAAAGGGTGTTTCTGGCCACACAAATGGAGGGACAGAGAAAGACACTGAAGAAACCAAAGAGAGAGAGAGACAGACAGACAGAGCGATTAACACGAGGCAGAGACAGAGACTGAGGGAAAACCGAGACTGCGAGAGAAACAGAGAGGGAGGTAGACAGCCAGGGAAACGGAGACTGAGATGAAGCGAGAGACTTGCATGAAGGTGCGTTCTGCTGTGCAAAGAAATTCCCTGTAGTGTAAAGATGTTCCCTGTTATATAAAATTGTTCCCTCCTGTGTAAAGATGATCGCTGCTGATTATAGATTTTCCCTGTTGTTTAGAGATTTTGTCTGTTTTGTAAAGATGTCCGCTATTGAGTAATGTGTTTCCTGTTGTGTAAAGCTTCTCCGTGTTGTGTAACGGGGTTCCGTTTTGTGTGAAGGTATTGCCTGTTGTGTAAAGGCCAAGAGCACCATCTGGTGCTGACGACACGGCGCTGCAGGAATGCGTTGAGAGAAAGGGTAAGGCCAAGGCTGCTCCAAGTTTGCAGCATTTGCAGCTTATGTTGGTGCGAATAAAGTGTTTTGAAAGTTGTGTTGCAGGTTCTTGTGTTTTTTGCAAGAAGGAAGTTGCTGTAAGTAAAGCATAAATTGTGATAACAAAACCTGACGCACTGAGCCTGAAATTTATCATAATTTAAGAGAAGAGAACAATAGGAAACATTTGCCCTCCTAATCACAACTTCCCCAGACTAATGGTATGAAAAACACATCTGACTCTCATCCTGAAGTCAGAGTCCAGATCCCCTCCCCACCCTTTTCTTTTGCAGAATGGATCTTCTCTTAACCATGTCTTAATGTAACTTTCGCTGTCTGGATAGGTTCGATTGACAAAAAGATACTGCTGTTAAATTAATTGGATTGCAGCACAGGAACAAATGGGAGGTGCTGTTGAACCGGCAAGATTGGAAGGGCGAACGGGGAAACGACGGAGAGATGGTGGGTGCGAGAGTGACAGCAATGGGGGGCGCGGTCGATAGATTGCAAGAAATGGAAGAAAGAGTAAACGTGGTGTACATCTGAATAAGTGAGAGGCAGCAGGTGTGGGGACGAGTGAGTGAACGGTCTGAATCCAGTTGGTTGGGTGACGGTGTTTGTAGTGTTCGGTGCGGGGTTCGGGCCAATTATGGAGCAGAGGAAATTCTGCGATTCGGATCAGCCTGTCAATAGCAACTGAAGGAAAAGGTGACCCAAAACCGGCATGCCTGCCTGGTTTACTGCTGGTGGTGAAGCGACGAAATTTATAAATGTCGCAATATCTGGCAGCGGTGCGATTCGAACCCACGCCCCCGGAAGAGACTGGAGCCTTAATCCAGCGCCTTAGACCGCTCGGCCACGCTACCACATCAGTGCGCTAAGGAATCTGAAACTAGTGACTGGTGATTGAAATGTGGCCTGGTCTTGTAAATAGCAGGGGAAACAAAAGGAAATTAAATTCGTGGACGGCAAACTCACTTCTGATGCAACCCACTATATCAGAAGCAGCTACGTGTTCACAAGGCAACGCTAATAAATAAAAGTTTGCTGCAACACACCCATTGTAAATTTCATTCAAAATTTATCCCTGTTGTGTGTTGCAAGCAGGAAGTTGGTGTAAGTAAAGTGTGATAAAATTAAGTGCGTTTGATTGGGGTAGCAATAGAGCATTTTATTGTTGGTGTATATAAGAATGCAACTAGCAGAAGAAGGCTTACGATCAATCGACCTCTGGGTTATGGGACCAGCACGCTTCCGCTGCTACACTCTGCTGTCGGTTAACAAACAATCCCGGCTGGTGCTTAGGTTCCGATGCCCCACAGTGCTGTGTGTTAGCGAGACAAATTTCAGCATCCAGCCTGTGTTGAAAACTATAGCATGGCCCTGAAACCGCCCAGAGACCCGGACCCCGCAGCACCCGTGTTTGCAGGCTGACATGGCTGCACGATGTCACAAGGACACTCTGTATTACGACACCGACAATGGGACACACACAAAATGACACACAGGAGTCCGGAAAGGGTGTTTCTGGCCACACAAATGGAGGGACAGAGAAAGACACTGAAGAAACCAAAGAGAGAGAGAGACAGACAGAGCGATTAACACGAGGCAGAGACAGAGACTGAGGGAAAACCGAGACTGCGAGAGAAACAGAGAGGGAGGTAGACAGCCAGGGAAACGGAGACTGAGATGAAGAGAGAGACTTGCATGAAGGTGCGTTCTGCTGTGCAAAGAAATTCCCTGTAGTGTAAAGATGTTCCCTGTTATATAAATTGTTCCCTCCTGTGTAAAGATGATCGCTGCTGATTATAGATTTTCCCTGTTGTTTAGAGATTTTGTCTGCTTTGTAAAGATGTCCGCTATTGAGTAATGTGTTTGCTGTTGTGTAAAGGTTCTCCGTGTTGTGTAACGGGGTTCCGTTTTGTGTGAAGGTATTGCCTGTTGTGTAAAGGCCAAGAGCACCATCTGGTGCTGACGACACGGCGCTGCAGGAATGCGTTGAGAGAAAGGGTAAGGCCAAGGCTGCTCCAAGTTTGCAGCATTTGCAGCTTATGTTGGTGCGAATAAAGTGTTTTGAAAGTTGTGTTGCAGGTTCTTGTGTTTTTTGCAAGAAGGAAGTTGCTGTAAGTAAAGCATAAATTGTGATAACAAAACCTGACGCACTGAGCCTGAAATTTATCATAATTTAAGAGAAGAGAACAATAGGAAACATTTGCCCTCCTAATCACAACTTCCCCAGACTAATGGTATGAAAAACACATCTGACTCTCATCCTGAAGTCAGAGTCCAGATCCCCTCCCCACCCTTTTCTTTTGCAGAATGGATCTTCTCTTAACCATGTCTTAATGTAACTTTCGCTGTCTGGATAGGTTCGATTGACAAAAAGATACTGGTGTTAAATTAATTGGATTGCAGCACAGGAACAAATGGGAGGTGCTGTTGAACCGGCAAGATTGGAAGGGCGAACGGGGAAACGACGGAGAGATGACAGCAATGGGGGGCGCGGTCGATAGATTGCAAGAAATGGAAGAAAGAGTAAACGTGGTGTACATCTGAATAAGTGAGAGGCAGCAGGTGTGGGGACGAGTGAGTGAACGGTCTGAATTCAGTTGGTTGGGTGACGGTGTTTGTAGTGTTCGGTGCGGGGTTCAGGCCAATTATGGAGCAGAGGAAATTCTGCGATTCGGATCAGCCTGTCAATAGCAACTGAAGGAAAAGGTGACCCAAAACCGGCATGCCTGCCTGGTTTACTGCTGGTGGTGAAGCGACGAAATTTATAAATGTCGCAATATCTGGCAGCGGTGGGATTCGAACCCACGCCCCCGAAGAGACTGGAGCCTTAATCCAGCGCCTTAGACCGCTCGGCCACGCTACCACGTCAGTGCGCTAAGGAATCTGAAACTAGTGACTGGTGATTGAAATGTGGCCTGGTCTTGTAAATAGCAGGGGAAACGAAAGGAAATTAAATTCGTGGACGGCAAACTCACTTCTGATGCAACCCACTATATCAGAAGCAGCTACGTGTTCACAAGGCAACACTAATAAATAAAAGTTTGCTGCAACACACCCATTGTAAATTTCATTCAAAATTTATCCCTGTTGTGTGTTGCAAGCAGGAAGTTGGTGTAAGTAAAGTGTGATAAAATTAAGTGCGTTGGATTGGGGTAGCAATAGAGCATTTTATTGTTGGTGTATATAAGAATGCAACTAGCAGAAGAAGGCTTCACGATCAATCGACCTCTGGGTTATGGGACAAGCACGCTTCCGCTGCTACACTCTGCTGTCGGTTAGCAAACAATCCCGGCTGGTGCTTAGGTTCCGATGCCCCACAGTGCTGTGTGTTAGCGAGACAAATTTCAGCATCCAGCCTGTGTTGAAAACTATAGCATGGCCCTGAAACCGCCCAGAGACCCGGACCCCGCAGCACCCGTGTTTGCAGGCTGACATGGCTGCACGATGTCACAAGGACACTCTGTATTACCACACCGACAATGGGACACACACAAAATGACACACAGGAATCCGGAAAGGGTGTTTCTGGCCACACAAATGGAGGGACAGAGAAAGACACTGAAGAAACCAAAGAGAGAGAGAGACAGACAGAGCGATTAACACGAGGCAGAGACAGAGACTGAGGGAAAACCGAGACTGCGAGGGAAACAGAGAGGGAGGTAGACAGCCAGGGAAACGGAGACTGAGATGAAGAGAGAGACTTGCATGAAGGTGCGTTCTGCTGTGCAAAGAAATTCCCTGTAGTTCCCTGTTTCTAAAATTGTTCCCTCCTGTGTAAAGATGATCGCTGCTGATTATAGATTTTCCCTGTTGTTTAGAGATTTTGTCTGCTTTGTAAAGATGTCCGCTATTGAGTAATGTGTTTGCTGTTGTGTAAAGGTTCTCCGTGTTGTGTAACGGGGTTCCGTTTTGTGTGAAGGTATTGCCTGTTGTGTAAAGGCCAAGAGCACCATCTGGTGCTGACGACACGGCGCTGCAGGAATGCGTTGAGAGAAAGGGTAAGGCCAAGGCTGCTCCAAGTTTGCAGCATTTGCAGCTTATGTTGGTGCGAATAAAATGTTTTGAAAGTTGTGTTGCAGGTTCTTGTGTTTTTTGCAAGAAGGAAGTTGCTGTAAGTAAAGCATAAATTGTGATAACAAAACCTGACGCACTGAGCCTGAAATTTATCATAATTTAAGAGAAGAGAACAATAGGAAAAATTTGCCCTCCTAATCACAACTTCCCCAGACTAATGGTATGAAAAACACATCTGACTCTCATCCTGAAGTCAGAGTCCAGATCCCCTCCCCACCCTTTTCTTTTGCAGAATGGATCTTCTCTTAACCATGTCTTAATGTAACTTTCGCTGTCTGGATAGGTTCGATTGACAAAAAGATACTGCTGTTAAATTAATTGGATTGCAGCACAGGAACAAATGGGAGGTGCTGTTGAACCGGCAAGATTGGAAGGGCGAACGGGGAAACGACGGAGAGATGACAGCAATGGGGGGCGCGGTCGATAGATTGCAAGAAATGGAAGAAAGAGTAAACGTGGTGCACATCTGAATAAGTGAGAGGCAGCAGGTGTGGGGACGAGTGAGTGAACGGTCTGAATTCAGTTGGTTTGGTGAAGGTGTTTGTAGTGTTCGGTGCGGGGTTCAGGCCAATTTATGGAGCAGAGGAAATTCTGCGATTCGGATCAGCCTGTCAATAGCAACTGAAGGAAAAGGTGACCCAAAACCGGCATGCCTGCCTGGTTTACTGCTGGTGGTGAAGCGACGAAATTTATAAATGTCGCAATATCTGGCAGCGGTGGGATTCGAACCCACACCCCCGAAGAGACTGGAGCCTTAATCCAGCGCCTTAGACCGCTCGGCCACGCTACCACGTCAGTGCGCTAAGGAATCTGAAACTAGTGACTGGTGATTGAAATGTGGCCTGCTCTTGTAAATAGCAGGGGAAACGAAAGGAAATTAAATTCGTGGACGGCAAACTCACTTCTGATGCAACCCACTATATCAGAAGCAGCTACGTGTTCACAAGGCAACACTAATAAATAAAAGTTTGCTGCAACACACCCATTGTAAATTTCATTCAAAATTTATCCCTGTTGTGTGTTGCAAGCAGGAAGTTGGTGTAAGTAAAGTGTGATAAAATTAAGTGCGTTGGATTGGGGTAGCAATAGAGCATTTTATTGTTGGTGTATATAAGAATGCAACTAGCAGAAGAAGGCTTCACGATCAATCGACCTCTGGGTTATGGGACAAGCACGCTTCCGCTGCTACACTCTGCTGTCGGTTAGCAAACAATCCCGGCTGGTGCTTAGGTTCCGATGCCCCACAGTGCTGTGTGTTAGCGAGACAAATTTCAGCATCCAGCCTGTGTTGAAAACTATAGCATGGCCCTGAAACCGCCCAGAGACCCGGACCCCGCAGCACCCGTGTTTGCAGGCTGACATGGCTGCACGATGTCACAAGGACACTCTGTATTACCACACCGACAATGGGACACACACAAAATGACACACAGGAATCCGGAAAGGGTGTTTCTGGCCACACAAATGGAGGGACAGAGAAAGACACTGAAGAAACCAAAGAGAGAGAGAGACAGACAGAGCGATTAACACGAGGCAGAGACAGAGACTGAGGGAAAACCGAGACTGCGAGGGAAACAGAGAGGGAGGTAGACAGCCAGGGAAACGGAGACTGAGATGAAGAGAGAGACTTGCATGAAGGTGCGTTCTGCTGTGCAAAGAAATTCCCTGTAGTTCCCTGTTTCTAAAATTGTTCCCTCCTGTGTAAAGATGATCGCTGCTGATTATAGATTTTCCCTGTTGTTTAGAGATTTTGTCTGCTTTGTAAAGATGTCCGCTATTGAGTAATGTGTTTGCTGTTGTGTAAAGGTTCTCCGTGTTGTGTAACGGGGTTCCGTTTTGTGTGAAGGTATTGCCTGTTGTGTAAAGGCCAAGAGCACCATCTGGTGCTGACGACACGGCGCTGCAGGAATGCGTTGAGAGAAAGGGTAAGGCCAAGGCTGCTCCAAGTTTGCAGCATTTGCAGCTTATGTTGGTGCGAATAAAGTGTTTTGAAAGTTGTGTTGCAGGTTCTTGTGTTTTTTGCAAGAAGGAAGTTGCTGTAAGTAAAGCATAAATTGTGATAACAAAACCTGACGCACTGAGCCTGAAATTTATCATAATTTAAGAGAAGAGAACAATAGGAAAAATTTGCCCTCCTAATCACAACTTCCCCAGACTAATGGTATGAAAAACACATCTGACTCTCATCCTGAAGTCAGAGTCCAGATCCCCTCCCCACCCTTTTCTTTTGCAGAATGGATCTTCTCTTAACCATGTCTTAATGTAACTTTCGCTGTCTGGATAGGTTCGGTTGACAAAAAGATACTGGTGTTAAATTAATTGGATTGCAGCACAGGAACAAATGGGAGGTGCTGTTGAACCGGCAAGATTGGAAGGGCGAACGGGGAAACGACGGAGAGATGACAGCAATGGGGGGGCGCGGTCGATAGATTGCAAGAAATGGAAGAAAGAGTAAACGTGGTGCACATCTGAATAAGTGAGAGGCAGCAGGTGTGGGGACGAGTGAGTGAACGGTCTGAATTCAGTTGGTTTGGTGAAGGTGTTTGTAGTGTTCGGTGCGGGGTTCAGGCCAATTTATGGAGCACAGGAAATTCTGCGATTCGGATCAGCCTGTCAATAGCAACTGAAGGAAAAGGTGACCCAAAACCGGCATGCCTGCCTGGTTTACTGCTGGTGGTGAAGCGACGAAATTTATAAATGTCGCAATATCTGGCAGCGGTGGGATTCGAACCCACGCCCCCGAAGAGACTGGAGCCTTAGTCCAGCGCCTTAGACCGCTCGGCCACGCTATCACGTCAGTGCGCTAAGGAATCTGAAACTAGTGACTGGTGATTGAAATGTGGCCTGGTCTTGTAAATAGCAGGGGAAACAAACGGAAATTAAATTCGTGGACGGCAAACTCACTTCTGATGCAACCCACTATATCAGAAGCAGCTACGTGTTCACAAGGCAACACTAATAAATAAAAGTTTGCTGCAACACACCCATTGTAAATTTCATTCAAAATTTATCCCTGTTGTGTGTTGCAAGCAGGAAGTTGGTGTAAGTAAAGTGTGATAAAATTAAGTGCGTTGGATTGGGGTAGCAATAGAGCATTTTATTGTTGGTGTATATAAGAATGCAACTAGCAGAAGAAGGCTTCACGATCAATCGACCTCTGGGTTATGGGACCAGCACGCTTCCGCTGCTACACTCTGCTGTCGGTTAGCAAACAATCCCGGCTGGTGCTTAGGTTCCGATGCCCCACAGTGCTGTGTGTTAGCGAGACAAATTTCAGCATCCAGCCTGTGTTGAAAGCTATAGCATGGCCCTGAAACCGCCCAGAGACCCGGACCCCGCAGCACCCGTGTTTGCAGGCTGACATGGCTGCACGATGTCACAAGGACACTCTGTATTACCACACCGACAATGGGACACACACAAAATGACACACAGGAATCCGGAAAGGGTGTTTCTGGCCACACAAATGGAGGGACAGAGAAAGACACTGAAGAAACCAAAGAGAGAGAGAGACAGACAGAGCGATTAACACGAGGCAGAGACAGAGACTGAGGGAAAACCGAGACTGCGAGAGAAACAGAGAGGGAGGTAGACAGCCAGGGAAACGGAGACTGAGATGAAGAGAGAGACTTGCATGAAGGTGCGTTCTGCTGTGCAAAGAAATTCCCTGTAGTTCCCTGTTTCTAAAATTGTTCCCTCCTGTGTAAAGATGATCGCTGCTGATTATAGATTTTCCCTGTTGTTTAGAGATTTTGTCTGCTTTGTAAAGATGCCCGCTATTGAGTAATGTGTTTCCTGTTGTGTAAAGGTTCTCCGTGTTGTGTAACGGGCTTCCGTTTTGTGTGAAGGTATTGCCTGTTGTGTAAAGGCCAAGAGCCCCATCTGGTGCTGGCGACACGGCGCTGCAGGAATGCGTTGAGAGAAAGGGTAAGGCCAAGGCTGCTCCAAGTTTGCAGCATTTGCAGCTTATGTTGGTGCGAATAAAGTGTTTTGAAAGTTGTGTTGCAGGTTCTTGTGTTTTTTGCAAGAAGGAAGTTGCTGTAAGTAAAGCATAAATTGTGATAACAAAACCTGACGCACTGAGCCTGAAATTTATCATAATTTAAGAGAAGAGAACAATAGGAAAAATTTGCCCTCCTAATCACAACTTCCCCAGACTAATGGTATGAAAAACACATCTGACTCTCATCCTGAAGTCAGAGTCCAGATCCCCTCCCCACCCTTTTCTTTTGCAGAATGGATCTTCTCTTAACCATGTCTTAATGTAACTTTCGCTGTCTGGATAGGTTCGGTTGACAAAAAGATACTGGTGTTAAATTAATTGGATTGCAGCACAGGAACAAATGGGAGGTGCTGTTGAACCGGCAAGATTGGAAGGGCGAACGGGGAAACGACGGAGAGATGACAGCAATGGGGGGCGCGGTCGATAGATTGCAAGAAATGGAAGAAAGAGTAAACGTGGTGCACATCTGAATAAGTGAGAGGCAGCAGGTGTGGGGACGAGTGAGTGAACGGTCTGAATTCAGTTGGTTTGGTGAAGGTGTTTGTAGTGTTCGGTGCGGGGTTCAGGCCAATTTATGGAGCAGAGGAAATTCTGCGATTCGGATCAGCCTGTCAATAGCAACTGAAGGAAAAGGTGACCCAAAACCGGCATGCCTGCCTGGTTTACTGCTGGTGGTGAAGCGACGAAATTTATAAATGTCGCAATATCTGGCAGCGGTGGGATTCGAACCCACACCCCCGAAGAGACTGGAGCCTTAATCCAGCGCCTTAGACCGCTCGGCCACGCTACCACGTCAGTGCGCTAAGGAATCTGAAACTAGTGACTGGTGATTGAAATGTGGCCTGCTCTTGTAAATAGCAGGGGAAACGAAAGGAAATTAAATTCGTGGACGGCAAACTCACTTCTGATGCAACCCACTATATCAGAAGCAGCTACGTGTTCACAAGGCAACACTAATAAATAAAAGTTTGCTGCAACACACCCATTGTAAATTTCATTCAAAATTTATCCCTGTTGTGTGTTGCAAGCAGGAAGTTGGTGTAAGTAAAGTGTGATAAAATTAAGTGCGTTGGATTGGGGTAGCAATAGAGCATTTTATTGTTGGTGTATATAAGAATGCAACTAGCAGAAGAAGGCTTCACGATCAATCGACCTCTGGGTTATGGGACAAGCACGCTTCCGCTGCTACACTCTGCTGTCGGTTAGCAAACAATCCCGGCTGGTGCTTAGGTTCCGATGCCCCACAGTGCTGTGTGTTAGCGAGACAAATTTCAGCATCCAGCCTGTGTTGAAAACTATAGCATGGCCCTGAAACCGCCCAGAGACCCGGACCCCGCAGCACCCGTGTTTGCAGGCTGACATGGCTGCACGATGTCACAAGGACACTCTGTATTACCACACCGACAATGGGACACACACAAAATGACACACAGGAATCCGGAAAGGGTGTTTCTGGCCACACAAATGGAGGGACAGAGAAAGACACTGAAGAAACCAAAGAGAGAGAGAGACAGACAGAGCGATTAACACGAGGCAGAGACAGAGACTGAGGGAAAACCGAGACTGCGAGGGAAACAGAGAGGGAGGTAGACAGCCAGGGAAACGGAGACTGAGATGAAGAGAGAGACTTGCATGAAGGTGCGTTCTGCTGTGCAAAGAAATTCCCTGTAGTTCCCTGTTTCTAAAATTGTTCCCTCCTGTGTAAAGATGATCGCTGCTGATTATAGATTTTCCCTGTTGTTTAGAGATTTTGTCTGCTTTGTAAAGATGTCCGCTATTGAGTAATGTGTTTGCTGTTGTGTAAAGGTTCTCCGTGTTGTGTAACGGGGTTCCGTTTTGTGTGAAGGTATTGCCTGTTGTGTAAAGGCCAAGAGCACCATCTGGTGCTGACGACACGGCGCTGCAGGAATGCGTTGAGAGAAAGGGTAAGGCCAAGGCTGCTCCAAGTTTGCAGCATTTGCAGCTTATGTTGGTGCGAATAAAGTGTTTTGAAAGTTGTGTTGCAGGTTCTTGTGTTTTTTGCAAGAAGGAAGTTGCTGTAAGTAAAGCATAAATTGTGATAACAAAACCTGACGCACTGAGCCTGAAATTTATCATAATTTAAGAGAAGAGAACAATAGGAAAAATTTGCCCTCCTAATCACAACTTCCCCAGACTAATGGTATGAAAAACACATCTGACTCTCATCCTGAAGTCAGAGTCCAGATCCCCTCCCCACCCTTTTCTTTTGCAGAATGGATCTTCTCTTAACCATGTCTTAATGTAACTTTCGCTGTCTGGATAGGTTCGGTTGACAAAAAGATACTGGTGTTAAATTAATTGGATTGCAGCACAGGAACAAATGGGAGGTGCTGTTGAACCGGCAAGATTGGAAGGGCGAACGGGGAAACGACGGAGAGATGACAGCAATGGGGGGGCGCGGTCGATAGATTGCAAGAAATGGAAGAAAGAGTAAACGTGGTGCACATCTGAATAAGTGAGAGGCAGCAGGTGTGGGGACGAGTGAGTGAACGGTCTGAATTCAGTTGGTTTGGTGAAGGTGTTTGTAGTGTTCGGTGCGGGGTTCAGGCCAATTTATGGAGCACAGGAAATTCTGCGATTCGGATCAGCCTGTCAATAGCAACTGAAGGAAAAGGTGACCCAAAACCGGCATGCCTGCCTGGTTTACTGCTGGTGGTGAAGCGACGAAATTTATAAATGTCGCAATATCTGGCAGCGGTGGGATTCGAACCCACGCCCCCGAAGAGACTGGAGCCTTAGTCCAGCGCCTTAGACCGCTCGGCCACGCTATCACGTCAGTGCGCTAAGGAATCTGAAACTAGTGACTGGTGATTGAAATGTGGCCTGGTCTTGTAAATAGCAGGGGAAACAAACGGAAATTAAATTCGTGGACGGCAAACTCACTTCTGATGCAACCCACTATATCAGAAGCAGCTACGTGTTCACAAGGCAACACTAATAAATAAAAGTTTGCTGCAACACACCCATTGTAAATTTCATTCAAAATTTATCCCTGTTGTGTGTTGCAAGCAGGAAGTTGGTGTAAGTAAAGTGTGATAAAATTAAGTGCGTTGGATTGGGGTAGCAATAGAGCATTTTATTGTTGGTGTATATAAGAATGCAACTAGCAGAAGAAGGCTTCACGATCAATCGACCTCTGGGTTATGGGACCAGCACGCTTCCGCTGCTACACTCTGCTGTCGGTTAGCAAACAATCCCGGCTGGTGCTTAGGTTCCGATGCCCCACAGTGCTGTGTGTTAGCGAGACAAATTTCAGCATCCAGCCTGTGTTGAAAGCTATAGCATGGCCCTGAAACCGCCCAGAGACCCGGACCCCGCAGCACCCGTGTTTGCAGGCTGACATGGCTGCACGATGTCACAAGGACACTCTGTATTACCACACCGACAATGGGACACACACAAAATGACACACAGGAATCCGGAAAGGGTGTTTCTGGCCACACAAATGGAGGGACAGAGAAAGACACTGAAGAAACCAAAGAGAGAGAGAGACAGACAGAGCGATTAACACGAGGCAGAGACAGAGACTGAGGGAAAACCGAGACTGCGAGAGAAACAGAGAGGGAGGTAGACAGCCAGGGAAACGGAGACTGAGATGAAGAGAGAGACTTGCATGAAGGTGCGTTCTGCTGTGCAAAGAAATTCCCTGTAGTTCCCTGTTTCTAAAATTGTTCCCTCCTGTGTAAAGATGATCGCTGCTGATTATAGATTTTCCCTGTTGTTTAGAGATTTTGTCTGCTTTGTAAAGATGCCCGCTATTGAGTAATGTGTTTGCTGTTGTGTAAAGGTTCTCCGTGTTGTGTATCGGGGTTCCGTTTTGTGTGAAGGTATTGCCTGTTGTGTAAAGGCCAAGAGCACCATCTGGTGCTGACGACACGGCGCTGCAGGAATGCGTTGAGAGAAAGGGTAAGGCCAAGGCTGCTCCAAGTTTGCAGCATTTGCAGCTTATGTTGGTGCGAATAAAGTGTTTTGAAAGTTGTGTTGCAGGTTCTTGTGTTTTTTGCAAGAAGGAAGTTGCTGTAAGTAAAGCATAAATTGTGATAACAAAACCTGACGCACTGAGCCTGAAATTTATCATAATTTAAGAGAAGAGAACAATAGGAAAAATTTGCCCTCCTAATCACAACTTCCCCAGACTAATGGTATGAAAAACACATCTGACTCTCATCCTGAAGTCAGAGTCCAGATCCCCTCCCCACCCTTTTCTTTTGCAGAATGGATCTTCTCTTAACCATGTCTTAATGTAACTTTCGCTGTCTGGATAGGTTCGGTTGACAAAAAGATACTGGTGTTAAATTAATTGGATTGCAGCACAGGAACAAATGGGAGGTGCTGTTGAACCGGCAAGATTGGAAGGGCGAACGGGGAAACGACGGAGAGATGACAGCAATGGGGGGCGCGGTCGATAGATTGCAAGAAATGGAAGAAAGAGTAAACGTGGTGTACATCTGAATAAGTGAGAGGCAGCAGGTGTGGGGACGAGTGAGTGAACGGTCTGAATCCAGTTGGTTGGGTGACGGTGTTTGCAGTGTTCGGTGCGGGGTTCGGGCCAATTATGGAGCAGAGGAAATTCTGCGATTCGGATCTCGCCTGTCAATAGCAACTGAAGGAAAAGGTGACCCAAAACCGGCATGCCTGCCTGGTTTACTGCTGGTGGTGAAGCGACGAAATTTATAAATGTCGCAATATCTGGCAGCGGTGGGATTCGAACCCACGCCCCCGAAGAGACTGGAGCCTTAATCCAGCGCCTTAGACCGCTCGGCCACGCTACCACGTCAGTGCGCTAAGCAATCTGAAACTAGTGACTGGTGATTGAAATGTGGCCTGGTCTTGTAAATAGCAGGGGAAACAAACGGAAATTAAATTCGTGGACGGCAAACTCACTTCTGATGCAACCCACTATATCAGAAGCAGCTACGTGTTCACAAGGCAACACTAATAAATAAAAGTTTGCTGCAACACACCCATTGTAAATTTCATTCAAAATTTATCCCTGTTGTGTGTTGCAAGCAGGAAGTTGGTGTAAGTAAAGTGTGATAAAATTAAGTGCGTTGGATTGGGGTAGCAATAGAGCATTTTATTGTTGGTGTATATAAGAATGCAACTAGCAGAAGAAGGCTTCACGATCAATCGACCTCTGGGTTATGGGACAAGCACGCTTCCGCTGCTACACTCTGCTGTCGGTTAGCAAACAATCCCGGCTGGTGCTTAGGTTCCGATGCCCCACAGTGCTGTGTGTTAGCGAGACAAATTTCAGCATCCAGCCTGTGTTGAAAACTATAGCATGGCCCTGAAACCGCCCAGAGACCCGGACCCCGCAGCACCCGTGTTTGCAGGCTGACATGGCTGCACGATGTCACAAGGACACTCTGTATTACGACACCGACAATGGGACACACACAAAATGACACACAGGAATCCGGAAAGGGTGTTTCTGGCCACACAAATGGAGGGACAGAGAAAGACACTGAAGAAACCAAAGAGAGAGAGAGACAGACAGAGCGATTAACACGAGGCAGAGACAGAGACTGAGGGAAAACCGAGACTGCGAGGGAAACAGAGAGGGAGGTAGACAGCCAGGGAAACGGAGACTGAGATGAAGAGAGAGACTTGCATGAAGGTGCGTTCTGCTGTGCAAAGAAATTCCCTGTAGTTCCCTGTTTCTAAAATTGTTCCCTCCTGTGTAAAGATGATCGCTGCTGATTATAGATTTTCCCTGTTGTTTAGAGATTTTGTCTGCTTTGTAAAGATGTCCGCTATTGAGTAATGTGTTTGCTGTTGTGTAAAGGTTCTCCGTGTTGTGTAACGGGGTTCCGTTTTGTGTGAAGGTATTGCCTGTTGTGTAAAGGCCAAGAGCACCATCTGGTGCTGACGACACGGCGCTGCAGGAATGCGTTGAGAGAAAGGGTAAGGCCAAGGCTGCTCCAAGTTTGCAGCATTTGCAGCTTATGTTGGTGCGAATAAAGTGTTTTGAAAGTTGTGTTGCAGGTTCTTGTGTTTTTTGCAAGAAGGAAGTTGCTGTAAGTAAAGCATAAATTGTGATAACAAAACCTGACGCACTGAGCCTGAAATTTATCATAATTTAAGAGAAGAGAACAATAGGAAAAATTTGCCCTCCTAATCACAACTTCCCCAGACTAATGGTATGAAAAACACATCTGACTCTCATCCTGAAGTCAGAGTCCAGATCCCCTCCCCACCCTTTTCTTTTGCAGAATGGATCTTCTCTTAACCATGTCTTAATGTAACTTTCGCTGTCTGGATAGGTTCGGTTGACAAAAAGATACTGGTGTTAAATTAATTGGATTGCAGCACAGGAACAAATGGGAGGTGCTGTTGAACCGGCAAGATTGGAAGGGCGAACGGGGAAACGACGGAGAGATGACAGCAATGGGGGGCGCGGTCGATAGATTGCAAGAAATGGAAGAAAGAGTAAACGTGGTGCACATCTGAATAAGTGAGAGGCAGCAGGTGTGGGGACGAGTGAGTGAACGGTCTGAATTCAGTTGGTTTGGTGAAGGTGTTTGTAGTGTTCGGTGCGGGGTTCAGGCCAATTTATGGAGCAGAGGAAATTCTGCGATTCGGATCAGCCTGTCAATAGCAACTGAAGGAAAAGGTGACCCAAAACCGGCATGCCTGCCTGGTTTACTGCTGGTGGTGAAGCGACGAAATTTATAAATGTCGCAATATCTGGCAGCGGTGGGATTCGAACCCACGCCCCCGAAGAGACTGGAGCCTTAATCCAGCGCCTTAGACCGCTCGGCCACGCTACCACGTCAGTGCGCTAAGGAATCTGAAACTAGTGACTGGTGATTGAAATGTGGCCTGGTCTTGTAAATAGCAGGGGAAACAAACGGAAATTAAATTCGTGGACGGCAAACTCACTTCTGATGCAACCCACTATATCAGAAGCAGCTACGTGTTCACAAGGCAACGCTAATAAATAAAAGTTTGCTGCAACACACCCATTGTAAATTTCATTCAAAATTTATCCCTGTTGTGTGTTGGAAGCAGGAAGTTGGTGTAAGTAAAGTGTGATAAAATTAAGTGCGTTTGATTGGGGTAGCAATAGAGCATTTTATTGTTGGTGTATATAAGAATGCAACTAGCAGAAGAAGGCTTACGATCAATCGACCTCTGGGTTATGGGACCAGCACGCTTCCGCTGCTACACTCTGCTGTCGGTTAGCAAACAATCCCGGCTGGTGCTTAGGTTCCGATGCCCCACAGTGCTGTGTGTTAGCGAGACAAATTTCAGCATCCAGCCTGTGTTGAAAACTATAGCATGGCCCTGAAACCGCCCAGAGACCCGGACCCCGCAGCACCCGTGTTTGCAGGCTGACATGGCTGCACGATGTCACAAGGACACTCTGTATTACCACACCGACAATGGGACACACACAAAATGACACACAGGAACCCGGAAAGGGTGTTTCTGGCCACACAAATGGAGGGACAGAGAAAGACACTGAAGAAACCAAAGAGAGAGAGAGACAGACAGAGCGATTAACACGAGGCAGAGACAGAGACTGAGGGAAAACCGAGACTGCGAGAGAAACAGAGAGGGAGGTAGACAGCCAGGGAAACGGAGACTGAGATGAAGAGAGAGACTTGCATGAAGGTGCGTTCTGCTGTGCAAAGAAATTCCCTGTAGTGTAAAGATGTTCCCTGTTATAGAAAATTGTTCCCTCCTGTGTAAAGATGATCGCTGCTGATTACAGATTTTCCCTGTTGTTTAGAGATTTTGTCTGCTTTGTAAAGATGTCCGCTATTGAGTAATGTGTTTGCTGTTGTGTAAAGGTTCTCCGTGTTGTGTAACGGGCTTCCGTTTTGTGTGAAGGTATTGCCTGTTGTGTAAAGGCCAAGAGCAGCATCTGGTGCTGGCGACCCGGCGCTGCAGGAATGCGTTGAGAGAAAGGGGAAGGCCAAGGCTGCTCCAAGTTTGCAGCATTTGCAGCTTATGTTGGTGCGAATAAAGTGTTTTGAAAGTTGTGTTGCAGGTTCTTGTGTTTTTTGCAAGAAGGAAGTTGCTGTAAGTAAAGCATAAATTGTGATAACAAAACCTGACGCACTGAGCCTGAAATTTATCATAATTTAAGAGAAGAGAACAATAGGAAAAATTTGCCCTCCTAATCACAACTTCCCCAGACTAATGGTATGAAAAACACATCTGACTCTCATCCTGAAGTCAGAGTCCAGATCCCCTCCCCACCCTTTTCTTTTGCAGAATGGATCTTCTCTTAACCATGTCTTAATGTAACTTTCGCTGTCTGGATAGGTTCGGTTGACAAAAAGATACTGGTGTTAAATTAATTGGATTGCAGCACAGGAACAAATGGGAGGTGCTGTTGAACCGGCAAGATTGGAAGGGCGAACGGGGAAACGACGGAGAGATGACAGCAATGGGGGGCGCGGTCGATAGATTGCAAGAAATGGAAGAAAGAGTAAACGTGGTGCACATCTGAATAAGTGAGAGGCAGCAGGTGTGGGGACGAGTGAGTGAACGGTCTGAATTCAGTTGGTTTGGTGAAGGTGTTTGTAGTGTTCGGTGCGGGGTTCAGGCCAATTTATGGAGCAGAGGAAATTCTGCGATTCGGATCAGCCTGTCAATAGCAACTGAAGGAAAAGGTGACCCAAAACCGGCATGCCTGCCTGGTTTACTGCTGGTGGTGAAGCGACGAAATTTATAAATGTCGCAATATCTGGCAGCGGTGGGATTCGAACCCACGCCCCCGAAGAGACTGGAGCCTTAATCCAGCGCCTTAGACCGCTCGGCCACGCTACCACGTCAGTGCGCTAAGGAATCTGAAACTAGTGACTGGTGATTGAAATGTGGCCTGGTCTTGTAAATAGCAGGGGAAACAAACGGAAATTAAATTCGTGGACGGCAAACTCACTTCTGATGCAACCCACTATATCAGAAGCAGCTACGTGTTCACAAGGCAACGCTAATAAATAAAAGTTTGCTGCAACACACCCATTGTAAATTTCATTCAAAATTTATCCCTGTTGTGTGTTGGAAGCAGGAAGTTGGTGTAAGTAAAGTGTGATAAAATTAAGTGCGTTTGATTGGGGTAGCAATAGAGCATTTTATTGTTGGTGTATATAAGAATGCAACTAGCAGAAGAAGGCTTACGATCAATCGACCTCTGGGTTATGGGACCAGCACGCTTCCGCTGCTACACTCTGCTGTCGGTTAGCAAACAATCCCGGCTGGTGCTTAGGTTCCGATGCCCCACAGTGCTGTGTGTTAGCGAGACAAATTTCAGCATCCAGCCTGTGTTGAAAACTATAGCATGGCCCTGAAACCGCCCAGAGACCCGGACCCCGCAGCACCCGTGTTTGCAGGCTGACATGGCTGCACGATGTCACAAGGACACTCTGTATTACCACACCGACAATGGGACACACACAAAATGACACACAGGAACCCGGAAAGGGTGTTTCTGGCCACACAAATGGAGGGACAGAGAAAGACACTGAAGAAACCAAAGAGAGAGAGAGACAGACAGACAGAGCGATTAACACGAGGCAGAGACAGAGACTGAGGGAAAACCGAGACTGCGAGAGAAACAGAGAGGGAGGTAGACAGCCAGGGAAACGGAGACTGAGATGAAGCGAGAGACTTGCATGAAGGTGCGTTCTGCTGTGCAAAGAAATTCCCTGTAGTGTAAAGATGTTCCCTGTTATATAAAATTGTTCCCTCCTGTGTAAAGATGATCGCTGCTGATTATAGATTTTCCCTGTTGTTTAGAGATTTTGTCTGTTTTGTAAAGATGTCCGCTATTGAGTAATGTGTTTCCTGTTGTGTAAAGCTTCTCCGTGTTGTGTAACGGGGTTCCGTTTTGTGTGAAGGTATTGCCTGTTGTGTAAAGGCCAAGAGCACCATCTGGTGCTGACGACACGGCGCTGCAGGAATGCGTTGAGAGAAAGGGTAAGGCCAAGGCTGCTCCAAGTTTGCAGCATTTGCAGCTTATGTTGGTGCGAATAAAGTGTTTTGAAAGTTGTGTTGCAGGTTCTTGTGTTTTTTGCAAGAAGGAAGTTGCTGTAAGTAAAGCATAAATTGTGATAACAAAACCTGACGCACTGAGCCTGAAATTTATCATAATTTAAGAGAAGAGAACAATAGGAAACATTTGCCCTCCTAATCACAACTTCCCCAGACTAATGGTATGAAAAACACATCTGACTCTCATCCTGAAGTCAGAGTCCAGATCCCCTCCCCACCCTTTTCTTTTGCAGAATGGATCTTCTCTTAACCATGTCTTAATGTAACTTTCGCTGTCTGGATAGGTTCGATTGACAAAAAGATACTGCTGTTAAATTAATTGGATTGCAGCACAGGAACAAATGGGAGGTGCTGTTGAACCGGCAAGATTGGAAGGGCGAACGGGGAAACGACGGAGAGATGGTGGGTGCGAGAGTGACAGCAATGGGGGGCGCGGTCGATAGATTGCAAGAAATGGAAGAAAGAGTAAACGTGGTGTACATCTGAATAAGTGAGAGGCAGCAGGTGTGGGGACGAGTGAGTGAACGGTCTGAATCCAGTTGGTTGGGTGACGGTGTTTGTAGTGTTCGGTGCGGGGTTCGGGCCAATTATGGAGCAGAGGAAATTCTGCGATTCGGATCAGCCTGTCAATAGCAACTGAAGGAAAAGGTGACCCAAAACCGGCATGCCTGCCTGGTTTACTGCTGGTGGTGAAGCGACGAAATTTATAAATGTCGCAATATCTGGCAGCGGTGCGATTCGAACCCACGCCCCCGGAAGAGACTGGAGCCTTAATCCAGCGCCTTAGACCGCTCGGCCACGCTACCACATCAGTGCGCTAAGGAATCTGAAACTAGTGACTGGTGATTGAAATGTGGCCTGGTCTTGTAAATAGCAGGGGAAACAAAAGGAAATTAAATTCGTGGACGGCAAACTCACTTCTGATGCAACCCACTATATCAGAAGCAGCTACGTGTTCACAAGGCAACGCTAATAAATAAAAGTTTGCTGCAACACACCCATTGTAAATTTCATTCAAAATTTATCCCTGTTGTGTGTTGCAAGCAGGAAGTTGGTGTAAGTAAAGTGTGATAAAATTAAGTGCGTTTGATTGGGGTAGCAATAGAGCATTTTATTGTTGGTGTATATAAGAATGCAACTAGCAGAAGAAGGCTTACGATCAATCGACCTCTGGGTTATGGGACCAGCACGCTTCCGCTGCTACACTCTGCTGTCGGTTAACAAACAATCCCGGCTGGTGCTTAGGTTCCGATGCCCCACAGTGCTGTGTGTTAGCGAGACAAATTTCAGCATCCAGCCTGTGTTGAAAACTATAGCATGGCCCTGAAACCGCCCAGAGACCCGGACCCCGCAGCACCCGTGTTTGCAGGCTGACATGGCTGCACGATGTCACAAGGACACTCTGTATTACGACACCGACAATGGGACACACACAAAATGACACACAGGAGTCCGGAAAGGGTGTTTCTGGCCACACAAATGGAGGGACAGAGAAAGACACTGAAGAAACCAAAGAGAGAGAGAGACAGACAGAGCGATTAACACGAGGCAGAGACAGAGACTGAGGGAAAACCGAGACTGCGAGAGAAACAGAGAGGGAGGTAGACAGCCAGGGAAACGGAGACTGAGATGAAGAGAGAGACTTGCATGAAGGTGCGTTCTGCTGTGCAAAGAAATTCCCTGTAGTGTAAAGATGTTCCCTGTTATATAAATTGTTCCCTCCTGTGTAAAGATGATCGCTGCTGATTATAGATTTTCCCTGTTGTTTAGAGATTTTGTCTGCTTTGTAAAGATGTCCGCTATTGAGTAATGTGTTTGCTGTTGTGTAAAGGTTCTCCGTGTTGTGTAACGGGGTTCCGTTTTGTGTGAAGGTATTGCCTGTTGTGTAAAGGCCAAGAGCACCATCTGGTGCTGACGACACGGCGCTGCAGGAATGCGTTGAGAGAAAGGGTAAGGCCAAGGCTGCTCCAAGTTTGCAGCATTTGCAGCTTATGTTGGTGCGAATAAAGTGTTTTGAAAGTTGTGTTGCAGGTTCTTGTGTTTTTTGCAAGAAGGAAGTTGCTGTAAGTAAAGCATAAATTGTGATAACAAAACCTGACGCACTGAGCCTGAAATTTATCATAATTTAAGAGAAGAGAACAATAGGAAACATTTGCCCTCCTAATCACAACTTCCCCAGACTAATGGTATGAAAAACACATCTGACTCTCATCCTGAAGTCAGAGTCCAGATCCCCTCCCCACCCTTTTCTTTTGCAGAATGGATCTTCTCTTAACCATGTCTTAATGTAACTTTCGCTGTCTGGATAGGTTCGATTGACAAAAAGATACTGGTGTTAAATTAATTGGATTGCAGCACAGGAACAAATGGGAGGTGCTGTTGAACCGGCAAGATTGGAAGGGCGAACGGGGAAACGACGGAGAGATGACAGCAATGGGGGGCGCGGTCGATAGATTGCAAGAAATGGAAGAAAGAGTAAACGTGGTGTACATCTGAATAAGTGAGAGGCAGCAGGTGTGGGGACGAGTGAGTGAACGGTCTGAATTCAGTTGGTTGGGTGACGGTGTTTGTAGTGTTCGGTGCGGGGTTCAGGCCAATTATGGAGCAGAGGAAATTCTGCGATTCGGATCAGCCTGTCAATAGCAACTGAAGGAAAAGGTGACCCAAAACCGGCATGCCTGCCTGGTTTACTGCTGGTGGTGAAGCGACGAAATTTATAAATGTCGCAATATCTGGCAGCGGTGGGATTCGAACCCACGCCCCCGAAGAGACTGGAGCCTTAATCCAGCGCCTTAGACCGCTCGGCCACGCTACCACGTCAGTGCGCTAAGGAATCTGAAACTAGTGACTGGTGATTGAAATGTGGCCTGGTCTTGTAAATAGCAGGGGAAACGAAAGGAAATTAAATTCGTGGACGGCAAACTCACTTCTGATGCAACCCACTATATCAGAAGCAGCTACGTGTTCACAAGGCAACACTAATAAATAAAAGTTTGCTGCAACACACCCATTGTAAATTTCATTCAAAATTTATCCCTGTTGTGTGTTGCAAGCAGGAAGTTGGTGTAAGTAAAGTGTGATAAAATTAAGTGCGTTGGATTGGGGTAGCAATAGAGCATTTTATTGTTGGTGTATATAAGAATGCAACTAGCAGAAGAAGGCTTCACGATCAATCGACCTCTGGGTTATGGGACAAGCACGCTTCCGCTGCTACACTCTGCTGTCGGTTAGCAAACAATCCCGGCTGGTGCTTAGGTTCCGATGCCCCACAGTGCTGTGTGTTAGCGAGACAAATTTCAGCATCCAGCCTGTGTTGAAAACTATAGCATGGCCCTGAAACCGCCCAGAGACCCGGACCCCGCAGCACCCGTGTTTGCAGGCTGACATGGCTGCACGATGTCACAAGGACACTCTGTATTACCACACCGACAATGGGACACACACAAAATGACACACAGGAATCCGGAAAGGGTGTTTCTGGCCACACAAATGGAGGGACAGAGAAAGACACTGAAGAAACCAAAGAGAGAGAGAGACAGACAGAGCGATTAACACGAGGCAGAGACAGAGACTGAGGGAAAACCGAGACTGCGAGGGAAACAGAGAGGGAGGTAGACAGCCAGGGAAACGGAGACTGAGATGAAGAGAGAGACTTGCATGAAGGTGCGTTCTGCTGTGCAAAGAAATTCCCTGTAGTTCCCTGTTTCTAAAATTGTTCCCTCCTGTGTAAAGATGATCGCTGCTGATTATAGATTTTCCCTGTTGTTTAGAGATTTTGTCTGCTTTGTAAAGATGTCCGCTATTGAGTAATGTGTTTGCTGTTGTGTAAAGGTTCTCCGTGTTGTGTAACGGGGTTCCGTTTTGTGTGAAGGTATTGCCTGTTGTGTAAAGGCCAAGAGCACCATCTGGTGCTGACGACACGGCGCTGCAGGAATGCGTTGAGAGAAAGGGTAAGGCCAAGGCTGCTCCAAGTTTGCAGCATTTGCAGCTTATGTTGGTGCGAATAAAATGTTTTGAAAGTTGTGTTGCAGGTTCTTGTGTTTTTTGCAAGAAGGAAGTTGCTGTAAGTAAAGCATAAATTGTGATAACAAAACCTGACGCACTGAGCCTGAAATTTATCATAATTTAAGAGAAGAGAACAATAGGAAAAATTTGCCCTCCTAATCACAACTTCCCCAGACTAATGGTATGAAAAACACATCTGACTCTCATCCTGAAGTCAGAGTCCAGATCCCCTCCCCACCCTTTTCTTTTGCAGAATGGATCTTCTCTTAACCATGTCTTAATGTAACTTTCGCTGTCTGGATAGGTTCGATTGACAAAAAGATACTGCTGTTAAATTAATTGGATTGCAGCACAGGAACAAATGGGAGGTGCTGTTGAACCGGCAAGATTGGAAGGGCGAACGGGGAAACGACGGAGAGATGACAGCAATGGGGGGCGCGGTCGATAGATTGCAAGAAATGGAAGAAAGAGTAAACGTGGTGCACATCTGAATAAGTGAGAGGCAGCAGGTGTGGGGACGAGTGAGTGAACGGTCTGAATTCAGTTGGTTTGGTGAAGGTGTTTGTAGTGTTCGGTGCGGGGTTCAGGCCAATTTATGGAGCAGAGGAAATTCTGCGATTCGGATCAGCCTGTCAATAGCAACTGAAGGAAAAGGTGACCCAAAACCGGCATGCCTGCCTGGTTTACTGCTGGTGGTGAAGCGACGAAATTTATAAATGTCGCAATATCTGGCAGCGGTGGGATTCGAACCCACACCCCCGAAGAGACTGGAGCCTTAATCCAGCGCCTTAGACCGCTCGGCCACGCTACCACGTCAGTGCGCTAAGGAATCTGAAACTAGTGACTGGTGATTGAAATGTGGCCTGCTCTTGTAAATAGCAGGGGAAACGAAAGGAAATTAAATTCGTGGACGGCAAACTCACTTCTGATGCAACCCACTATATCAGAAGCAGCTACGTGTTCACAAGGCAACACTAATAAATAAAAGTTTGCTGCAACACACCCATTGTAAATTTCATTCAAAATTTATCCCTGTTGTGTGTTGCAAGCAGGAAGTTGGTGTAAGTAAAGTGTGATAAAATTAAGTGCGTTGGATTGGGGTAGCAATAGAGCATTTTATTGTTGGTGTATATAAGAATGCAACTAGCAGAAGAAGGCTTCACGATCAATCGACCTCTGGGTTATGGGACAAGCACGCTTCCGCTGCTACACTCTGCTGTCGGTTAGCAAACAATCCCGGCTGGTGCTTAGGTTCCGATGCCCCACAGTGCTGTGTGTTAGCGAGACAAATTTCAGCATCCAGCCTGTGTTGAAAACTATAGCATGGCCCTGAAACCGCCCAGAGACCCGGACCCCGCAGCACCCGTGTTTGCAGGCTGACATGGCTGCACGATGTCACAAGGACACTCTGTATTACCACACCGACAATGGGACACACACAAAATGACACACAGGAATCCGGAAAGGGTGTTTCTGGCCACACAAATGGAGGGACAGAGAAAGACACTGAAGAAACCAAAGAGAGAGAGAGACAGACAGAGCGATTAACACGAGGCAGAGACAGAGACTGAGGGAAAACCGAGACTGCGAGGGAAACAGAGAGGGAGGTAGACAGCCAGGGAAACGGAGACTGAGATGAAGAGAGAGACTTGCATGAAGGTGCGTTCTGCTGTGCAAAGAAATTCCCTGTAGTTCCCTGTTTCTAAAATTGTTCCCTCCTGTGTAAAGATGATCGCTGCTGATTATAGATTTTCCCTGTTGTTTAGAGATTTTGTCTGCTTTGTAAAGATGTCCGCTATTGAGTAATGTGTTTGCTGTTGTGTAAAGGTTCTCCGTGTTGTGTAACGGGGTTCCGTTTTGTGTGAAGGTATTGCCTGTTGTGTAAAGGCCAAGAGCACCATCTGGTGCTGACGACACGGCGCTGCAGGAATGCGTTGAGAGAAAGGGTAAGGCCAAGGCTGCTCCAAGTTTGCAGCATTTGCAGCTTATGTTGGTGCGAATAAAGTGTTTTGAAAGTTGTGTTGCAGGTTCTTGTGTTTTTTGCAAGAAGGAAGTTGCTGTAAGTAAAGCATAAATTGTGATAACAAAACCTGACGCACTGAGCCTGAAATTTATCATAATTTAAGAGAAGAGAACAATAGGAAAAATTTGCCCTCCTAATCACAACTTCCCCAGACTAATGGTATGAAAAACACATCTGACTCTCATCCTGAAGTCAGAGTCCAGATCCCCTCCCCACCCTTTTCTTTTGCAGAATGGATCTTCTCTTAACCATGTCTTAATGTAACTTTCGCTGTCTGGATAGGTTCGGTTGACAAAAAGATACTGGTGTTAAATTAATTGGATTGCAGCACAGGAACAAATGGGAGGTGCTGTTGAACCGGCAAGATTGGAAGGGCGAACGGGGAAACGACGGAGAGATGACAGCAATGGGGGGGCGCGGTCGATAGATTGCAAGAAATGGAAGAAAGAGTAAACGTGGTGCACATCTGAATAAGTGAGAGGCAGCAGGTGTGGGGACGAGTGAGTGAACGGTCTGAATTCAGTTGGTTTGGTGAAGGTGTTTGTAGTGTTCGGTGCGGGGTTCAGGCCAATTTATGGAGCACAGGAAATTCTGCGATTCGGATCAGCCTGTCAATAGCAACTGAAGGAAAAGGTGACCCAAAACCGGCATGCCTGCCTGGTTTACTGCTGGTGGTGAAGCGACGAAATTTATAAATGTCGCAATATCTGGCAGCGGTGGGATTCGAACCCACGCCCCCGAAGAGACTGGAGCCTTAGTCCAGCGCCTTAGACCGCTCGGCCACGCTATCACGTCAGTGCGCTAAGGAATCTGAAACTAGTGACTGGTGATTGAAATGTGGCCTGGTCTTGTAAATAGCAGGGGAAACAAACGGAAATTAAATTCGTGGACGGCAAACTCACTTCTGATGCAACCCACTATATCAGAAGCAGCTACGTGTTCACAAGGCAACACTAATAAATAAAAGTTTGCTGCAACACACCCATTGTAAATTTCATTCAAAATTTATCCCTGTTGTGTGTTGCAAGCAGGAAGTTGGTGTAAGTAAAGTGTGATAAAATTAAGTGCGTTGGATTGGGGTAGCAATAGAGCATTTTATTGTTGGTGTATATAAGAATGCAACTAGCAGAAGAAGGCTTCACGATCAATCGACCTCTGGGTTATGGGACCAGCACGCTTCCGCTGCTACACTCTGCTGTCGGTTAGCAAACAATCCCGGCTGGTGCTTAGGTTCCGATGCCCCACAGTGCTGTGTGTTAGCGAGACAAATTTCAGCATCCAGCCTGTGTTGAAAGCTATAGCATGGCCCTGAAACCGCCCAGAGACCCGGACCCCGCAGCACCCGTGTTTGCAGGCTGACATGGCTGCACGATGTCACAAGGACACTCTGTATTACCACACCGACAATGGGACACACACAAAATGACACACAGGAATCCGGAAAGGGTGTTTCTGGCCACACAAATGGAGGGACAGAGAAAGACACTGAAGAAACCAAAGAGAGAGAGAGACAGACAGAGCGATTAACACGAGGCAGAGACAGAGACTGAGGGAAAACCGAGACTGCGAGAGAAACAGAGAGGGAGGTAGACAGCCAGGGAAACGGAGACTGAGATGAAGAGAGAGACTTGCATGAAGGTGCGTTCTGCTGTGCAAAGAAATTCCCTGTAGTTCCCTGTTTCTAAAATTGTTCCCTCCTGTGTAAAGATGATCGCTGCTGATTATAGATTTTCCCTGTTGTTTAGAGATTTTGTCTGCTTTGTAAAGATGCCCGCTATTGAGTAATGTGTTTCCTGTTGTGTAAAGGTTCTCCGTGTTGTGTAACGGGCTTCCGTTTTGTGTGAAGGTATTGCCTGTTGTGTAAAGGCCAAGAGCCCCATCTGGTGCTGGCGACACGGCGCTGCAGGAATGCGTTGAGAGAAAGGGTAAGGCCAAGGCTGCTCCAAGTTTGCAGCATTTGCAGCTTATGTTGGTGCGAATAAAGTGTTTTGAAAGTTGTGTTGCAGGTTCTTGTGTTTTTTGCAAGAAGGAAGTTGCTGTAAGTAAAGCATAAATTGTGATAACAAAACCTGACGCACTGAGCCTGAAATTTATCATAATTTAAGAGAAGAGAACAATAGGAAAAATTTGCCCTCCTAATCACAACTTCCCCAGACTAATGGTATGAAAAACACATCTGACTCTCATCCTGAAGTCAGAGTCCAGATCCCCTCCCCACCCTTTTCTTTTGCAGAATGGATCTTCTCTTAACCATGTCTTAATGTAACTTTCGCTGTCTGGATAGGTTCGGTTGACAAAAAGATACTGGTGTTAAATTAATTGGATTGCAGCACAGGAACAAATGGGAGGTGCTGTTGAACCGGCAAGATTGGAAGGGCGAACGGGGAAACGACGGAGAGATGACAGCAATGGGGGGCGCGGTCGATAGATTGCAAGAAATGGAAGAAAGAGTAAACGTGGTGCACATCTGAATAAGTGAGAGGCAGCAGGTGTGGGGACGAGTGAGTGAACGGTCTGAATTCAGTTGGTTTGGTGAAGGTGTTTGTAGTGTTCGGTGCGGGGTTCAGGCCAATTTATGGAGCAGAGGAAATTCTGCGATTCGGATCAGCCTGTCAATAGCAACTGAAGGAAAAGGTGACCCAAAACCGGCATGCCTGCCTGGTTTACTGCTGGTGGTGAAGCGACGAAATTTATAAATGTCGCAATATCTGGCAGCGGTGGGATTCGAACCCACACCCCCGAAGAGACTGGAGCCTTAATCCAGCGCCTTAGACCGCTCGGCCACGCTACCACGTCAGTGCGCTAAGGAATCTGAAACTAGTGACTGGTGATTGAAATGTGGCCTGCTCTTGTAAATAGCAGGGGAAACGAAAGGAAATTAAATTCGTGGACGGCAAACTCACTTCTGATGCAACCCACTATATCAGAAGCAGCTACGTGTTCACAAGGCAACACTAATAAATAAAAGTTTGCTGCAACACACCCATTGTAAATTTCATTCAAAATTTATCCCTGTTGTGTGTTGCAAGCAGGAAGTTGGTGTAAGTAAAGTGTGATAAAATTAAGTGCGTTGGATTGGGGTAGCAATAGAGCATTTTATTGTTGGTGTATATAAGAATGCAACTAGCAGAAGAAGGCTTCACGATCAATCGACCTCTGGGTTATGGGACAAGCACGCTTCCGCTGCTACACTCTGCTGTCGGTTAGCAAACAATCCCGGCTGGTGCTTAGGTTCCGATGCCCCACAGTGCTGTGTGTTAGCGAGACAAATTTCAGCATCCAGCCTGTGTTGAAAACTATAGCATGGCCCTGAAACCGCCCAGAGACCCGGACCCCGCAGCACCCGTGTTTGCAGGCTGACATGGCTGCACGATGTCACAAGGACACTCTGTATTACCACACCGACAATGGGACACACACAAAATGACACACAGGAATCCGGAAAGGGTGTTTCTGGCCACACAAATGGAGGGACAGAGAAAGACACTGAAGAAACCAAAGAGAGAGAGAGACAGACAGAGCGATTAACACGAGGCAGAGACAGAGACTGAGGGAAAACCGAGACTGCGAGGGAAACAGAGAGGGAGGTAGACAGCCAGGGAAACGGAGACTGAGATGAAGAGAGAGACTTGCATGAAGGTGCGTTCTGCTGTGCAAAGAAATTCCCTGTAGTTCCCTGTTTCTAAAATTGTTCCCTCCTGTGTAAAGATGATCGCTGCTGATTATAGATTTTCCCTGTTGTTTAGAGATTTTGTCTGCTTTGTAAAGATGTCCGCTATTGAGTAATGTGTTTGCTGTTGTGTAAAGGTTCTCCGTGTTGTGTAACGGGGTTCCGTTTTGTGTGAAGGTATTGCCTGTTGTGTAAAGGCCAAGAGCACCATCTGGTGCTGACGACACGGCGCTGCAGGAATGCGTTGAGAGAAAGGGTAAGGCCAAGGCTGCTCCAAGTTTGCAGCATTTGCAGCTTATGTTGGTGCGAATAAAGTGTTTTGAAAGTTGTGTTGCAGGTTCTTGTGTTTTTTGCAAGAAGGAAGTTGCTGTAAGTAAAGCATAAATTGTGATAACAAAACCTGACGCACTGAGCCTGAAATTTATCATAATTTAAGAGAAGAGAACAATAGGAAAAATTTGCCCTCCTAATCACAACTTCCCCAGACTAATGGTATGAAAAACACATCTGACTCTCATCCTGAAGTCAGAGTCCAGATCCCCTCCCCACCCTTTTCTTTTGCAGAATGGATCTTCTCTTAACCATGTCTTAATGTAACTTTCGCTGTCTGGATAGGTTCGGTTGACAAAAAGATACTGGTGTTAAATTAATTGGATTGCAGCACAGGAACAAATGGGAGGTGCTGTTGAACCGGCAAGATTGGAAGGGCGAACGGGGAAACGACGGAGAGATGACAGCAATGGGGGGGCGCGGTCGATAGATTGCAAGAAATGGAAGAAAGAGTAAACGTGGTGCACATCTGAATAAGTGAGAGGCAGCAGGTGTGGGGACGAGTGAGTGAACGGTCTGAATTCAGTTGGTTTGGTGAAGGTGTTTGTAGTGTTCGGTGCGGGGTTCAGGCCAATTTATGGAGCACAGGAAATTCTGCGATTCGGATCAGCCTGTCAATAGCAACTGAAGGAAAAGGTGACCCAAAACCGGCATGCCTGCCTGGTTTACTGCTGGTGGTGAAGCGACGAAATTTATAAATGTCGCAATATCTGGCAGCGGTGGGATTCGAACCCACGCCCCCGAAGAGACTGGAGCCTTAGTCCAGCGCCTTAGACCGCTCGGCCACGCTATCACGTCAGTGCGCTAAGGAATCTGAAACTAGTGACTGGTGATTGAAATGTGGCCTGGTCTTGTAAATAGCAGGGGAAACAAACGGAAATTAAATTCGTGGACGGCAAACTCACTTCTGATGCAACCCACTATATCAGAAGCAGCTACGTGTTCACAAGGCAACACTAATAAATAAAAGTTTGCTGCAACACACCCATTGTAAATTTCATTCAAAATTTATCCCTGTTGTGTGTTGCAAGCAGGAAGTTGGTGTAAGTAAAGTGTGATAAAATTAAGTGCGTTGGATTGGGGTAGCAATAGAGCATTTTATTGTTGGTGTATATAAGAATGCAACTAGCAGAAGAAGGCTTCACGATCAATCGACCTCTGGGTTATGGGACCAGCACGCTTCCGCTGCTACACTCTGCTGTCGGTTAGCAAACAATCCCGGCTGGTGCTTAGGTTCCGATGCCCCACAGTGCTGTGTGTTAGCGAGACAAATTTCAGCATCCAGCCTGTGTTGAAAGCTATAGCATGGCCCTGAAACCGCCCAGAGACCCGGACCCCGCAGCACCCGTGTTTGCAGGCTGACATGGCTGCACGATGTCACAAGGACACTCTGTATTACCACACCGACAATGGGACACACACAAAATGACACACAGGAATCCGGAAAGGGTGTTTCTGGCCACACAAATGGAGGGACAGAGAAAGACACTGAAGAAACCAAAGAGAGAGAGAGACAGACAGAGCGATTAACACGAGGCAGAGACAGAGACTGAGGGAAAACCGAGACTGCGAGAGAAACAGAGAGGGAGGTAGACAGCCAGGGAAACGGAGACTGAGATGAAGAGAGAGACTTGCATGAAGGTGCGTTCTGCTGTGCAAAGAAATTCCCTGTAGTTCCCTGTTTCTAAAATTGTTCCCTCCTGTGTAAAGATGATCGCTGCTGATTATAGATTTTCCCTGTTGTTTAGAGATTTTGTCTGCTTTGTAAAGATGCCCGCTATTGAGTAATGTGTTTCCTGTTGTGTAAAGGTTCTCCGTGTTGTGTAACGGGCTTCCGTTTTGTGTGAAGGTATTGCCTGTTGTGTAAAGGCCAAGAGCCCCATCTGGTGCTGGCGACACGGCGCTGCAGGAATGCGTTGAGAGAAAGGGTAAGGCCAAGGCTGCTCCAAGTTTGCAGCATTTGCAGCTTATGTTGGTGCGAATAAAGTGTTTTGAAAGTTGTGTTGCAGGTTCTTGTGTTTTTTGCAAGAAGGAAGTTGCTGTAAGTAAAGCATAAATTGTGATAACAAAACCTGACGCACTGAGCCTGAAATTTATCATAATTTAAGAGAAGAGAACAATAGGAAAAATTTGCCCTCCTAATCACAACTTCCCCAGACTAATGGTATGAAAAACACATCTGACTCTCATCCTGAAGTCAGAGTCCAGATCCCCTCCCCACCCTTTTCTTTTGCAGAATGGATCTTCTCTTAACCATGTCTTAATGTAACTTTCGCTGTCTGGATAGGTTCGGTTGACAAAAAGATACTGGTGTTAAATTAATTGGATTGCAGCACAGGAACAAATGGGAGGTGCTGTTGAACCGGCAAGATTGGAAGGGCGAACGGGGAAACGACGGAGAGATGACAGCAATGGGGGGCGCGGTCGATAGATTGCAAGAAATGGAAGAAAGAGTAAACGTGGTGCACATCTGAATAAGTGAGAGGCAGCAGGTGTGGGGACGAGTGAGTGAACGGTCTGAATTCAGTTGGTTGGGTGACGGTGTTTGCAGTGTTCGGTGCGGGGTTCGGGCCAATTATGGAGCAGAGGAAATTCTGCGATTCGGATCAGCCTGTCAATAGCAACTGAAGGAAAAGGTGACCCAAAACCGGCATGCCTGCCTGGTTTACTGCTGGTGGTGAAGCGACGAAATTTATAAATGTCGCAATATCTGGCAGCGGTGGGATTCGAACCCACGCCCCCGAAGAGACTGGAGCCTTAATCCAGCGCCTTAGACCGCTCGGCCACGCTACCACGTCAGTGCATTAAGGAATCTGAAACTAGTGACTGGTGATTGAAATGTGGCCTGGTCTTGTAAATAGCAGGGGAAACAAAAGGAAATTAAATTCGTGGACGGCAAACTCACTTCTGATGCAACCCACTATATCAGAAGCAGCTACGTGTTCACAAGGCAACACTAATAAATAAAAGTTTGCTGCAACACACCCATTGTAAATTTCATTCAAAATTTATCCCTGTTGTGTGTTGCAAGCAGGAAGTTGGTGTAAGTAAAGTGTGATAAAATTAAGTGCGTTTGATTGGGGTAGCAATAGAGCATTTTATTGTTGGTGTATATAAGAATGCAACTAGCAGAAGAAGGCTTACGATCAATCGACCTCTGGGTTATGGGACCAGCACGCTTCCGCTGCTACACTCTGCTGTCGGTTAACAAACAATCCCGGCTGGTGCTTAGGTTCCGATGCCCCACAGTGCTGTGTGTTAGCGAGACAAATTTCAGCATCCAGCCTGTGTTGAAAACTATAGCATGGCCCTGAAACCGCCCAGAGACCCGGACACCGCAGCACCCGTGTTTGCAGGCTGACATGGCTGCACGATGTCACAAGGACACTCTGTATTACGACACCGACAATGGGACACACACAAAATGACACACAGGAATCCGGAAAGGGTGTTTCTGGCCACACAAATGGAGGGACAGAGAAAGACACTGAAGAAACCAAAGAGAGAGAGAGAGACAGACAGACAGAGCGATTAACACGAGGCAGTGACAGAGACTGAGGGAAAACCGAGACTGCGAGAGAAACAGAGAGGGAGGTAGACAGCCAGGGAAACGGAGACTGAGATGAAGAGAGAGACTTGCATGAAGGTGCGTTCTGCTGTGCAAAGAAATTCCCTGTAGTGTAAAGATGTTCCCTGTTATATAAAATTGGTCCCTCCTGTGTAAAGATGATCGCTGCTGATTATAGATTTTCCCTGTTGTTTAGAGATTTTGTCTGCTTTGTAAAGATGTCCGCTATTGAGTAATGTGTTTCCTGTTGTGTAAAGGTTCTCCGTGTTGTGTAACGGGCTTCCGTTTTGTGTGAAGGTATTGCCTGTTGTGTAAAGGCGAAGAGCACCATCTGGTGCTGGCGACACGGCGCTGCAGGAATGCGTTGAGAGAAAGGGTAAGGCCAAGGCTGCTCCAAGTTTGCAGCATTTGCAGCTTATGTTGGTGCGAATAAAGTGTTTTGAAAGTTGTGTTGCAGGTTCTTGTGTAAAGCATAAATTGTGATAACAAACCTGACGCACTGAGCCTGAAATTTATCATAATTTAAGAGAAGAGAACAATAGGAAAAATTTGCCCTCCTAATCACAACTTCCCCAGACTAATGGTATGAAAAACACATCTGACTCTCATCCTGAAGTCAGAGTCCAGATCCCCTCCCCACCCTTTTCTTTTGCAGAATGGATCTTCTCTTAACCATGTCTTAATGTAACTTTCGCTGTCTGGATAGGTTCGATTGACAAAAAGATACTGGTGTTAAATTAATTGGATTGCAGCACAGGAACAAATGGGAGGTGCTGTTCAACCGGCAAGATTGGAAGGGCGAACGGGGAAAGGACGGAGAGATGGTGGGTGCGAGAGTGACAGCAATGGGGGGCGCGGTCGATAGATTGCAAGAAATGGAAGAAAGAGTAAACGTGGTGTACATCTGAATAAGTGAGAGGCAGCAGGTGTGGGGACGAGTGAGTGAACGGTCTGAATTCAGTTGGTTGGGTGACGGTGTTTGTAGTGTTCGGTGCGGGGTTCGGGCCAATTATGGAGCAGAGGAAATTCTGCGATTCGGATCAGCCTGTCAATAGCAACTGAAGGAAAAGGTGACCCAAAACCGGCATGCCTGCCTGGTTTACTGCTGGTGGTGAAGCGACGAAATTTATAAATGTCGCAATATCTGGCAGCGGTGCGATTCGAACCCACGCCCCGGAAGAGACTGGAGCCTTAATCCAGCGCCTTAGACCGCTCGGCCACGCTACCACGTCAGTGCGCTAAGGAATCTGAAACTAGTGACTGGTGATTGAAATGTGGCCTGGTCTTGTAAATAGCAGGGGAAACAAAAGGAAATTAAATTCGTGGACGGCAAACTCACTTCTGATGCAACCCACTATATCAGAAGCAGCTACGTGTTCACAAGGCAACACTAATAAATAAAAGTTTGCTGCAACACACCCATTGTAAATTTCATTCAAAATTTATCCCTGTTGTGTGTTGCAAGCAGGAAGTTGGTGTAAGTAAAGTGTGATAAAATTACGTGCGTTTGATTGGGGTAGCAATAGAGCATTTTATTGTTGGTGTGTATAAGAATGCAACTAGCAGAAGAAGGCTTACGATCAATCGACCTCTGGGTTATGGGACCAGCACGCTTCCGCTGCTACACTCTGCTGTCGGTTAGCAAACAATCCCGGCTGGTGCTTAGGTTCCGATGCCCCACAGTGCTGTGTGTTAGCGAGACAAATTTCAGCATCCAGCCTGAGTTGAAAACTATAGCATGGCCCTGAAACCGCCCAGAGACCCGGACCCCGCAGCACCCGTGTTTGCAGGCTGACATGGCTGCACGATGTCACAAGGACACTCTGTATTACGACACCGACAATGGGACACACACAAAATGACACACAGGAATCCGGAAAGGGTGTTTCTGGCCACACAAATGGAGGGACAGAGAAAGACACTGAGGAAACCAAAGAGAGAGAGAGACAGACAGAGCGATTAACACGAGGCAGAGACAGAGACTGAGGGAAAACCGAGACTGCGAGAGAAACAGAGAGGGAGGTAGACAGCCAGGGAAACGGAGACTGAGATGAAGCGAGAGACTTGCATGAAGGTGCGTTCTGCTGTGCAAAGAAATTCCCTGTAGTGTAAAGATGTTCCCTGTTATATAAAATTGTTCCCTCCTGTGTAAAGATGATCGCTGCTGATTATAGATTTTCCCTGTTGTTTAGAGATTTTGTCTGTTTTGTAAAGATGTCCGCTATTGAGTAATGTGTTTCCTGTTGTGTAAAGCTTCTCCGTGTTGTGTAACGGGGTTCCGTTTTGTGTGAAGGTATTGCCTGTTGTGTAAAGGCCAAGAGCACCATCTGGTGCTGACGACACGGCGCTGCAGGAATGCGTTGAGAGAAAGGGTAAGGCCAAGGCTGCTCCAAGTTTGCAGCATTTGCAGCTTATGTTGGTGCGAATAAAGTGTTTTGAAAGTTGTGTTGCAGGTTCTTGTGTTTTTTGCAAGAAGGAAGTTGCTGTAAGTAAAGCATAAATTGTGATAACAAAACCTGACGCACTGAGCCTGAAATTTATCATAATTTAAGAGAAGAGAACAATAGGAAACATTTGCCCTCCTAATCACAACTTCCCCAGACTAATGGTATGAAAAACACATCTGACTCTCATCCTGAAGTCAGAGTCCAGATCCCCTCCCCACCCTTTTCTTTTGCAGAATGGATCTTCTCTTAACCATGTCTTAATGTAACTTTCGCTGTCTGGATAGGTTCGATTGACAAAAAGATACTGCTGTTAAATTAATTGGATTGCAGCACAGGAACAAATGGGAGGTGCTGTTGAACCGGCAAGATTGGAAGGGCGAACGGGGAAACGACGGAGAGATGGTGGGTGCGAGAGTGACAGCAATGGGGGGCGCGGTCGATAGATTGCAAGAAATGGAAGAAAGAGTAAACGTGGTGTACATCTGAATAAGTGAGAGGCAGCAGGTGTGGGGACGAGTGAGTGAACGGTCTGAATCCAGTTGGTTGGGTGACGGTGTTTGTAGTGTTCGGTGCGGGGTTCGGGCCAATTATGGAGCAGAGGAAATTCTGCGATTCGGATCAGCCTGTCAATAGCAACTGAAGGAAAAGGTGACCCAAAACCGGCATGCCTGCCTGGTTTACTGCTGGTGGTGAAGCGACGAAATTTATAAATGTCGCAATATCTGGCAGCGGTGCGATTCGAACCCACGCCCCCGGAAGAGACTGGAGCCTTAATCCAGCGCCTTAGACCGCTCGGCCACGCTACCACATCAGTGCGCTAAGGAATCTGAAACTAGTGACTGGTGATTGAAATGTGGCCTGGTCTTGTAAATAGCAGGGGAAACAAAAGGAAATTAAATTCGTGGACGGCAAACTCACTTCTGATGCAACCCACTCTATCAGAAGCAGCTACGTGTTCACAAGGCAACGCTAATAAATAAAAGTTTGCTGCAACACACCCATTGTAAATTTCATTCAAAATTTATCCCTGTTGTGTGTTGCAAGCAGGAAGTTGGTGTAAGTAAAGTGTGATAAAATTAAGTGCGTTTGATTGGGGTAGCAATAGAGCATTTTATTGTTGGTGTATATAAGAATGCAACTAGCAGAAGAAGGCTTACGATCAATCGACCTCTGGGTTATGGGACCAGCACGCTTCCGCTGCTACACTCTGCTGTCGGTTAACAAACAATCCCGGCTGGTGCTTAGGTTCCGATGCCCCACAGTGCTGTGTGTTAGCGAGACAAATTTCAGCATCCAGCCTGTGTTGAAAACTATAGCATGGCCCTGAAACCGCCCAGAGACCCGGACCCCGCAGCACCCGTGTTTGCAGGCTGACATGGCTGCACGATGTCACAAGGACACTCTGTATTACGACACCGACAATGGGACACACACAAAATGACACACAGGAATCCGGAAAGGGTGTTTCTGGCCACACAAATGGAGGGACAGAGAAAGACACTGAGGAAACCAAAGAGAGAGAGAGACAGACAGAGCGATTAACACGAGGCAGAGACAGAGACTGAGGGAAAACCGAGACTGCGAGAGAAACAGAGAGGGAGGTAGACAGCCAGGGAAACGGAGACTGAGATGAAGAGAGAGACTTGCATGAAGGTGCGTTCTGCTGTGCAAAGAAATTCCCTGTAGTGTAAAGATGTTCCCTGTTATATAAAATTGTTCCCTCCTGTGTAAAGATGATCGCTGCTGATTATAGATTTTCCCTGTTGTTTAGAGATTTTGTCTGCTTTGTAAAGATGTCCGCTATTGAGTAATGTGTTTGCTGTTGTGTAAAGGATCTCCGTGTTGTGTAACGGGGTTCCGTTTTGTGTGAAGGTATTGCCTGTTGTGTAAAGGCCAAGAGCACCATCTGGTGCTGGCGACACGGCGCTGCAGGAATGCGTTGAGAGAAAGGGTAAGGCCAAGGCTGCTCCAAGTTTGCAGCATTTGCAGCTTATGTTGGTGCGAATAAAGTGTTTTGAAAGTTGTGTTGCAGGTTCTTGTGTTTTTTGCAAGAAGGAAGTTGCTGTAAGTAAAGCAGAAATTGTGATAACAAAACCTGACGCACTGAGCCTGAAATTTATCATAATTTAAGAGAAGAGAACAATAGGAAAAATTTGCCCTCCTAATCACAACTTCCCCAGACTAATGGTATGAAAAACACATCTGACTCTCATCCTGAAGTCAGAGTCCAGATCCCCTCCCCACCCTTTCCTTTTGCAGAATGGATCTTCTCTTAACCATGTCTTAATGTAACTTTCGCTGTCTGGATAGGTTCGATTGACAAAAAGATACTGGTGTTAAATTAATTGGATTGCAGCACAGGAACAAATGGGAGGTGCTGTTCAACCGGCAAGATTGGAAGGGCGAACGGGGAAACGACGGAGAGATGGTGGGTGCGAGAGTGACAGCAATGGGGGGCGCGGTCGATAGATTGCAAGAAATGGAAGAAAGAGTAAACGTGGTGTACATCTGAATAAGTGAGAGGCAGCAGGTGTGGGGACGAGTGAGTGAACGGTCTGAATTCAGTTGGTTTGGTGATGGTGTTTGTAGTGTTCGGTGCGGGGTTCAGGCCAATTATGGAGCAGAGGAAATTCTGCGATTCGGATCAGCCTGTCAATAGCAACTGAAGGAAAAGGTGACCCAAAACCAGCATGCCTGCCTGGTTTACTGCTGGTGGTGAAGCGACGAAATTTATAAATGTCGCAATATCTGGCAGCGGTGGGATTCGAACCCACGCCCCCGAAGAGACTGGAGCCTTAATCCAGCGCCTTAGACCGCTCGGCCACGCTACCACGTCAGTGCGCTAAGGAATCTGAAACTAGTGACTGGTGATTGAAATGTGGCCTGGTCTTGTAAATAGCAGGGGAAACAAAAGGAAATTAAATTCGTGGACGGCAAACTCACTTCTGATGCAACCCACTATATCAGAAGCAGCTACGTGTTCACAAGGCAACGCTAATAAATAAAAGTTTGCTGCAACACACCTATTGTAAATTTCATTCAAAATTTATCCCTGTTGTGTGTTGCAAGCAGGAAGTTGGTGTAAGTAAAGTGTGATAAAATTAAGTGCGTTTGATTGGGGTAGCAATAGAGCATTTTATTGTTGGTGTATATAAGAATGCAACTAGCAGAAGAAGGCTTACGATCAATCGACCTCTGGGTTATGGGACCAGCACGCTTCCGCTGCTACACTCTGCTGTCGGTTAACAAACAATCCCGGCTGGTGCTTAGGTTCCGATGCCCCACAGTGCTGTGTGTTAGCGAGACAAATTTCAGCATCCAGCCTGTGTTGAAAACTATAGCATGGCCCTGAAACCGCCCAGAGACCCGGACCCCGCAGCACCCGTGTTTGCAGGCTGACATGGCTGCACGATGTCACAAGGACACTCTGTATTACGACACCGACAATGGGACACACACAAAATGACACACAGGAATCCGGAAAGGGTGTTTCTGGCCACACAAATGGAGGGACAGAGAAAGACACTGAAGAAACCAAAGAGAGAGAGAGACAGACAGAGCGATTAACACGAGGCAGAGACAGAGACTGAGGGAAAACCGAGACTGCGAGAGAAACAGAGAGGGAGGTAGACAGCCCGGGAAACGGAGACTGAGATGAAGCGAGAGACTTGCATGATGGTGCGTTCTGCTGTGCAAAGAAATTCCCTGTAGTGTAAAGATGTTCCCTGTTATATAAAATTGTTCTCTCCTGTGTAAAGATGATCGCTGCTGATTATAGATTTTCCCTGTTGTTTAGAGATTTTGTCTGTTTTGTAAAGATGTCCGCTATTGAGTAATGTGTTTCCTGTTGTGTAAAGGTTCTCCGTGTTGTGTAACGGGGTTCCGTTTTGTGTGAAGGTATTGCCTGTTGTGTAAAGGCCAAGAGCACCATCTGGTGCTGGCGACCCGGCGCTGCAGGAATGCGTTGAGAGAAAGGGTAAGGCCAAGGCTGCTCCAAGTTTGCAGCATTTGCAGCTTATGTTGGTGCGAATAAAGTGTTTTGAAAGTTGTGTTGCAGGTTCTTGTGTTTTTTGCAAGAAGGAAGTTGCTGTAAGTAAAGCATAAATTGCGATAACAAAACCTGACGCACTGAGCCTGAAATTTATCATAATTTAAGAGAAGAGAACAATAGGAAAAATTTGCCCTCCTAATCACAACTTCCCCAGACTAATGGTATGAAAAACACATCTGACTCTCATCCTGAAGTCAGAGTCCAGATCCCCTCCCCACCCTTTTCTTTTGCAGAATGGATCTTCTCTTAACCATGTCTTAATGTAACTTTCGCTGTCTGGATAGGTTCGATTGACAAAAAGATACTGGTGTTAAATTAATTGGATTGCAGCACAGGAACAAATGGGAGGTGCTGTTGAACCGGCAAGATTGGAAGGGCGAACGGGGAAAGGACGGAGAGATGGTGGGTGCGAGAGTGACAGCGATGGGGGGCGCGGTCGATAGATTGCAAGAAATGGAAGAAAGAGTAAACGTGGTGCACATCTGAATAAGTGAGAGGCAGCAGCTGTGGGGACGAGTGAGTGAACGGTCTGAATTCAGTTGGTTGGGTGACGGTGTTTGTAGTGTTCGGTGCGGGGTTCGGGCCAATTATGGAGCAGCGGAAATTCTGCGATTCGGATCAGCCTGTCAATAGCAACTGAAGGAAAAGGTGACCCAAAACCGGCATGCCTGCCTGGTTTACTGCTGGTGGTGAAGCGACGAAATTTATAAATGTCGCAATATCTGGCAGCGGTGCGATTCGAACCCACGCCCCCGAAGAGACTGGAGCCTTAGTCCAGCGCCTTAGACCGCTCGGCCACGCTACCACGTCAGTGCGCTAAGGAATCTGAAACTAGTGACTGGTGATTGAAATGTGCCTGGTCTTGTAAATAGCAGGGGAAACAAAAGGAAATTAAATTCGTGGACGGCAAACTCACTTCTGATGCAACCCACTATATCAGAAGCAGCTACGTGTTCACAAGGCAACACTAATAAATAAAAGTTTGCTGCAACACACCCATTGTAAATTTCATTCAAAATTTATCCCTGTTGTGTGTTGCAAGCAGGAAGTTGGTGTAAGTAAAGTGTGATAAAATTAAGTGCGTTTGATTGGGGTAGCAATAGAGCATTTTATTGTTGGTGTATATAAGAATGCAACTAGCAGAAGAAGGCTTACGATCAATCGACCTCTGGGTTATGGGACCAGCACGCTTCCGCTGCTACACTCTGCTGTCCGTTAACAAACAATCCCGGCTGGTGCTTAGGTTCCGATGCCCCACAGTGCTGTGTGTTAGCGAGACAAATTTCAGCATCCAGCCTGTGTTGAAAACTATAGCATGGCCCTGAAACCGCCCAGAGACCCGGACCCCGCAGCACCCGTGTTTGCAGGCTGACATGGCTGCACGATGTCACAAGGACACTCTGTATTACGACACTGACAATGGGACACACACAAAATGACACACAGGAATCCGGAAAGGGTGTTTCTGGCCACACAAATGGAGGGACAGAGAAAGACACTGAAGAAACCAAAGAGAGAGAGAGACAGACAGAGCGATTAACACGAGGCAGAGACAGAGACTGAGGGAAAACCGAGACTGCGAGAGAAACAGAGAGGGAGGTAGACAGCCAGGGAAACGGAGACTGAGATGAAGAGAGAGACTTGCATGAAGGTGCGTTCTGCTGTGCAAAGAAATTCCCTGTAGTGCAAAGATGTTCCCTGTTATATAAAATTGGTCCCTCCTCTGTAAAGATGATCGCTGCTGTGTATAAATTTTCCCTGTTGTTTAGAGATTTTGTCTGCTTTGTAAAGATGTCCGCTATTGAGTAATGTGTTTCCTGTTGTGTAAAGGTTCTCCGTGTTGTGTAACGGGGTTCCGTTTTGTGTGAAGGTATTGCCTGTTGTGTAAAGGCCAAGAGCACCATCTGGTGCTGGCGACACGGCGCTGCAGGAATGCGTTGAGAGAAAGGGTAAGGCCAAGGCTGCTCCAAGTTTGCAGCATTTGCAGCTTATGTTGGTGCGAATAAAGTGTTTTGAAAGTTGTGTTGCAGGTTCTTGTGTTTTTTGCAAGAAGGAAGTTGCTGTAAGTAAAGCATAAATTGTGATAACAAAACCTGACGCACTGAGCCTGAAATTTATCATAATTTAAGAGAAGAGAACAATAGGAAAAATTTGCCCTCCTAATCACAACTTCCCCAGACTAATGGTATGAAAAACACATCTGACTCTCATCCTGAAGTCAGAGTCCAGATCCCCTCCCCACCCTTTTCGTTTGCAGAATGGATCTTCTCTTAACCATGTCTTAATGTAACTTTCGCTGTCTGGATAGGTTCGATTGACAAAAAGATACTGGTGTTAAATTAATTGGATTGCAGCACAGGAACAAATGGGAGGTGCTGTTGAACCGGCAAGATTGGAAGGGCGAACGGGGAAACGACGGAGAGATGACAGCAATGGGGGGCGCGGTCGATAGATTGCAAGAAATGGAAGAAAGAGTAAACGTGGTGTACATCTGAATAAGTGAGAGGCAGCAGGTGTGGGGACGAGTGAGTGAACGGTCTGAATTCAATTGGTTGGGTGACGGTGTTTGTAGTGTTCGGTGCGGGGTTCAGGCCAATTATGGAGCAGAGGAAATTCTGCGATTCGGATCAGCCTGTCAATAGCAACTGAAGGAAAAGGTGACCCAAAACCGGCATGCCTGCCTGGTTTACTGCTGGTGGTGAAGCGACGAAATTTATAAATGTCGCAATATCTGGCAGCGGTGGGATTCGAACCCACGCCCCCCCGAAGAGACTGGAGCCTTAATCCAGCGCCTTAGACCGCTCGGCCACGCTACCACGTAAGTGCGCTAAGGAATCTGAAACTAGTGACTGGTGATTGAAATGTGGCCTGGTCTTGTAAATAGCAGGGGAAACAAACGGAAATTAAATTCGTGGACGGCAAACTCACTTCTGATGCAACCCACTATATCAGAAGCAGCTACGTGTTCACAAGGCAACACTAATAAATAAAAGTTTGCTGCAACACACCCATTGTAAATTTCATTCAAAATTTATCCCTGTTGTGTGTTGCAAGCAGGAAGTTGGTGTAAGTAAAGTGTGATAAAATTAAGTGCGTTTGATTGGGGTAGCAATAGAGCATTTTATTGTTGGTGTATATAAGAATGCAACTAGCAGAAGAAGGCTTACGATCAATCGACCTCTGGGTTATGGGACCAGCACGCTTCCGCTGCTACACTCTGCTGTCGGTTAGCAAACAATCCCGGCTGGTGCTTAGGTTCCGATGCCCCACAGTGCTGTGTGTTAGCGAGACAAATTTCAGCATCCAGCCTGTGTTGAAAACTATAGCATGGCCCTGAAACCGCCCAGAGACCCGGACCCCGCAGCACCCGTGTTTGCAGGCTGACATGGCTGCACGATGTCACAAGGACACTCTGTATTACGACACCGACAATGGGACACACACAAAATGACACACAGGAATCCGGAAAGGGTGTTTCTGGCCACACAAATGGAGGGACAGAGAAAGACACTGAAGAAACCAAAGAGAGAGAGAGACAGACAGAGCGATTAACACGAGGCAGAGACAGAGACTGAGGGAAAACCGAGACTGCGAGAGAAACAGAGAGGGAGGTAGACAGCCCGGGAAACGGAGACTGAGATGAAGAGAGAGACTTGCATGAAGGTGCGTTCTGCTGTGCAAAGAAATTCCCTGTAGTGCAAAGATGTTCCCTGTTATATAAAATTGGTCCCTCCTCTGTAAAGATGATCGCTGCTGTGTATAAATTTTCCCTGTTGTTTAGAGATTTTGTCTGCTTTGTAAAGATGTCCGCTATTGAGTAATGTGTTTCCTGTTGTGTAAAGGTTCTCCGTGTTGTGTAACGGGGTTCCGTTTTGTGTGAAGGTATTGCCTGTTGTGTAAAGGCCAAGAGCACCATCTGGTGCTGGCGACACGGCGCTGCAGGAATGCGTTGAGAGAAAGGGTAAGGCCAAGGCTGCTCCAAGTTTGCAGCATTTGCAGCTTATGTTGGTGCGAATAAAGTGTTTTGAAAGTTGTGTTGCAGGTTCTTTTGTTTTTTGCAAGAAGGAAGTTGCTGTAAGTAAAGCATAAATTGTGATAACAAAACCTGACGCACTGAGCCTGAAATTTATCATAATTTAAGAGAAGAGAACAATAGGAAAAATTTGCCCTCCTAATCACAACTTCCCCAGACTAATGGTATGAAAAACACATCTGACTCTCATCCTGAAGTCAGAGTCCAGATCCCCTCCCCACCCTTTTCGTTTGCAGAATGGATCTTCTCTTAACCATGTCTTCATGTAACTTTCGCTGTCTGGATAGGTTCGATTGACAAAAAGATACTGGTGTTAAATTAATTGGATTGCAGCACAGGAACAAATGGGAGGTGCTGTTCAACCGGCAAGATTGGAAGGGCGAACGGGGAAACGACGGAGAGATGGTGGGTGCGAGAGTGACAGCAATGGGGGGCGCGGTCGATAGATTGCAAGAAATGGAAGAAAGAGTAAACGTGGTGTACATCTGAATAAGTGAGAGGCAGCAGGTGTGGGGACGAGTGAGTGAACGGTCTGAATTCAGTTGGTTTGGTGATGGTGTTTGCAGTGTTCGGTGCGGGGTTCGGGCCAATTATGGAGCAGAGGAAATTCTGCGATTCGGATCAGCCTGTCAATAGCAACTGAAGGAAAAGGTGACCCAAAACCGGCATGCCTGCCTGGTTTACTGCTGGTGGTGAAGCGACGAAATTTATAAATGTCGCAATATCTGGCAGCGGTGGGATTCGAACCCTCGCCCCCAAAGAGACTGGAGCCTTAATCCAGCGCCTTAGACCGCTCGGCCACGCTACCACGTAAGTGCGCTAAGGAATCTGAAACTAGTGACTGGTGATTGAAATGTGGCCTGGTCTTGTAAATAGCAGGGGAAACAAACGGAAATTAAATTCGTGGACGGCAAACTCACTTCTGATGCAACCCACTATATCAGAAGCAGCTACGTGTTCACAAGGCAACACTAATAAATAAAAGTTTGCTGCAACACACCCATTGTAAATTTCATTCAAAATTTATCCCTGTTGTGTGTTGCAAGCAGGAAGTTGGTGTAAGTAAAGTGTGATAGAATTAAGTGCGTTTGATTGGGGTAGCAATAGAGCATTTTATTGTTGGTGTATATAAGAATGCAACTAGCAGAAGAAGGCTTACGATCAATCGACCTCTGGGTTATGGGACCAGCACGCTTCCGCTGCTACACTCTGCTGTCGGTTAGCAAACAATCCCGGCTGGTGCTTAGGTTCCGATGCCCCACAGTGCTGTGTGTTAGCGAGACAAATTTCAGCATCCAGCCTGTGTTGAAAACTATAGCATGGCCCTGAAACCGCCCAGAGACCCGGACCCCGCAGCACCCGTGTTTGCAGGCTGACATGGCTGCACGATGTCACAAGGACACTCTGTATTACGACACCGACAATGGGACACACACAAAATGACACACAGGAATCCGGAAAGGGTGTTTCTGGCCACACAAATGGAGGGACAGAGAAAGACACTGAAGAAACCAAAGAGAGAGAGAGACAGACAGAGCGATTAACACGAGGCAGAGACAGAGACTGAGGGAAAACCGAGACTGCGAGAGAAACAGAGAGGGAGGTAGACAGCCAGGGAAACGGAGACTGAGATGAAGAGAGAGACTTGCATGAAGGTGCGTTCTGCTGTGCAAAGAAATTCCCTGTAGTGCAAAGATGTTCCCTGTTATATAAAATTGGTCCCTCCTCTGTAAAGATGATCGCTGCTGTGTATAAATTTTCCCTGTTGTTTAGAGATTTTGTCTGCTTTGTAAAGATGTCCGCTATTGAGTAATGTGTTTCCTGTTGTGTAAAGGTTCTCCGTGTTGTGTAACGGGGTTCCGTTTTGTGTGAAGGTATTGCCTGTTGTGTAAAGGCCAAGAGCACCATCTGGTGCTGGCGACACGGCGCTGCAGGAATGCGTTGAGAGAAAGGGTAAGGCCAAGGCTGCTCCAAGTTTGCAGCATTTGCAGCTTATGTTGGTGCGAATAAAGTGTTTTGAAAGTTGTGTTGCAGGTTCTTGTGTTTTTTGCAAGAAGGAAGTTGCTGTAAGTAAAGCATAAATTGTGATAACAAAACCTGACGCACTGAGCCTGAAATTTATCATAATTTAAGAGAAGAGAACAATAGGAAAAATTTGCCCTCCTAATCACAACTTCCCCAGACTAATGGTATGAAAAACACATCTGACTCTCATCCTGAAGTCAGAGTCCAGATCCCCTCCCCACCCTTTTCGTTTGCAGAATGGATCTTCTCTTAACCATGTCTTAATGTAACTTTCGCTGTCTGGATAGGTTCGATTGACAAAAAGATACTGGTGTTAAATTAATTGGATTGCAGCACAGGAACAAATGGGAGGTGCTGTTGAACCGGCAAGATTGGAAGGGCGAACGGGGAAACGACGGAGAGATGACAGCAATGGGGGGCGCGGTCGATAGATTGCAAGAAATGGAAGAAAGAGTAAACGTGGTGTACATCTGAATAAGTGAGAGGCAGCAGGTGTGGGGACGAGTGAGTGAACGGTCTGAATTCAATTGGTTGGGTGACGGTGTTTGTAGTGTTCGGTGCGGGGTTCAGGCCAATTATGGAGCAGAGGAAATTCTGCGATTCGGATCAGCCTGTCAATAGCAACTGAAGGAAAAGGTGACCCAAAACCGGCATGCCTGCCTGGTTTACTGCTGGTGGTGAAGCGACGAAATTTATAAATGTCGCAATATCTGGCAGCGGTGCGATTCGAACCCACGCCCCCCCGAAGAGACTGGAGCCTTAATCCAGCGCCTTAGACCGCTCGGCCACGCTACCACGTAAGTGCGCTAAGGAATCTGAAACTAGTGACTGGTGATTGAAATGTGGCCTGGTCTTGTAAATAGCAGGGGAAACAAACGGAAATTAAATTCGTGGACGGCAAACTCACTTCTGATGCAACCCACTATATCAGAAGCAGCTACGTGTTCACAAGGCAACACTAATAAATAAAAGTTTGCTGCAACACACCCATTGTAAATTTCATTCAAAATTTATCCCTGTTGTGTGTTGCAAGCAGGAAGTTGGTGTAAGTAAAGTGTGATAAAATTAAGTGCGTTTGATTGGGGTAGCAATAGAGCATTTTATTGTTGGTGTATATAAGAATGCAACTAGCAGAAGAAGGCTTACGATCAATCGACCTCTGGGTTATGGGACCAGCACGCTTCCGCTGCTACACTCTGCTGTCGGTTAGCAAACAATCCCGGCTGGTGCTTAGGTTCCGATGCCCCACAGTGCTGTGTGTTAGCGAGACAAATTTCAGCATCCAGCCTGTGTTGAAAACTATAGCATGGCCCTGAAACCGCCCAGAGACCCGGACCCCGCAGCACCCGTGTTTGCAGGCTGACATGGCTGCACGATGTCACAAGGACACTCTGTATTACGACACCGACAATGGGACACACACAAAATGACACACAGGAATCCGGAAAGGGTGTTTCTGGCCACACAAATGGAGGGACAGAGAAAGACACTGAAGAAACCAAAGAGAGAGAGAGACAGACAGAGCGATTAACACGAGGCAGAGACAGAGACTGAGGGAAAACCGAGACTGCGAGAGAAACAGAGAGGGAGGTAGACAGCCAGGGAAACGGAGACTGAGATGAAGAGAGAGACTTGCATGAAGGTGCGTTCTGCTGTGCAAAGAAATTCCCTGTAGTGCAAAGATGTTCCCTGTTATATAAAATTGGTCCCTCCTCTGTAAAGATGATCGCTGCTGTGTATAAATTTTCCCTGTTGTTTAGAGATTTTGTCTGCTTTGTAAAGATGTCCGCTATTGAGTAATGTGTTTCCTGTTGTGTAAAGGTTCTCCGTGTTGTGTAACGGGGTTCCGTTTTGTGTGAAGGTATTGCCTGTTGTGTAAAGGCCAAGAGCACCATCTGGTGCTGGCGACACGGCGCTGCAGGAATGCGTTGAGAGAAAGGGTAAGGCCAAGGCTGCTCCAAGTTTGCAGCATTTGCAGCTTATGTTGGTGCGAATAAAGTGTTTTGAAAGTTGTGTTGCAGGTTCTTGTGTTTTTTGCAAGAAGGAAGTTGCTGTAAGTAAAGCATAAATTGTGATAACAAAACCTGACGCACTGAGCCTGAAATTTATCATAATTTAAGAGAAGAGAACAATAGGAAAAATTTGCCCTCCTAATCACAACTTCCCCAGACTAATGGTATGAAAAACACATCTGACTCTCATCCTGAAGTCAGAGTCCAGATCCCCTCCCCACCCTTTTCGTTTGCAGAATGGATCTTCTCTTAACCATGTCTTAATGTAACTTTCGCTGTCTGGATAGGTTCGATTGACAAAAAGATACTGGTGTTAAATTAATTGGATTGCAGCACAGGAACAAATGGGAGGTGCTGTTCAACCGGCAAGATTGGAAGGGCGAACGGGGAAACGACGGAGAGATGACAGCAATGGGGGGCGCGGTCGATAGATTGCAAGAAATGGAAGAAAGAGTAAACGTGGTGTACATCTGAATAAGTGAGAGGCAGCAGGTGTGGGGACGAGTGAGTGAACGGTCTGAATTCAATTGGTTGGGTGACGGTGTTTGTAGTGTTCGGTGCGGGGTTCAGGCCAATTATGGAGCAGAGGAAATTCTGCGATTCGGATCAGCCTGTCAATAGCAACTGAAGGAAAAGGTGACCCAAAACCGGCATGCCTGCCTGGTTTACTGCTGGTGGTGAAGCGACGAAATTTATAAATGTCGCAATATCTGGCAGCGGTGGGATTCGAACCCACGCCCCCGAAGAGACTGGAGCCTTAATCCAGCGCCTTAGACCGCTCGGCCACGCTACCACGTCAGTGCGCTAAGGAATCTGAAACTAGTGACTGGTGATTGAAATGTGGCCTGCTCTTGTAAATAGCAGGGGAAACGAAAGGAAATTAAATTCGTGGACGGCAAACTCACTTCTGATGCAACCCACTATATCAGAAGCAGCTACGTGTTCACAAGGCAACACTAATAAATAAAAGTTTGCTGCAACACACCCATTGTAAATTTCATTCAAAATTTATCCCTGTTGTGTGTTGCAAGCAGGAAGTTGGTGTAAGTAAAGTGTGATAAAATTAAGTGCGTTTGATTGGGGTAGCAATAGAGCATTTTATTGTTGGTGTATATAAGAATGCAACTAGCAGAAGAAGGCTTACGATCAATCGACCTCTGGGTTATGGGACCAGCACGCTTCCGCTGCTACACTCTGCTGTCGGTTAGCAAACAATCCCGGCTGGTGCTTAGGTTCCGATGCCCCACAGTGCTGTGTGTTAGCGAGACAAATTTCAGCATCCAGCCTGTGTTGAAAACTATAGCATGGCCCTGAAACCGCCCAGAGACCCGGACACCGCAGCACCCGTGTTTGCAGGCTGACATGGCTGCACGATGTCACAAGGACACTCTGTATTACCACACCGACAATGGGACACACACAAAATGACACACAGGAATCCGGAAAGGGTGTTTCTGGCCACACAAATGGAGGGACAGAGAAAGACACTGAAGAAACCAAAGAGAGAGAGAGACAGACAGAGCGATTAACACGAGGCAGAGACAGAGACTGAGGGAAAACCGAGACTGCGAGAGAAACAGAGAGGGAGGTAGACAGCCAGGGAAACGGAGACTGAGATGAAAAGAGAGACTTGCATGAAGGTGCGTTCTGCTGTGCAAAGAAATTCCCTGTAGTGTAAAGATGTTCCCGGTTATATAAAATTGTTCCCTCCTGTGTAAAGATGATCGCTGCTGTGTGTAGATTTTCCCTGTTGTTTAGAGATTTTGTCTGCTTTGTAAAGATGTCCGCTATTGAGTAATGTGTTTCCTGTTGTGTAAAGGTTCTCCGTGTTGTGTAACGGGCTTCCGTTTTGTGTGAAGGTATTGCCTGTTGTGTAAAGGCCAAGAGCACCATCTGGTGCTGGCGACACGGCGCTGCAGGAATGCGTTGAGAGAAAGGGTAAGGCCAAGGCTGCTCCAAGTTTGCAGCATTTGCAGCTTATGTTGGTGCGAATAAAGTGTTTTGAAAGTTGTGTTGCAGGTTCTTGTGTTTTTTGCAAGAAGGAAGTTGCTGTAAGTAAAGCATAAATTGTGATAACAAAACCTGACGCACTGAGCCTGAAATTTATCATAATTTAAGAGAAGAGAACAATAGGAAAAATTTGCCCTCCTAATCACAACTTCCCCAGACTAATGGTATGAAAAACACATCTGACTCTCATCCTGAAGTCAGAGTCCAGATCCCCTCCCCACCCTTTTCTTTTGCAGAATGGATCTTCTCTTAACCATGTCTTAATGTAACTTTCGCTGTCTGGATAGGTTCGATTGACAAAAAGATACTGGTGTTAAATTAATTGGATTGCAGCACAGGAACAAATGGGAGGTGCTGTTCAACCGGCAAGATTGGAAGGGCGAACGGGGAAACGACGGAGAGATGACAGCAATGGGGGGCGCGGTCGATAGATTGCAAGAAAGAGTAAACGTGGTGCACATCTGAATAAGTGAGAGGCAGCAGGTGTGGGGACGAGTGAGATGAACGGGCTGAATTCAGTTGGTTGGGTGATGGTGTTTGTAGTGTTCGGTGCGGGGTTCAGGCCAATTATGGAGCAGAGGAAATTCTGCGATTCGGATCAGCCTGTCAATAGCAACTGAAGGAAACGGTGACCCAAAACCGGCATGCCTGCCTGGTTTACTGCTGGTGGTGAAGCGACGAAATTTATAAATGTCGCAATATCTGGCAGCGGTGGGATTCGAACCCACGCCCCCGAAGAGACTGGAGCCTTAATCCAGCGCCTTAGACCGCTCGGCCACGCTACCACGTCAGTGCATTAAGGAATCTGAAACTAGTGACTGGTGATTGAAATGTGGCCTGGTCTTGTAAATAGCAGGGGAAACGAAAGGAAATTAAATTCGTGGACGGCAAACTCACTTCTGATGCAACCCACTATATCAGAAGCAGCTACGTGTTCACAAGGCAACACTAATAAATAAAAGTTTGCTGCAACACACCCATTGTAAATTTCATTCAAAATTTATCCCTGTTGTGTGTTGCAAGCAGGAAGTTGGTGTAAGTAAAGTGTGATAAAATTAAGTGCGTTTGATTGGGGTAGCAATAGAGCATTTTATTGTTGGTGTATATAAGAATGCAACTAGCAGAAGAAGGCTTACGATCAATCGACCTCTGGGTTATGGGACCAGCACGCTTCCGCTGCTACACTCTGCTGTCGGTTAACAAACAATCCCGGCTGGTGCTTAGGTTCCGATGCCCCACAGTGCTGTGTGTTAGCGAGACAAATTTCAGCATCCAGCCTGTGTTGAAAACTATAGCATGGCCCTGAAACCGCCCAGAGACCCGGACCCCGCAGCACCCGTGTTTGCAGGCTGACATGGCTGCACGATGTCACAAGGACACTCTGTATTACGACACCGACAATGGGACACACACAAAATGACACACAGGAATCCGGAAAGGGTGTTTCTGGCCACACAAATGGAGGGACAGAGAAAGACACTGAAGAAACCAAAGAGAGAGAGAGACAGACAGAGCGATTAACACGAGGCAGAGACAGAGACTGAGGGAAAACCGAGACTGCGAGAGAAACAGAGAGGGAGGTAGACAGCCAGGGAAACGGAGACTGAGATGAAGAGAGAGACTTGCATGAAGGTGCGTTCTGCTGTGCAAAGAAATTCCCTGTAGTGTAAAGATGTTCCCTGTTATATAAAATTGGTCCCTCCTGTGTAAAGATGATCGCTGCTGATTATAGATTTTCCCTGTTGTTTAGAGATTTTGTCTCCTTTGTAAAGATGTCCGCTATTGAGTAACGTGTTTCCTGTTGTGTAAAGGTTCTCCGTGTTGTGTAACGGGCTTCCGTTTTGTGTGAAGGTATTGCCTGTTGTGTAAAGGCCAAGAGCACCATCTGGTGCTGACGACACGGCGCTGCAGGAATGCGTTGAGAGAAAGGGGAAGGCCAAGGCTGCTCCAAGTTTGCAGCATTTGCAGCTTATGTTGGTGCGAATAAAGTGTTTTGAAAGTTGTCTTGCAGGTTCTTGTGTTTTTTGCAAGAAGGAAGTTGCTGTAAGTAAAGCATAAATTGTGATAACAAAACCTGACGCACTGAGCCTGAAATTTATCATAATTTAAGAGAAGAGAACAATAGGAAAAATTTGCCCTCCTAATCACAACTTCCCCAGACTAATGGTATGAAAAACACATCTGACTCTCATCCTGAAGTCAGAGTCCAGATCCCCTCCCCACCCTTTTCTTTTGCAGAATGGATCTTCTCTTAACCATGTCTTAATGTAACTTTCGCTGTCTGGATAGGTTCGATTGACAAAAAGATACTGGTGTTAAATTAATTGGATTGCAGCACAGGAACAAATGGGAGGTGCTGTTCAACCGGCAAGATTGGAAGGGCGAACGGGGAAACGACGGAGAGATGACAGCAATGGGGGGCGCGGTCGATAGATTGCAAGAAAGAGTAAACGTGGTGCACATCTGAATAAGTGAGAGGCAGCAGGTGTGGGGACGAGTGAGTGAACGGGCTGAATTCAGTTGGTTGGGTGATGGTGTTTGTAGTGTTCGGTGCGGGGTTCAGGCCAATTATGGAGCAGAGGAAATTCTGCGATTCGGATCAGCCTGTCAATAGCAACTGAAGGAAACGGTGACCCAAAACCGGCATGCCTGCCTGGTTTACTGCTGGTGGTGAAGCGACGAAATTTATAAATGTCGCAATATCTGGCAGCGGTGGGATTCGAACCCACGCCCCCGAAGAGACTGGAGCCTTAATCCAGCGCCTTAGACCGCTCGGCCACGCTACCATGTCAGTGCGCTACGGGATCTGAAACTAGTGACTGGTGATTGAAATGTGGCCTGGTCTTGTAAATAGCAGGGGAAACAAAAGGAAATTAAATTCGTGGACGGCAAACTCACTTCTGATGCAACCCACTATATCAGAAGCAGCTACGTGTTCACAAGGCAACGCTAATAAATAAAAGTTTGCTGCAACACACCCATTGTAAATTTCATTCAAAATTTATCCCTGTTGTGTGTTGCAAGCAGGGAGTTGGTGTAAGTAAAGTGTGATAAACTTACACTTGCTACCCCGTTTGATTGGGGTAGCAATAGAGCATTTTATTGTTGGTGTATATAAGAATGCAACTAGCAGAAGAAGGCTTACGATCAATCGACCTCTGGGTTATGGGACCAGCACGCTTCCGCTGCTACACTCTGCTGTCGGTTAACAAACAATCCCGGCTGGTGCTTAGGTTCCGATGCCCCACAGTGCTGTGTGTTAGCGAGACAAATTTCAGCATCCAGCCTGTGTTGAAAACTATAGCATGGCCCTGAAACCGCCCAGAGACCCGGACCCCGCAGCACCCGTGTTTGCAGGCTGACATGGCTGCACGATGTCACAAGGACACTCTGTATTACGACACCGACAATGGGACACACACAAAATGACACACAGGAATCCGGAAAGGGTGTTTCTGGCCACACAAATGGAGGGACAGAGAAAGACACTGAAGAAACCAAAGAGAGAGAGAGACAGACAGAGCGATTAACACGAGGCAGAGACAGAGACTGAGGGAAAACCGAGACTGCGAGAGAAACAGAGAGGGAGGTAGACAGCCAGGGAAACGGAGACTGAGATGAAGAGAGAGACTTGCATGAAGGTGCGTTCTGCTGTGCAAAGAAATTCCCTGTAGTGTAAAGATGTTCCCGGTTATATAAAATTGTTCCCTCCTGTGTAAAGATGATCGCTGCTGTGTGTAGATTTTCCCTGTTGTTTAGAGATTTTGTCTGCTTTGTAAAGATGTCCGCTATTGAGTAATGTGTTTGCTGTTGTGTAAAGGTTCTCCGTGTTGTGTAACGGGCTTCCGTTTTGTGTGAAGGTATTGCCTGTTGTGTAAAGGCCAAGAGCACCATCTGGTGCTGGCGACACGGCGCTGCAGGAATGCGTTGAGAGAAAGGGTAAGGCCAAGGCTGCTCCAAGTTTGCAGCATTTGCAGCTTATGTTGGTGCGAATAAAGTGTTTTGAAAGTTGTGTTGCAGGTTCTTGTGTTTTTTGCAAGAAGGAAGTTGCTGTAAGTAAAGCATAAATTGTGATAACAAAACCTGACGCACTGAGCCTGAAATTTATCATAATTTAAGAGAAGAGAACAATAGGAAAAATTTGCCCTCCTAATCACAACTTCCCCAGACTAATGGTATGAAAAACACATCTGACTCTCATCCTGAAGTCAGAGTCCAGATCCCCTCCCCACCCTTTTCTTTTGCAGAATGGATCTTCTCTTAACCATGTCTTAATGTAACTTTCGCTGTCTGGATAGGTTCGATTGACAAAAAGATACTGGTGTTAAATTAATTGGATTGCAGCACAGGAACAAATGGGAGGTGCTGTTCAACCGGCAAGATTGGAAGGGCGAACGGGGAAACGACGGAGAGATGACAGCAATGGGGGGCGCGGTCGATAGATTGCAAGAAAGAGTAAACGTGGTGCACATCTGAATAAGTGAGAGGCAGCAGGTGTGGGGACGAGTGAGTGAACGGGCTGAATTCAGTTGGTTGGGTGATGATGTTTGTAGTGTTCGGTGCGGGGTTCAGGCCAATTATGGAGCAGAGGAAATTCTGCGATTCGGATCAGCCTGTCAATAGCAACTGAAGGAAACGGTGACCCAAAACCGGCATGCCTGCCTGGTTTACTGCTGGTGGTGAAGCGACGAAATTTATAAATGTCGCAATATCTGGCAGCGGTGGGATTCGAACCCACGCCCCCGAAGAGACTGGAGCCTTAATCCAGCGCCTTAGACCGCTCGGCCACGCTACCATGTCAGTGCGCTACGGGATCTGAAACTAGTGACTGGTGATTGAAATGTGGCCTGGTCTTGTAAATAGCAGGGGAAACAAAAGGAAATTAAATTCGTGGACGGCAAACTCACTTCTGATGCAACCCACTATATCAGAAGCAGCTACGTGTTCACAAGGCAACGCTAATAAATAAAAGTTTGCTGCAACACACCCATTGTAAATTTCATTCAAAATTTATCCCTGTTGTGTGTTGCAAGCAGGGAGTTGGTGTAAGTAAAGTGTGATAAACTTACACTTGCTACCCCGTTTGATTGGGGTAGCAATAGAGCATTTTATTGTTGGTGTATATAAGAATGCAACTAGCAGAAGAAGGCTTACGATCAATCGACCTCTGGGTTATGGGACCAGCACGCTTCCGCTGCTACACTCTGCTGTCGGTTAACAAACAATCCCGGCTGGTGCTTAGGTTCCGATGCCCCACAGTGCTGTGTGTTAGCGAGACAAATTTCAGCATCCAGCCTGTGTTGAAAACTATAGCATGGCCCTGAAACCGCCCAGAGACCCGGACCCCGCAGCACCCGTGTTTGCAGGCTGACATGGCTGCACGATGTCACAAGGACACTCTGTATTACGACACCGACAATGGGACACACACAAAATGACACACAGGAATCCGGAAAGGGTGTTTCTGGCCACACAAATGGAGGGACAGAGAAAGACACTGAAGAAACCAAAGAGAGAGAGAGACAGACAGAGCGATTAACACGAGGCAGAGACAGAGACTGAGGGAAAACCGAGACTGCGAGAGAAACAGAGAGGGAGGTAGACAGCCAGGGAAACGGAGACTGAGATGAAGAGAGAGACTTGCATGAAGGTGCGTTCTGCTGTGCAAAGAAATTCCCTGTAGTGTAAAGATGTTCCCGGTTATATAAAATTGTTCCCTCCTGTGTAAAGATGATCGCTGCTGTGTGTAGATTTTCCCTGTTGTTTAGAGATTTTGTCTGCTTTGTAAAGATGTCCGCTATTGAGTAATGTGTTTGCTGTTGTGTAAAGGTTCTCCGTGTTGTGTAACGGGCTTCCGTTTTGTGTGAAGGTATTGCCTGTTGTGTAAAGGCCAAGAGCACCATCTGGTGCTGGCGACACGGCGCTGCAGGAATGCGTTGAGAGAAAGGGTAAGGCCAAGGCTGCTCCAAGTTTGCAGCATTTGCAGCTTATGTTGGTGCGAATAAAGTGTTTTGAAAGTTGTGTTGCAGGTTCTTGTGTTTTTTGCAAGAAGGAAGTTGCTGTAAGTAAAGCATAAATTGTGATAACAAAACCTGACGCACTGAGCCTGAAATTTATCATAATTTAAGAGAAGAGAACAATAGGAAAAATTTGCCCTCCTAATCACAACTTCCCCAGACTAATGGTATGAAAAACACATCTGACTCTCATCCTGAAGTCAGAGTCCAGATCCCCTCCCCACCCTTTTCTTTTGCAGAATGGATCTTCTCTTAACCATGTCTTAATGTAACTTTCGCTGTCTGGATAGGTTCGATTGACAAAAAGATACTGGTGTTAAATTAATTGGATTGCAGCACAGGAACAAATGGGAGGTGCTGTTCAACCGGCAAGATTGGAAGGGCGAACGGGGAAACGACGGAGAGATGGTGGGTGCGAGAGTGACAGCAATGGGGGGGGCGCGGTCGATAGATTGCAAGAAATGGAAGAAAGAGTAAACGTGGTGTACATCTGAATAAGTGAGAGGCAGCAGGTGTGGGGACGAGTGAGTGAACGGTCTGAATTCAGTTGGTTGGGTGAAGGTGTTTGTAGTGTTCGGTGCGGGGTTCAGGCCAATTATGGAGCAGAGGAAATTCTGCGATTCGGATCAGCCTGTCAATAGCAACTGAAGGAAAAGGTGACCCAAAACCGGCATGCCTGCCTGGTTTACTGCTGGTGGTGAAGCGACGAAATTTATAAATGTCGCAATATCTGGCAGCGGTGGGATTCGAACCCCCGCCCCCGAAGAGACTGGAGCCTTAATCCAGCGCCTTAGACCGCTCGGCCACGCTACCATGTCAGTGCGCTACGGGATCTGAAACTAGTGACTGGTGATTGAAATGTGGCCTGGTCTTGTAAATAGCAGGGGAAACAAAAGGAAATTAAATTCGTGGACGGCAAACTCACTTCTGATGCAACCCACTATATCAGAAGCAGCTACGTGTTCACAAGGCAACGCTAATAAATAAAAGTTTGCTGCAACACACCCATTGTAAATTTCATTCAAAATTTATCCCTGTTGTGTGTTGCAAGCAGGAAGTTGGTGTAAGTAAAGTGTGATAAAATTAAGTGCGTTTGATTGGGGTAGCAATAGAGCATTTTATTGTTGGTGTATATAAGAATGCAACTAGCAGAAGAAGGCTTACGATCAATCGACCTCTGGGTTATGGGACCAGCACGCTTCCGCTGCTACACTCTGCTGTCGGTTAGCAAACAATTCCGGCTGGTGCTTAGGTTCCGATGCCCCACAGTGCTGTGTGTTAGCGAGACAAATGTCAGCATCCAGCCTGTGTTGAAAACTATAGCATGGCCCTGAAACCGCCCAGAGACCCGGACCCCGCAGCACCCGTGTTTGCAGGCTGACATGGCTGCACGATGTCACAAGGACACTCTGTATTACGACACCGACAATGGGACACACACAAAATGACACACAGGAATCCGGAAAGGGTGTTTCTGGCCACACAAATGGAGGGACAGAGAAAGACACTGAAGAAACCAAAGAGAGAGAGAGAGACAGACAGACAGAGCGATTAACACGAGGCAGTGACAGAGACTGAGGGAAAACCGAGACTGCGAGAGAAACAGAGAGGGAGGTAGACAGCCAGGGAAACGGAGACTGAGATGAAGAGAGAGACTTGCATGAAGGTGCGTTCTGCTGTGCAAAGAAATTCCCTGTAGTGTAAAGATGTTCCCTGTTATATAAAATTGGTCCCTCCTGTGTAAAGATGATCGCTGCTGATTATAGATTTTCCCTGTTGTTTAGAGATTTTGTCTCCTTTGTAAAGATGTCCGCTATTGAGTAACGTGTTTCCTGTTGTGTAAAGGTTCTCCGTGTTGTGTAACGGGCTTCCGTTTTGTGTGAAGGTATTGCCTGTTGTGTAAAGGCCAAGAGCACCATCTGGTGCTGACGACACGGCGCTGCAGGAATGCGTTGAGAGAAAGGGGAAGGCCAAGGCTGCTCCAAGTTTGCAGCATTTGCAGCTTATGTTGGTGCGAATAAAGTGTTTTGAAAGTTGTCTTGCAGGTTCTTGTGTTTTTTGCAAGAAGGAAGTTGCTGTAAGTAAAGCATAAATTGTGATAACAAAACCTGACGCACTGAGCCTGAAATTTATCATAATTTAAGAGAAGAGAACAATAGGAAAAATTTGCCCTCCTAATCACAACTTCCCCAGACTAATGGTATGAAAAACACATCTGACTCTCATCCTGAAGTCAGAGTCCAGATCCCCTCCCCACCCTTTTCTTTTGCAGAATGGATCTTCTCTTAACCATGTCTTAATGTAACTTTCGCTGTCTGGATAGGTTCGATTGACAAAAAGATACTGGTGTTAAATTAATTGGATTGCAGCACAGGAACAAATGGGAGGTGCTGTTCAACCGGCAAGATTGGAAGGGCGAACGGGGAAACGACGGAGAGATGACAGCAATGGGGGGCGCGGTCGATAGATTGCAAGAAAGAGTAAACGTGGTGCACATCTGAATAAGTGAGAGGCAGCAGGTGTGGGGACGAGTGAGTGAACGGGCTGAATTCAGTTGGTTGGGTGATGGTGTTTGTAGTGTTCGGTGCGGGGTTCAGGCCAATTATGGAGCAGAGGAAATTCTGCGATTCGGATCAGCCTGTCAATAGCAACTGAAGGAAACGGTGACCCAAAACCGGCATGCCTGCCTGGTTTACTGCTGGTGGTGAAGCGACGAAATTTATAAATGTCGCAATATCTGGCAGCGGTGGGATTCGAACCCCCGCCCCCGAAGAGACTGGAGCCTTAATCCAGCGCCTTAGACCGCTCGGCCACGCTACCATGTCAGTGCGCTAAGGAATCTGAAACTAGTGACTGGTGATTGAAATGTGGCCTGGTCTTGTAAATAGCAGGGGAAACAAAAGGAAATTAAATTCGTGGACGGCAAACTCACTTCTGATGCAACCCACTATATCAGAAGCAGCTACGTGTTCACAAGGCAACGCTAATAAATAAAAGTTTGCTGCAACACACCCATTGTAAATTTCATTCAAAATTTATCCCTGTTGTGTGTTGCAAGCAGGGAGTTGGTGTAAGTAAAGTGTGATAAACTTACACTTGCTACCCCGTTTGATTGGGGTAGCAATAGAGCATTTTATTGTTGGTGTATATAAGAATGCAACTAGCAGAAGAAGGCTTACGATCAATCGACCTCTGGGTTATGGGACCAGCACGCTTCCGCTGCTACACTCTGCTGTCGGTTAGCAAACAATTCCGGCTGGTGCTCAGGTTCCGATGCCCCACAGTGCTGTGTGTTAGCGAGACAAATGTCAGCATCCAGCCTGTGTTGAAAACTATAGCATGGCCCTGAAACCGCCCAGAGACCCGGACCCCGCAGCACCCGTGTTTGCAGGCTGACATGGCTGCACGATGTCACAAGGACACTCTGTATTACGACACCGACAATGGGACACACACAAAATGACACACAGGAATCCGGAAAGGGTGTTTCTGGCCACACAAATGGAGGGACAGAGAAAGACACTGAAGAAACCAAAGAGAGAGAGAGACAGACAGAGCGATTAACACGAGGCAGAGACAGAGACTGAGGGAAAACCGAGACTGCGAGAGAAACAGAGAGGGAGGTAGACAGCCAGGGAAACGGAGACTGAGATGAAGAGAGAGACTTGCATGAAGGTGCGTTCTGCTGTGCAAAGAAATTCCCTGTAGTGTAAAGATGTTCCCTGTTATATAAAATTGGTCCCTCCTGTGTAAAGATGATCGCTGCTGATTATAGATTTTCCCTGTTGTTTAGAGATTTTGTCTCCTTTGTAAAGATGTCCGCTATTGAGTAACGTGTTTCCTGTTGTGTAAAGGTTCTCCGTGTTGTGTAACGGGCTTCCGTTTTGTGTGAAGGTATTGCCTGTTGTGTAAAGGCCAAGAGCACCATCTGGTGCTGACGACACGGCGCTGCAGGAATGCGTTGAGAGAAAGGGGAAGGCCAAGGCTGCTCCAAGTTTGCAGCATTTGCAGCTTATGTTGGTGCGAATAAAGTGTTTTGAAAGTTGTCTTGCAGGTTCTTGTGTTTTTTGCAAGAAGGAAGTTGCTGTAAGTAAAGCATAAATTGTGATAACAAAACCTGACGCACTGAGCCTGAAATTTATCATAATTTAAGAGAAGAGAACAATAGGAAAAATTTGCCCTCCTAATCACAACTTCCCCAGACTAATGGTATGAAAAACACATCTGACTCTCATCCTGAAGTCAGAGTCCAGATCCCCTCCCCACCCTTTTCTTTTGCAGAATGGATCTTCTCTTAACCATGTCTTAATGTAACTTTCGCTGTCTGGATAGGTTCGATTGACAAAAAGATACTGGTGTTAAATTAATTGGATTGCAGCACAGGAACAAATGGGAGGTGCTGTTCAACCGGCAAGATTGGAAGGGCGAACGGGGAAACGACGGAGAGATGACAGCAATGGGGGGCGCGGTCGATAGATTGCAAGAAAGAGTAAACGTGGTGCACATCTGAATAAGTGAGAGGCAGCAGGTGTGGGGACGAGTGAGTGAACGGGCTGAATTCAGTTGGTTGGGTGATGGTGTTTGTAGTGTTCGGTGCGGGGTTCAGGCCAATTATGGAGCAGAGGAAATTCTGCGATTCGGATCAGCCTGTCAATAGCAACTGAAGGAAACGGTGACCCAAAACCGGCATGCCTGCCTGGTTTACTGCTGGTGGTGAAGCGACGAAATTTATAAATGTCGCAATATCTGGCAGCGGTGGGATTCGAACCCACGCCCCCGAAGAGACTGGAGCCTTAATCCAGCGCCTTAGACCGCTCGGCCACGCTACCATGTCAGTGCGCTACGGGATCTGAAACTAGTGACTGGTGATTGAAATGTGGCCTGGTCTTGTAAATAGCAGGGGAAACAAAAGGAAATTAAATTCGTGGACGGCAAACTCACTTCTGATGCAACCCACTATATCAGAAGCAGCTACGTGTTCACAAGGCAACGCTAATAAATAAAAGTTTGCTGCAACACACCCATTGTAAATTTCATTCAAAATTTATCCCTGTTGTGTGTTGCAAGCAGGGAGTTGGTGTAAGTAAAGTGTGATAAACTTACACTTGCTACCCCGTTTGATTGGGGTAGCAATAGAGCATTTTATTGTTGGTGTATATAAGAATGCAACTAGCAGAAGAAGGCTTACGATCAATCGACCTCTGGGTTATGGGACCAGCACGCTTCCGCTGCTACACTCTGCTGTCGGTTAACAAACAATCCCGGCTGGTGCTTAGGTTCCGATGCCCCACAGTGCTGTGTGTTAGCGAGACAAATTTCAGCATCCAGCCTGTGTTGAAAACTATAGCATGGCCCTGAAACCGCCCAGAGACCCGGACCCCGCAGCACCCGTGTTTGCAGGCTGACATGGCTGCACGATGTCACAAGGACACTCTGTATTACGACACCGACAATGGGACACACACAAAATGACACACAGGAATCCGGAAAGGGTGTTTCTGGCCACACAAATGGAGGGACAGAGAAAGACACTGAAGAAACCAAAGAGAGAGAGAGACAGACAGAGCGATTAACACGAGGCAGAGACAGAGACTGAGGGAAAACCGAGACTGCGAGAGAAACAGAGAGGGAGGTAGACAGCCAGGGAAACGGAGACTGAGATGAAGAGAGAGACTTGCATGAAGGTGCGTTCTGCTGTGCAAAGAAATTCCCTGTAGTGTAAAGATGTTCCCGGTTATATAAAATTGTTCCCTCCTGTGTAAAGATGATCGCTGCTGTGTGTAGATTTTCCCTGTTGTTTAGAGATTTTGTCTGCTTTGTAAAGATGTCCGCTATTGAGTAATGTGTTTGCTGTTGTGTAAAGGTTCTCCGTGTTGTGTAACGGGCTTCCGTTTTGTGTGAAGGTATTGCCTGTTGTGTAAAGGCCAAGAGCACCATCTGGTGCTGGCGACACGGCGCTGCAGGAATGCGTTGAGAGAAAGGGTAAGGCCAAGGCTGCTCCAAGTTTGCAGCATTTGCAGCTTATGTTGGTGCGAATAAAGTGTTTTGAAAGTTGTGTTGCAGGTTCTTGTGTTTTTTGCAAGAAGGAAGTTGCTGTAAGTAAAGCATAAATTGTGATAACAAAACCTGACGCACTGAGCCTGAAATTTATCATAATTTAAGAGAAGAGAACAATAGGAAAAATTTGCCCTCCTAATCACAACTTCCCCAGACTAATGGTATGAAAAACACATCTGACTCTCATCCTGAAGTCAGAGTCCAGATCCCCTCCCCACCCTTTTCTTTTGCAGAATGGATCTTCTCTTAACCATGTCTTAATGTAACTTTCGCTGTCTGGATAGGTTCGATTGACAAAAAGATACTGGTGTTAAATTAATTGGATTGCAGCACAGGAACAAATGGGAGGTGCTGTTCAACCGGCAAGATTGGAAGGGCGAACGGGGAAACGACGGAGAGATGACAGCAATGGGGGGCGCGGTCGATAGATTGCAAGAAAGAGTAAACGTGGTGCACATCTGAATAAGTGAGAGGCAGCAGGTGTGGGGACGAGTGAGTGAACGGGCTGAATTCAGTTGGTTGGGTGATGATGTTTGTAGTGTTCGGTGCGGGGTTCAGGCCAATTATGGAGCAGAGGAAATTCTGCGATTCGGATCAGCCTGTCAATAGCAACTGAAGGAAACGGTGACCCAAAACCGGCATGCCTGCCTGGTTTACTGCTGGTGGTGAAGCGACGAAATTTATAAATGTCGCAATATCTGGCAGCGGTGGGATTCGAACCCACGCCCCCGAAGAGACTGGAGCCTTAATCCAGCGCCTTAGACCGCTCGGCCACGCTACCATGTCAGTGCGCTACGGGATCTGAAACTAGTGACTGGTGATTGAAATGTGGCCTGGTCTTGTAAATAGCAGGGGAAACAAAAGGAAATTAAATTCGTGGACGGCAAACTCACTTCTGATGCAACCCACTATATCAGAAGCAGCTACGTGTTCACAAGGCAACGCTAATAAATAAAAGTTTGCTGCAACACACCCATTGTAAATTTCATTCAAAATTTATCCCTGTTGTGTGTTGCAAGCAGGGAGTTGGTGTAAGTAAAGTGTGATAAACTTACACTTGCTACCCCGTTTGATTGGGGTAGCAATAGAGCATTTTATTGTTGGTGTATATAAGAATGCAACTAGCAGAAGAAGGCTTACGATCAATCGACCTCTGGGTTATGGGACCAGCACGCTTCCGCTGCTACACTCTGCTGTCGGTTAACAAACAATCCCGGCTGGTGCTTAGGTTCCGATGCCCCACAGTGCTGTGTGTTAGCGAGACAAATTTCAGCATCCAGCCTGTGTTGAAAACTATAGCATGGCCCTGAAACCGCCCAGAGACCCGGACCCCGCAGCACCCGTGTTTGCAGGCTGACATGGCTGCACGATGTCACAAGGACACTCTGTATTACGACACCGACAATGGGACACACACAAAATGACACACAGGAATCCGGAAAGGGTGTTTCTGGCCACACAAATGGAGGGACAGAGAAAGACACTGAAGAAACCAAAGAGAGAGAGAGACAGACAGAGCGATTAACACGAGGCAGAGACAGAGACTGAGGGAAAACCGAGACTGCGAGAGAAACAGAGAGGGAGGTAGACAGCCAGGGAAACGGAGACTGAGATGAAGAGAGAGACTTGCATGAAGGTGCGTTCTGCTGTGCAAAGAAATTCCCTGTAGTGTAAAGATGTTCCCGGTTATATAAAATTGTTCCCTCCTGTGTAAAGATGATCGCTGCTGTGTGTAGATTTTCCCTGTTGTTTAGAGATTTTGTCTGCTTTGTAAAGATGTCCGCTATTGAGTAATGTGTTTGCTGTTGTGTAAAGGTTCTCCGTGTTGTGTAACGGGCTTCCGTTTTGTGTGAAGGTATTGCCTGTTGTGTAAAGGCCAAGAGCACCATCTGGTGCTGGCGACACGGCGCTGCAGGAATGCGTTGAGAGAAAGGGTAAGGCCAAGGCTGCTCCAAGTTTGCAGCATTTGCAGCTTATGTTGGTGCGAATAAAGTGTTTTGAAAGTTGTGTTGCAGGTTCTTGTGTTTTTTGCAAGAAGGAAGTTGCTGTAAGTAAAGCATAAATTGTGATAACAAAACCTGACGCACTGAGCCTGAAATTTATCATAATTTAAGAGAAGAGAACAATAGGAAAAATTTGCCCTCCTAATCACAACTTCCCCAGACTAATGGTATGAAAAACACATCTGACTCTCATCCTGAAGTCAGAGTCCAGATCCCCTCCCCACCCTTTTCTTTTGCAGAATGGATCTTCTCTTAACCATGTCTTAATGTAACTTTCGCTGTCTGGATAGGTTCGATTGACAAAAAGATACTGGTGTTAAATTAATTGGATTGCAGCACAGGAACAAATGGGAGGTGCTGTTCAACCGGCAAGATTGGAAGGGCGAACGGGGAAACGACGGAGAGATGACAGCAATGGGGGGCGCGGTCGATAGATTGCAAGAAAGAGTAAACGTGGTGCACATCTGAATAAGTGAGAGGCAGCAGGTGTGGGGACGAGTGAGTGAACGGGCTGAATTCAGTTGGTTGGGTGATGATGTTTGTAGTGTTCGGTGCGGGGTTCAGGCCAATTATGGAGCAGAGGAAATTCTGCGATTCGGATCAGCCTGTCAATAGCAACTGAAGGAAACGGTGACCCAAAACCGGCATGCCTGCCTGGTTTACTGCTGGTGGTGAAGCGACGAAATTTATAAATGTCGCAATATCTGGCAGCGGTGGGATTCGAACCCACGCCCCCGAAGAGACTGGAGCCTTAATCCAGCGCCTTAGACCGCTCGGCCACGCTACCACGTCAGTGCATTAAGGAATCTGAAACTAGTGACTGGTGATTGAAATGTGGCCTGGTCTTGTAAATAGCAGGGGAAACGAAAGGAAATTAAATTCGTGGACGGCAAACTCACTTCTGATGCAACCCACTATATCAGAAGCAGCTACGTGTTTACAAGGCAACGCTAATAAATAAAAGTTTGCTGCAACACACCCATTGTAAATTTCATTCAAAATTTATCCCTGTTGTGTGTTGCAAGCAGGAAGTTGGTGTAAGTAAAGTGTGATAAAATTAAGTGCGTTTGATTGGGGTAGCAATAGAGCATTTTATTGTTGGTGTATATAAGAATGCAACTAGCAGAAGAAGGCTTACGATCAATCGACCTCTGGGTTATGGGACCAGCACGCTTCCGCTGCTACACTCTGCTGTCGGTTAACAAACAATCCCGGCTGGTGCTTAGGTTCCGATGCCCCACAGTGCTGTGTGTTAGCGAGACAAATTTCAGCATCCAGCCTGTGTTGAAAACTATAGCATGGCCCTGAAACCGCCCAGAGACCCGGACCCCGCAGCACCCGTGTTTGCAGGCTGACATGGCTGCACGATGTCACAAGGACACTCTGTATTACGACACCGACAATGGGACACACACAAAATGACACACAGGAATCCGGAAAGGGTGTTTCTGGCCACACAAATGGAGGGACAGAGAAAGACACTGAAGAAACCAAAGAGAGAGAGAGAGACAGACAGACAGAGCGATTAACACGAGGCAGTGACAGAGACTGAGGGAAAACCGAGACTGCGAGAGAAACAGAGAGGGAGGTAGACAGCCAGGGAAACGGAGACTGAGATGAAGAGAGAGACTTGCATGAAGGTGCGTTCTGCTGTGCAAAGAAATTCCCTGTAGTGTAAAGATGTTCCCTGTTATATAAAATTGGTCCCTCCTGTGTAAAGATGATCGCTGCTGATTATAGATTTTCCCTGTTGTTTAGAGATTTTGTCTCCTTTGTAAAGATGTCCGCTATTGAGTAACGTGTTTCCTGTTGTGTAAAGGTTCTCCGTGTTGTGTAACGGGCTTCCGTTTTGTGTGAAGGTATTGCCTGTTGTGTAAAGGCCAAGAGCACCATCTGGTGCTGACGACACGGCGCTGCAGGAATGCGTTGAGAGAAAGGGGAAGGCCAAGGCTGCTCCAAGTTTGCAGCATTTGCAGCTTATGTTGGTGCGAATAAAGTGTTTTGAAAGTTGTCTTGCAGGTTCTTGTGTTTTTTGCAAGAAGGAAGTTGCTGTAAGTAAAGCATAAATTGTGATAACAAAACCTGACGCACTGAGCCTGAAATTTATCATAATTTAAGAGAAGAGAACAATAGGAAAAATTTGCCCTCCTAATCACAACTTCCCCAGACTAATGGTATGAAAAACACATCTGACTCTCATCCTGAAGTCAGAGTCCAGATCCCCTCCCCACCCTTTTCTTTTGCAGAATGGATCTTCTCTTAACCATGTCTTAATGTAACTTTCGCTGTCTGGATAGGTTCGATTGACAAAAAGATACTGGTGTTAAATTAATTGGATTGCAGCACAGGAACAAATGGGAGGTGCTGTTCAACCGGCAAGATTGGAAGGGCGAACGGGGAAACGACGGAGAGATGACAGCAATGGGGGGCGCGGTCGATAGATTGCAAGAAAGAGTAAACGTGGTGCACATCTGAATAAGTGAGAGGCAGCAGGTGTGGGGACGAGTGAGTGAACGGGCTGAATTCAGTTGGTTGGGTGATGGTGTTTGTAGTGTTCGGTGCGGGGTTCAGGCCAATTATGGAGCAGAGGAAATTCTGCGATTCGGATCAGCCTGTCAATAGCAACTGAAGGAAACGGTGACCCAAAACCGGCATGCCTGCCTGGTTTACTGCTGGTGGTGAAGCGACGAAATTTATAAATGTCGCAATATCTGGCAGCGGTGGGATTCGAACCCACGCCCCCGAAGAGACTGGAGCCTTAATCCAGCGCCTTAGACCGCTCGGCCACGCTACCATGTCAGTGCGCTACGGGATCTGAAACTAGTGACTGGTGATTGAAATGTGGCCTGGTCTTGTAAATAGCAGGGGAAACAAAAGGAAATTAAATTCGTGGACGGCAAACTCACTTCTGATGCAACCCACTATATCAGAAGCAGCTACGTGTTCACAAGGCAACGCTAATAAATAAAAGTTTGCTGCAACACACCCATTGTAAATTTCATTCAAAATTTATCCCTGTTGTGTGTTGCAAGCAGGGAGTTGGTGTAAGTAAAGTGTGATAAACTTACACTTGCTACCCCGTTTGATTGGGGTAGCAATAGAGCATTTTATTGTTGGTGTATATAAGAATGCAACTAGCAGAAGAAGGCTTACGATCAATCGACCTCTGGGTTATGGGACCAGCACGCTTCCGCTGCTACACTCTGCTGTCGGTTAACAAACAATCCCGGCTGGTGCTTAGGTTCCGATGCCCCACAGTGCTGTGTGTTAGCGAGACAAATTTCAGCATCCAGCCTGTGTTGAAAACTATAGCATGGCCCTGAAACCGCCCAGAGACCCGGACCCCGCAGCACCCGTGTTTGCAGGCTGACATGGCTGCACGATGTCACAAGGACACTCTGTATTACGACACCGACAATGGGACACACACAAAATGACACACAGGAATCCGGAAAGGGTGTTTCTGGCCACACAAATGGAGGGACAGAGAAAGACACTGAAGAAACCAAAGAGAGAGAGAGACAGACAGAGCGATTAACACGAGGCAGAGACAGAGACTGAGGGAAAACCGAGACTGCGAGAGAAACAGAGAGGGAGGTAGACAGCCAGGGAAACGGAGACTGAGATGAAGAGAGAGACTTGCATGAAGGTGCGTTCTGCTGTGCAAAGAAATTCCCTGTAGTGTAAAGATGTTCCCGGTTATATAAAATTGTTCCCTCCTGTGTAAAGATGATCGCTGCTGTGTGTAGATTTTCCCTGTTGTTTAGAGATTTTGTCTGCTTTGTAAAGATGTCCGCTATTGAGTAATGTGTTTGCTGTTGTGTAAAGGTTCTCCGTGTTGTGTAACGGGCTTCCGTTTTGTGTGAAGGTATTGCCTGTTGTGTAAAGGCCAAGAGCACCATCTGGTGCTGGCGACACGGCGCTGCAGGAATGCGTTGAGAGAAAGGGTAAGGCCAAGGCTGCTCCAAGTTTGCAGCATTTGCAGCTTATGTTGGTGCGAATAAAGTGTTTTGAAAGTTGTGTTGCAGGTTCTTGTGTTTTTTGCAAGAAGGAAGTTGCTGTAAGTAAAGCATAAATTGTGATAACAAAACCTGACGCACTGAGCCTGAAATTTATCATAATTTAAGAGAAGAGAACAATAGGAAAAATTTGCCCTCCTAATCACAACTTCCCCAGACTAATGGTATGAAAAACACATCTGACTCTCATCCTGAAGTCAGAGTCCAGATCCCCTCCCCACCCTTTTCTTTTGCAGAATGGATCTTCTCTTAACCATGTCTTAATGTAACTTTCGCTGTCTGGATAGGTTCGATTGACAAAAAGATACTGGTGTTAAATTAATTGGATTGCAGCACAGGAACAAATGGGAGGTGCTGTTCAACCGGCAAGATTGGAAGGGCGAACGGGGAAACGACGGAGAGATGACAGCAATGGGGGGCGCGGTCGATAGATTGCAAGAAAGAGTAAACGTGGTGCACATCTGAATAAGTGAGAGGCAGCAGGTGTGGGGACGAGTGAGTGAACGGGCTGAATTCAGTTGGTTGGGTGATGATGTTTGTAGTGTTCGGTGCGGGGTTCAGGCCAATTATGGAGCAGAGGAAATTCTGCGATTCGGATCAGCCTGTCAATAGCAACTGAAGGAAACGGTGACCCAAAACCGGCATGCCTGCCTGGTTTACTGCTGGTGGTGAAGCGACGAAATTTATAAATGTCGCAATATCTGGCAGCGGTGGGATTCGAACCCACGCCCCCGAAGAGACTGGAGCCTTAATCCAGCGCCTTAGACCGCTCGGCCACGCTACCACGTCAGTGCATTAAGGAATCTGAAACTAGTGACTGGTGATTGAAATGTGGCCTGGTCTTGTAAATAGCAGGGGAAACGAAAGGAAATTAAATTCGTGGACGGCAAACTCACTTCTGATGCAACCCACTATATCAGAAGCAGCTACGTGTTTACAAGGCAACGCTAATAAATAAAAGTTTGCTGCAACACACCCATTGTAAATTTCATTCAAAATTTATCCCTGTTGTGTGTTGCAAGCAGGAAGTTGGTGTAAGTAAAGTGTGATAAAATTAAGTGCGTTTGATTGGGGTAGCAATAGAGCATTTTATTGTTGGTGTATATAAGAATGCAACTAGCAGAAGAAGGCTTACGATCAATCGACCTCTGGGTTATGGGACCAGCACGCTTCCGCTGCTACACTCTGCTGTCGGTTAACAAACAATCCCGGCTGGTGCTTAGGTTCCGATGCCCCACAGTGCTGTGTGTTAGCGAGACAAATTTCAGCATCCAGCCTGTGTTGAAAACTATAGCATGGCCCTGAAACCGCCCAGAGACCCGGACCCCGCAGCACCCGTGTTTGCAGGCTGACATGGCTGCACGATGTCACAAGGACACTCTGTATTACGACACCGACAATGGGACACACACAAAATGACACACAGGAATCCGGAAAGGGTGTTTCTGGCCACACAAATGGAGGGACAGAGAAAGACACTGAAGAAACCAAAGAGAGAGAGAGAGACAGACAGACAGAGCGATTAACACGAGGCAGTGACAGAGACTGAGGGAAAACCGAGACTGCGAGAGAAACAGAGAGGGAGGTAGACAGCCAGGGAAACGGAGACTGAGATGAAGAGAGAGACTTGCATGAAGGTGCGTTCTGCTGTGCAAAGAAATTCCCTGTAGTGTAAAGATGTTCCCTGTTATATAAAATTGGTCCCTCCTGTGTAAAGATGATCGCTGCTGATTATAGATTTTCCCTGTTGTTTAGAGATTTTGTCTCCTTTGTAAAGATGTCCGCTATTGAGTAACGTGTTTCCTGTTGTGTAAAGGTTCTCCGTGTTGTGTAACGGGCTTCCGTTTTGTGTGAAGGTATTGCCTGTTGTGTAAAGGCCAAGAGCACCATCTGGTGCTGACGACACGGCGCTGCAGGAATGCGTTGAGAGAAAGGGGAAGGCCAAGGCTGCTCCAAGTTTGCAGCATTTGCAGCTTATGTTGGTGCGAATAAAGTGTTTTGAAAGTTGTCTTGCAGGTTCTTGTGTTTTTTGCAAGAAGGAAGTTGCTGTAAGTAAAGCATAAATTGTGATAACAAAACCTGACGCACTGAGCCTGAAATTTATCATAATTTAAGAGAAGAGAACAATAGGAAAAATTTGCCCTCCTAATCACAACTTCCCCAGACTAATGGTATGAAAAACACATCTGACTCTCATCCTGAAGTCAGAGTCCAGATCCCCTCCCCACCCTTTTCTTTTGCAGAATGGATCTTCTCTTAACCATGTCTTAATGTAACTTTCGCTGTCTGGATAGGTTCGATTGACAAAAAGATACTGGTGTTAAATTAATTGGATTGCAGCACAGGAACAAATGGGAGGTGCTGTTCAACCGGCAAGATTGGAAGGGCGAACGGGGAAACGACGGAGAGATGACAGCAATGGGGGGCGCGGTCGATAGATTGCAAGAAAGAGTAAACGTGGTGCACATCTGAATAAGTGAGAGGCAGCAGGTGTGGGGACGAGTGAGTGAACGGGCTGAATTCAGTTGGTTGGGTGATGGTGTTTGTAGTGTTCGGTGCGGGGTTCAGGCCAATTATGGAGCAGAGGAAATTCTGCGATTCGGATCAGCCTGTCAATAGCAACTGAAGGAAACGGTGACCCAAAACCGGCATGCCTGCCTGGTTTACTGCTGGTGGTGAAGCGACGAAATTTATAAATGTCGCAATATCTGGCAGCGGTGGGATTCGAACCCACGCCCCCGAAGAGACTGGAGCCTTAATCCAGCGCCTTAGACCGCTCGGCCACGCTACCACGTCAGTGCATTAAGGAATCTGAAACTAGTGACTGGTGATTGAAATGTGGCCTGGTCTTGTAAATAGCAGGGGAAACAAAAGGAAATTAAATTCGTGGACGGCAAACTCACTTCTGATGCAACCCACTATATCAGAAGCAGCTACGTGTTCACAAGGCAACGCTAATAAATAAAAGTTTGCTGCAACACACCCATTGTAAATTTCATTCAAAATTTATCCCTGTTGTGTGTTGCAAGCAGGGAGTTGGTGTAAGTAAAGTGTGATAAACTTACACTTGCTACCCCGTTTGATTGGGGTAGCAATAGAGCATTTTATTGTTGGTGTATATAAGAATGCAACTAGCAGAAGAAGGCTTACGATCAATCGACCTCTGGGTTATGGGACCAGCACGCTTCCGCTGCTACACTCTGCTGTCGGTTAACAAACAATCCCGGCTGGTGCTTAGGTTCCGATGCCCCACAGTGCTGTGTGTTAGCGAGACAAATTTCAGCATCCAGCCTGTGTTGAAAACTATAGCATGGCCCTGAAACCGCCCAGAGACCCGGACCCCGCAGCACCCGTGTTTGCAGGCTGACATGGCTGCACGATGTCACAAGGACACTCTGTATTACGACACCGACAATGGGACACACACAAAATGACACACAGGAATCCGGAAAGGGTGTTTCTGGCCACACAAATGGAGGGACAGAGAAAGACACTGAAGAAACCAAAGAGAGAGAGAGACAGACAGAGCGATTAACACGAGGCAGAGACAGAGACTGAGGGAAAACCGAGACTGCGAGAGAAACAGAGAGGGAGGTAGACAGCCAGGGAAACGGAGACTGAGATGAAGAGAGAGACTTGCATGAAGGTGCGTTCTGCTGTGCAAAGAAATTCCCTGTAGTGTAAAGATGTTCCCGGTTATATAAAATTGTTCCCTCCTGTGTAAAGATGATCGCTGCTGTGTGTAGATTTTCCCTGTTGTTTAGAGATTTTGTCTGCTTTGTAAAGATGTCCGCTATTGAGTAATGTGTTTCCTGTTGTGTAAAGGTTCTCCGTGTTGTGTAACGGGCTTCCGTTTTGTGTGAAGGTATTGCCTGTTGTGTAAAGGCCAAGAGCACCATCTGGTGCTGGCGACACGGCGCTGCAGGAATGCGTTGAGAGAAAGGGTAAGGCCAAGGCTGCTCCAAGTTTGCAGCATTTGCAGCTTATGTTGGTGCGAATAAAGTGTTTTGAAAGTTGTGTTGCAGGTTCTTGTGTTTTTTGCAAGAAGGAAGTTGCTGTAAGTAAAGCATAAATTGTGATAACAAAACCTGACGCACTGAGCCTGAAATTTATCATAATTTAAGAGAAGAGAACAATAGGAAAAATTTGCCCTCCTAATCACAACTTCCCCAGACTAATGGTATGAAAAACACATCTGACTCTCATCCTGAAGTCAGAGTCCAGATCCCCTCCCCACCCTTTTCTTTTGCAGAATGGATCTTCTCTTAACCATGTCTTAATGTAACTTTCGCTGTCTGGATAGGTTCGATTGACAAAAAGATACTGGTGTTAAATTAATTGGATTGCAGCACAGGAACAAATGGGAGGTGCTGTTCAACCGGCAAGATTGGAAGGGCGAACGGGGAAACGACGGAGAGATGACAGCAATGGGGGGCGCGGTCGATAGATTGCAAGAAAGAGTAAACGTGGTGCACATCTGAATAAGTGAGAGGCAGCAGGTGTGGGGACGAGTGAGTGAACGGGCTGAATTCAGTTGGTTGGGTGACGGTGTTTGTAGTGTTCGGTGCGGGGTTCAGGCCAATTATGGAGCAGAGGAAATTCTGCGATTCGGATCAGCCTGTCAATAGCAACTGAAGGAAACGGTGACCCAAAACCGGCATGCCTGCCTGGTTTACTGCTGGTGGTGAAGCGACGAAATTTATAAATGTCGCAATATCTGGCAGCGGTGGGATTCGAACCCACGCCCCCGAAGAGACTGGAGCCTTAATCCAGCGCCTTAGACCGCTCGGCCACGCTACCATGTCAGTGCGCTACGGGATCTGAAACTAGTGACTGGTGATTGAAATGTGGCCTGGTCTTGTAAATAGCAGGGGAAACAAAAGGAAATTAAATTCGTGGACGGCAAACTCACTTCTGATGCAACCCACTATATCAGAAGCAGCTACGTGTTCACAAGGCAACGCTAATAAATAAAAGTTTGCTGCAACACACCCATTGTAAATTTCATTCAAAATTTATCCCTGTTGTGTGTTGCAAGCAGGGAGTTGGTGTAAGTAAAGTGTGATAAACTTACACTTGCTACCCCGTTTGATTGGGGTAGCAATAGAGCATTTTATTGTTGGTGTATATAAGAATGCAACTAGCAGAAGAAGGCTTACGATCAATCGACCTCTGGGTTATGGGACCAGCACGCTTCCGCTGCTACACTCTGCTGTCGGTTAACAAACAATCCCGGCTGGTGCTTAGGTTCCGATGCCCCACAGTGCTGTGTGTTAGCGAGACAAATTTCAGCATCCAGCCTGTGTTGAAAACTATAGCATGGCCCTGAAACCGCCCAGAGACCCGGACCCCGCAGCACCCGTGTTTGCAGGCTGACATGGCTGCACGATGTCACAAGGACACTCTGTATTACGACACCGACAATGGGACACACACAAAATGACACACAGGAATCCGGAAAGGGTGTTTCTGGCCACACAAATGGAGGGACAGAGAAAGACACTGAAGAAACCAAAGAGAGAGAGAGACAGACAGAGCGATTAACACGAGGCAGAGACAGAGACTGAGGGAAAACCGAGACTGCGAGAGAAACAGAGAGGGAGGTAGACAGCCAGGGAAACGGAGACTGAGATGAAGAGAGAGACTTGCATGAAGGTGCGTTCTGCTGTGCAAAGAAATTCCCTGTAGTGTAAAGATGTTCCCGGTTATATAAAATTGTTCCCTCCTGTGTAAAGATGATCGCTGCTGTGTGTAGATTTTCCCTGTTGTTTAGAGATTTTGTCTGCTTTGTAAAGATGTCCGCTATTGAGTAATGTGTTTGCTGTTGTGTAAAGGTTCTCCGTGTTGTGTAACGGGCTTCCGTTTTGTGTGAAGGTATTGCCTGTTGTGTAAAGGCCAAGAGCACCATCTGGTGCTGGCGACACGGCGCTGCAGGAATGCGTTGAGAGAAAGGGTAAGGCCAAGGCTGCTCCAAGTTTGCAGCATTTGCAGCTTATGTTGGTGCGAATAAAGTGTTTTGAAAGTTGTGTTGCAGGTTCTTGTGTTTTTTGCAAGAAGGAAGTTGCTGTAAGTAAAGCATAAATTGTGATAACAAAACCTGACGCACTGAGCCTGAAATTTATCATAATTTAAGAGAAGAGAACAATAGGAAAAATTTGCCCTCCTAATCACAACTTCCCCAGACTAATGGTATGAAAAACACATCTGACTCTCATCCTGAAGTCAGAGTCCAGATCCCCTCCCCACCCTTTTCTTTTGCAGAATGGATCTTCTCTTAACCATGTCTTAATGTAACTTTCGCTGTCTGGATAGGTTCGATTGACAAAAAGATACTGGTGTTAAATTAATTGGATTGCAGCACAGGAACAAATGGGAGGTGCTGTTCAACCGGCAAGATTGGAAGGGCGAACGGGGAAACGACGGAGAGATGACAGCAATGGGGGGCGCGGTCGATAGATTGCAAGAAAGAGTAAACGTGGTGCACATCTGAATAAGTGAGAGGCAGCAGGTGTGGGGACGAGTGAGTGAACGGGCTGAATTCAGTTGGTTGGGTGACGGTGTTTGTAGTGTTCGGTGCGGGGTTCAGGCCAATTATGGAGCAGAGGAAATTCTGCGATTCGGATCAGCCTGTCAATAGCAACTGAAGGAAACGGTGACCCAAAACCGGCATGCCTGCCTGGTTTACTGCTGGTGGTGAAGCGACGAAATTTATAAATGTCGCAATATCTGGCAGCGGTGGGATTCGAACCCACGCCCCCGAAGAGACTGGAGCCTTAATCCAGCGCCTTAGACCGCTCGGCCACGCTACCATGTCAGTGCGCTACGGGATCTGAAACTAGTGACTGGTGATTGAAATGTGGCCTGGTCTTGTAAATAGCAGGGGAAACAAAAGGAAATTAAATTCGTGGACGGCAAACTCACTTCTGATGCAACCCACTATATCAGAAGCAGCTACGTGTTCACAAGGCAACGCTAATAAATAAAAGTTTGCTGCAACACACCCATTGTAAATTTCATTCAAAATTTATCCCTGTTGTGTGTTGCAAGCAGGGAGTTGGTGTAAGTAAAGTGTGATAAACTTACACTTGCTACCCCGTTTGATTGGGGTAGCAATAGAGCATTTTATTGTTGGTGTATATAAGAATGCAACTAGCAGAAGAAGGCTTACGATCAATCGACCTCTGGGTTATGGGACCAGCACGCTTCCGCTGCTACACTCTGCTGTCGGTTAACAAACAATCCCGGCTGGTGCTTAGGTTCCGATGCCCCACAGTGCTGTGTGTTAGCGAGACAAATTTCAGCATCCAGCCTGTGTTGAAAACTATAGCATGGCCCTGAAACCGCCCAGAGACCCGGACCCCGCAGCACCCGTGTTTGCAGGCTGACATGGCTGCACGATGTCACAAGGACACTCTGTATTACGACACCGACAATGGGACACACACAAAATGACACACAGGAATCCGGAAAGGGTGTTTCTGGCCACACAAATGGAGGGACAGAGAAAGACACTGAAGAAACCAAAGAGAGAGAGAGACAGACAGAGCGATTAACACGAGGCAGAGACAGAGACTGAGGGAAAACCGAGACTGCGAGAGAAACAGAGAGGGAGGTAGACAGCCAGGGAAACGGAGACTGAGATGAAGAGAGAGACTTGCATGAAGGTGCGTTCTGCTGTGCAAAGAAATTCCCTGTAGTGTAAAGATGTTCCCGGTTATATAAAATTGTTCCCTCCTGTGTAAAGATGATCGCTGCTGTGTGTAGATTTTCCCTGTTGTTTAGAGATTTTGTCTGCTTTGTAAAGATGTCCGCTATTGAGTAATGTGTTTGCTGTTGTGTAAAGGTTCTCCGTGTTGTGTAACGGGCTTCCGTTTTGTGTGAAGGTATTGCCTGTTGTGTAAAGGCCAAGAGCACCATCTGGTGCTGGCGACACGGCGCTGCAGGAATGCGTTGAGAGAAAGGGTAAGGCCAAGGCTGCTCCAAGTTTGCAGCATTTGCAGCTTATGTTGGTGCGAATAAAGTGTTTTGAAAGTTGTGTTGCAGGTTCTTGTGTTTTTTGCAAGAAGGAAGTTGCTGTAAGTAAAGCATAAATTGTGATAACAAAACCTGACGCACTGAGCCTGAAATTTATCATAATTTAAGAGAAGAGAACAATAGGAAAAATTTGCCCTCCTAATCACAACTTCCCCAGACTAATGGTATGAAAAACACATCTGACTCTCATCCTGAAGTCAGAGTCCAGATCCCCTCCCCACCCTTTTCTTTTGCAGAATGGATCTTCTCTTAACCATGTCTTAATGTAACTTTCGCTGTCTGGATAGGTTCGATTGACAAAAAGATACTGGTGTTAAATTAATTGGATTGCAGCACAGGAACAAATGGGAGGTGCTGTTCAACCGGCAAGATTGGAAGGGCGAACGGGGAAACGACGGAGAGATGACAGCAATGGGGGGCGCGGTCGATAGATTGCAAGAAAGAGTAAACGTGGTGCACATCTGAATAAGTGAGAGGCAGCAGGTGTGGGGACGAGTGAGTGAACGGGCTGAATTCAGTTGGTTGGGTGATGATGTTTGTAGTGTTCGGTGCGGGGTTCAGGCCAATTATGGAGCAGAGGAAATTCTGCGATTCGGATCAGCCTGTCAATAGCAACTGAAGGAAACGGTGACCCAAAACCGGCATGCCTGCCTGGTTTACTGCTGGTGGTGAAGCGACGAAATTTATAAATGTCGCAATATCTGGCAGCGGTGGGATTCGAACCCACGCCCCCGAAGAGACTGGAGCCTTAATCCAGCGCCTTAGACCGCTCGGCCACGCTACCACGTCAGTGCATTAAGGAATCTGAAACTAGTGACTGGTGATTGAAATGTGGCCTGGTCTTGTAAATAGCAGGGGAAACGAAAGGAAATTAAATTCGTGGACGGCAAACTCACTTCTGATGCAACCCACTATATCAGAAGCAGCTACGTGTTTACAAGGCAACGCTAATAAATAAAAGTTTGCTGCAACACACCCATTGTAAATTTCATTCAAAATTTATCCCTGTTGTGTGTTGCAAGCAGGAAGTTGGTGTAAGTAAAGTGTGATAAAATTAAGTGCGTTTGATTGGGGTAGCAATAGAGCATTTTATTGTTGGTGTATATAAGAATGCAACTAGCAGAAGAAGGCTTACGATCAATCGACCTCTGGGTTATGGGACCAGCACGCTTCCGCTGCTACACTCTGCTGTCGGTTAACAAACAATCCCGGCTGGTGCTTAGGTTCCGATGCCCCACAGTGCTGTGTGTTAGCGAGACAAATTTCAGCATCCAGCCTGTGTTGAAAACTATAGCATGGCCCTGAAACCGCCCAGAGACCCGGACCCCGCAGCACCCGTGTTTGCAGGCTGACATGGCTGCACGATGTCACAAGGACACTCTGTATTACGACACCGACAATGGGACACACACAAAATGACACACAGGAATCCGGAAAGGGTGTTTCTGGCCACACAAATGGAGGGACAGAGAAAGACACTGAAGGAACCAAAGAGAGAGAGAGACAGACAGAGCGATTAACACGAGGCAGAGACAGAGACTGAGGGAAAACCGAGACTGCGACAGAAACAGAGAGGGAGGTAGACAGCCAGGGAAACGGAGACTGAGATGAAGAGAGAGACTTGCATGAAGGTGCGTTCTGCTGTGCAAAGAAATTCCCTGTAGTGTAAAGATGTTCCCGGTTATATAAAATTGTTCCCTCCTGTGTAAAGATGATCGCTGCTGTGTGTAGATTTTCCCTGTTGTTTAGAGATTTTGTCTGCTTTGTAAAGATGTCCGCTATTGAGTAATGTGTTTGCTGTTGTGTAAAGGTTCTCCGTGTTGTGTAACGGGCTTCCGTTTTGTGTGAAGGTATTGCCTGTTGTGTAAAGGCCAAGAGCACCATCTGGTGCTGGCGACCCGGCGCTGCAGGAATGCGTTGAGAGAAAGGGTAAGGCCAAGGCTGCTCCAAGTTTGCAGCATTTGCAGCTTATGTTGGTGCGAATAAAGTGTTTTGAAAGTTGTGTTGCAGGTTCTTGTGTTTTTTGCAAGAAGGAAGTTGCTGTAAGTAAAGCATAAATTGTGATAACAAAACCTGACGCACTGAGCCTGAAATTTATCATAATTTAAGAGAAGAGAACAATAGGAAAAATTTGCCCTCCTAATCACAACTTCCCCAGACTAATGGTATGAAAAACACATCTGACTCTCATCCTGAAGTCAGAGTCCAGATCCCCTCCCCACCCTTTTCGTTTGCAGAATGGATCTTCTCTTAACCATGTCTTAATGTAACTTTCGCTGTCTGGATAGGTTCGATTGACAAAAAGATACTGGTGTTAAATTAATTGGATTGCAGCACAGGAACAAATGGGAGGTGCTGTTGAACCGGCAAGATTGGAAGGGCGAACGGGGAAACGACGGAGAGATGACAGCAATGGGGGGCGCGGTCGATAGATTGCAAGAAATGGAAGAAAGAGTAAACGTGGTGCACATCTGAATAAGTGAGAGGCAGCAGGTGTGGGGACGAGTGAGTGAACGGTCTGAATCCAGTTGGTTGGGTGACGGTGTTTGAAGTGTTCGGCCAATTATGTAGCAGAGGAAATTCTGCGATTCGGATCAGCCTGTCAATAGCAACTGAAGGAAAAGGTGACCCAAAACCGGCATGCCTGCCTGGTTTACTGCTGGTGGTGAAGTGACGAAATTTATAAATGTCGCAATATCTGGCAGCGGTGGGATTCGAACCCACGCCCCCGAAGAGACTGGAGCCTTAATCCAGCGCCTTAGACCGCTCGGCCACGCTACCACGTCAGTGCGTTAAGGAATCTGAAACTAGTGACTGGTGATTGAAATGTGGCCTGGCCTTGTAAATAGCAGGGGAAACAAAAGGAAATTAAATTCGTGGACGGCAAACTCACTTCTGATGCAACCCACTATATCAGAAGCAGCTACGTGTTCACAAGGCAACACTAATAAATAAAAGTTTGCTGCAACACACCCATTGTAAATTTCATTCAAAATTTATCCCTGTTGTGTGTTGCAAGCAGGAAGTTGGTGTAAGTAAAGTGTGATAAAATTAAGTGCGTTTGATTGGGGTAGCAATAGAGCATTTTATTGTTGGTGTATATAAGAATGCAACTAGCAGAAGAAGGCTTACGATCAATCGACCTCTGGGTTATGGGACCAGCACGCTTCCGCTGCTACACTCTGCTGTCGGTTAACAAACAATCCCGGCTGGTGCTTAGGTTCCGATGCCCCACAGTGCTGTGTGTTAGCGAGACAAATTTCAGCATCCAGCCTGTGTTGAAAACTATAGCATGGCCCTGAAACCGCCCAGAGACCCGGACCCCGCAGCACCCGTGTTTGCAGGCTGACATGGCTGCACGATGTCACAAGGACACTCTGTATTACGACACCGACAATGGGACACACACAAAATGACACACAGGAATCCGGAAAGGGTGTTTCTGGCCACACAAATGGAGGGACAGAGAAAGACACTGAAGAAACCAAAGAGAGAGAGAGACAGACAGAGCGATTAACACGAGGCAGAGACAGAGACTGAGGGAAAACCGAGACTGCGAGAGAAACAGAGAGGGAGGTAGACAGCCAGGGAAACGGAGACTGAGATGAAGAGAGAGACTTGCATGAAGGTGCGTTCTGCTGTGCAAAGAAATTCCCTGTAGTGTAAAGATGTTCCCGGTTATATAAAATTGTTCCCTCCTGTGTAAAGATGATCGCTGCTGTGTGTAGATTTTCCCTGTTGTTTAGAGATTTTGTCTGCTTTGTAAAGATGTCCGCTATTGAGTAATGTGTTTGCTGTTGTGTAAAGGTTCTCCGTGTTGTGTAACGGGCTTCCGTTTTGTGTGAAGGTATTGCCTGTTGTGTAAAGGCCAAGACCACCATCTGGTGCTGGCGACACGGCGCTGCAGGAATGCGTTGAGAGAAAGGGTAAGGCCAAGGCTGCTCCAAGTTTGCAGCATTTGCAGCTTATGTTGGTGCGAATAAAGTGTTTTGAAAGTTGTGTTGCAGGTTCTTGTGTTTTTTGCAAGAAGGAAGTTGCTGTAAGTAAAGCATAAATTGTGATAACAAAACCTGACGCACTGAGCCTGAAATTTATCATAATTTAAGAGAAGAGAACAATAGGAAAAATTTGCCCTCCTAATCACAACTTCCCCAGACTAATGGTATGAAAAACACATCTGACTCTCATCCTGAAGTCAGAGTCCAGATCCCCTCCCCACCCTTTTCTTTTGCAGAATGGATCTTCTCTTAACCATGTCTTAATGTAACTTTCGCTGTCTGGATAGGTTCGATTGACAAAAAGATACTGGTGTTAAATTAATTGGATTGCAGCACAGGAACAAATGGGAGGTGCTGTTCAACCGGCAAGATTGGAAGGGCGAACGGGGAAACGACGGAGAGATGACAGCAATGGGGGGCGCGGTCGATAGATTGCAAGAAAGAGTAAACGTGGTGCACATCTGAATAAGTGAGAGGCAGCAGGTGTGGGGACGAGTGAGTGAACGGGCTGAATTCAGTTGGTTGGGTGATGATGTTTGTAGTGTTCGGTGCGGGGTTCAGGCCAATTATGGAGCAGAGGAAATTCTGCGATTCGGATCAGCCTGTCAATAGCAACTGAAGGAAACGGTGACCCAAAACCGGCATGCCTGCCTGGTTTACTGCTGGTGGTGAAGCGACGAAATTTATAAATGTCGCAATATCTGGCAGCGGTGGGATTCGAACCCACGCCCCCGAAGAGACTGGAGCCTTAATCCAGCGCCTTAGACCGCTCGGCCACGCTACCACGTCAGTGCATTAAGGAATCTGAAACTAGTGACTGGTGATTGAAATGTGGCCTGGTCTTGTAAATAGCAGGGGAAACGAAAGGAAATTAAATTCGTGGACGGCAAACTCACTTCTGATGCAACCCACTATATCAGAAGCAGCTACGTGTTTACAAGGCAACGCTAATAAATAAAAGTTTGCTGCAACACACCCATTGTAAATTTCATTCAAAATTTATCCCTGTTGTGTGTTGCAAGCAGGAAGTTGGTGTAAGTAAAGTGTGATAAAATTAAGTGCGTTTGATTGGGGTAGCAATAGAGCATTTTATTGTTGGTGTATATAAGAATGCAACTAGCAGAAGAAGGCTTACGATCAATCGACCTCTGGGTTATGGGACCAGCACGCTTCCGCTGCTACACTCTGCTGTCGGTTAACAAACAATCCCGGCTGGTGCTTAGGTTCCGATGCCCCACAGTGCTGTGTGTTAGCGAGACAAATTTCAGCATCCAGCCTGTGTTGAAAACTATAGCATGGCCCTGAAACCGCCCAGAGACCCGGACCCCGCAGCACCCGTGTTTGCAGGCTGACATGGCTGCACGATGTCACAAGGACACTCTGTATTACGACACCGACAATGGGACACACACAAAATGACACACAGGAATCCGGAAAGGGTGTTTCTGGCCACACAAATGGAGGGACAGAGAAAGACACTGAAGGAACCAAAGAGAGAGAGAGACAGACAGAGCGATTAACACGAGGCAGAGACAGAGACTGAGGGAAAACCGAGACTGCGACAGAAACAGAGAGGGAGGTAGACAGCCAGGGAAACGGAGACTGAGATGAAGAGAGAGACTTGCATGAAGGTGCGTTCTGCTGTGCAAAGAAATTCCCTGTAGTGTAAAGATGTTCCCGGTTATATAAAATTGTTCCCTCCTGTGTAAAGATGATCGCTGCTGTGTGTAGATTTTCCCTGTTGTTTAGAGATTTTGTCTGCTTTGTAAAGATGTCCGCTATTGAGTAATGTGTTTGCTGTTGTGTAAAGGTTCTCCGTGTTGTGTAACGGGCTTCCGTTTTGTGTGAAGGTATTGCCTGTTGTGTAAAGGCCAAGAGCACCATCTGGTGCTGGCGACCCGGCGCTGCAGGAATGCGTTGAGAGAAAGGGTAAGGCCAAGGCTGCTCCAAGTTTGCAGCATTTGCAGCTTATGTTGGTGCGAATAAAGTGTTTTGAAAGTTGTGTTGCAGGTTCTTGTGTTTTTTGCAAGAAGGAAGTTGCTGTAAGTAAAGCATAAATTGTGATAACAAAACCTGACGCACTGAGCCTGAAATTTATCATAATTTAAGAGAAGAGAACAATAGGAAAAATTTGCCCTCCTAATCACAACTTCCCCAGACTAATGGTATGAAAAACACATCTGACTCTCATCCTGAAGTCAGAGTCCAGATCCCCTCCCCACCCTTTTCGTTTGCAGAATGGATCTTCTCTTAACCATGTCTTAATGTAACTTTCGCTGTCTGGATAGGTTCGATTGACAAAAAGATACTGGTGTTAAATTAATTGGATTGCAGCACAGGAACAAATGGGAGGTGCTGTTGAACCGGCAAGATTGGAAGGGCGAACGGGGAAACGACGGAGAGATGACAGCAATGGGGGGCGCGGTCGATAGATTGCAAGAAATGGAAGAAAGAGTAAACGTGGTGTACATCTGAATAAGTGAGAGGCAGCAGGTGTGGGGACGAGTGAGTGAACGGTCTGAACTCAGTTGGTTGGGTGACGGTGTTTGTAGTGTTCGGTGCGGGGTTCAGGCCAATTATGGAGCAGAGGAAATTCTGCGATTCGGATCAGCCTGTCAATAGCAACTGAAGGAAAAGGTGACCCAAAACCGGCATGCCTGCCTGGTTTACTGCTGGTGGTGAAGTGACGAAATTTATAAATGTCGCAATATCTGGCAGCGGTGGGATTCGAACCCACGCCCCCGAAGAGACTGGAGCCTTAATCCAGCGCCTTAGACCGCTCGGCCACGCTACCACGTCAGTGCGTTAAGGAATCTGAAACTAGTGACTGGTGATTGAAATGTGGCCTGGCCTTGTAAATAGCAGGGGAAACAAAAGGAAATTAAATTCGTGGACGGCAAACTCACTTCTGATGCAACCCACTATATCAGAAGCAGCTACGTGTTCACAAGGCAACACTAATAAATAAAAGTTTGCTGCAACACACCCATTGTAAATTTCATTCAAAATTTATCCCTGTTGTGTGTTGCAAGCAGGAAGTTGGTGTAAGTAAAGTGTGATAAAATTAAGTGCGTTTGATTGGGGTAGCAATAGAGCATTTTATTGTTGGTGTATATAAGAATGCAACTAGCAGAAGAAGGCTTACGATCAATCGACCTCTGGGTTATGGGACCAGCACGCTTCCGCTGCTACACTCTGCTGTCGGTTAACAAACAATCCCGGCTGGTGCTTAGGTTCCGATGCCCCACAGTGCTGTGTGTTAGCGAGACAAATTTCAGCATCCAGCCTGTGTTGAAAACTATAGCATGGCCCTGAAACCGCCCAGAGACCCGGACCCCGCAGCACCCGTGTTTGCAGGCTGACATGGCTGCACGATGTCACAAGGACACTCTGTATTACGACACCGACAATGGGACACACACAAAATGACACACAGGAATCCGGAAAGGGTGTTTCTGGCCACACAAATGGAGGGACAGAGAAAGACACTGAAGAAACCAAAGAGAGAGAGAGACAGACAGAGCGATTAACACGAGGCAGAGACAGAGACTGAGGGAAAACCGAGACTGCGAGAGAAACAGAGAGGGAGGTAGACAGCCAGGGAAACGGAGACTGAGATGAAGAGAGAGACTTGCATGAAGGTGCGTTCTGCTGTGCAAAGAAATTCCCTGTAGTGTAAAGATGTTCCCGGTTATATAAAATTGTTCCCTCCTGTGTAAAGATGATCGCTGCTGTGTGTAGATTTTCCCTGTTGTTTAGAGATTTTGTCTGCTTTGTAAAGATGTCCGCTATTGAGTAATGTGTTTGCTGTTGTGTAAAGGTTCTCCGTGTTGTGTAACGGGCTTCCGTTTTGTGTGAAGGTATTGCCTGTTGTGTAAAGGCCAAGACCACCATCTGGTGCTGGCGACACGGCGCTGCAGGAATGCGTTGAGAGAAAGGGTAAGGCCAAGGCTGCTCCAAGTTTGCAGCATTTGCAGCTTATGTTGGTGCGAATAAAGTGTTTTGAAAGTTGTGTTGCAGGTTCTTGTGTTTTTTGCAAGAAGGAAGTTGCTGTAAGTAAAGCATAAATTGTGATAACAAAACCTGACGCACTGAGCCTGAAATTTATCATAATTTAAGAGAAGAGAACAATAGGAAAAATTTGCCCTCCTAATCACAACTTCCCCAGACTAATGGTATGAAAAACACATCTGACTCTCATCCTGAAGTCAGAGTCCAGATCCCCTCCCCACCCTTTTCTTTTGCAGAATGGATCTTCTCTTAACCATGTCTTAATGTAACTTTCGCTGTCTGGATAGGTTCGATTGACAAAAAGATACTGGTGTTAAATTAATTGGATTGCAGCACAGGAACAAATGGGAGGTGCTGTTCAACCGGCAAGATTGGAAGGGCGAACGGGGAAACGACGGAGAGATGACAGCAATGGGGGGCGCGGTCGATAGATTGCAAGAAAGAGTAAACGTGGTGCACATCTGAATAAGTGAGAGGCAGCAGGTGTGGGGACGAGTGAGTGAACGGGCTGAATTCAGTTGGTTGGGTGATGATGTTTGTAGTGTTCGGTGCGGGGTTCAGGCCAATTATGGAGCAGAGGAAATTCTGCGATTCGGATCAGCCTGTCAATAGCAACTGAAGGAAACGGTGACCCAAAACCGGCATGCCTGCCTGGTTTACTGCTGGTGGTGAAGCGACGAAATTTATAAATGTCGCAATATCTGGCAGCGGTGGGATTCGAACCCACGCCCCCGAAGAGACTGGAGCCTTAATCCAGCGCCTTAGACCGCTCGGCCACGCTACCACGTCAGTGCATTAAGGAATCTGAAACTAGTGACTGGTGATTGAAATGTGGCCTGGTCTTGTAAATAGCAGGGGAAACGAAAGGAAATTAAATTCGTGGACGGCAAACTCACTTCTGATGCAACCCACTATATCAGAAGCAGCTACGTGTTTACAAGGCAACGCTAATAAATAAAAGTTTGCTGCAACACACCCATTGTAAATTTCATTCAAAATTTATCCCTGTTGTGTGTTGCAAGCAGGAAGTTGGTGTAAGTAAAGTGTGATAAAATTAAGTGCGTTTGATTGGGGTAGCAATAGAGCATTTTATTGTTGGTGTATATAAGAATGCAACTAGCAGAAGAAGGCTTACGATCAATCGACCTCTGGGTTATGGGACCAGCACGCTTCCGCTGCTACACTCTGCTGTCGGTTAACAAACAATCCCGGCTGGTGCTTAGGTTCCGATGCCCCACAGTGCTGTGTGTTAGCGAGACAAATTTCAGCATCCAGCCTGTGTTGAAAACTATAGCATGGCCCTGAAACCGCCCAGAGACCCGGACCCCGCAGCACCCGTGTTTGCAGGCTGACATGGCTGCACGATGTCACAAGGACACTCTGTATTACGACACCGACAATGGGACACACACAAAATGACACACAGGAATCCGGAAAGGGTGTTTCTGGCCACACAAATGGAGGGACAGAGAAAGACACTGAAGGAACCAAAGAGAGAGAGAGACAGACAGAGCGATTAACACGAGGCAGAGACAGAGACTGAGGGAAAACCGAGACTGCGACAGAAACAGAGAGGGAGGTAGACAGCCAGGGAAACGGAGACTGAGATGAAGAGAGAGACTTGCATGAAGGTGCGTTCTGCTGTGCAAAGAAATTCCCTGTAGTGTAAAGATGTTCCCGGTTATATAAAATTGTTCCCTCCTGTGTAAAGATGATCGCTGCTGTGTGTAGATTTTCCCTGTTGTTTAGAGATTTTGTCTGCTTTGTAAAGATGTCCGCTATTGAGTAATGTGTTTGCTGTTGTGTAAAGGTTCTCCGTGTTGTGTAACGGGCTTCCGTTTTGTGTGAAGGTATTGCCTGTTGTGTAAAGGCCAAGAGCACCATCTGGTGCTGGCGACCCGGCGCTGCAGGAATGCGTTGAGAGAAAGGGTAAGGCCAAGGCTGCTCCAAGTTTGCAGCATTTGCAGCTTATGTTGGTGCGAATAAAGTGTTTTGAAAGTTGTGTTGCAGGTTCTTGTGTTTTTTGCAAGAAGGAAGTTGCTGTAAGTAAAGCATAAATTGTGATAACAAAACCTGACGCACTGAGCCTGAAATTTATCATAATTTAAGAGAAGAGAACAATAGGAAAAATTTGCCCTCCTAATCACAACTTCCCCAGACTAATGGTATGAAAAACACATCTGACTCTCATCCTGAAGTCAGAGTCCAGATCCCCTCCCCACCCTTTTCGTTTGCAGAATGGATCTTCTCTTAACCATGTCTTAATGTAACTTTCGCTGTCTGGATAGGTTCGATTGACAAAAAGATACTGGTGTTAAATTAATTGGATTGCAGCACAGGAACAAATGGGAGGTGCTGTTGAACCGGCAAGATTGGAAGGGCGAACGGGGAAACGACGGAGAGATGACAGCAATGGGGGGCGCGGTCGATAGATTGCAAGAAATGGAAGAAAGAGTAAACGTGGTGTACATCTGAATAAGTGAGAGGCAGCAGGTGTGGGGACGAGTGAGTGAACGGTCTGAACTCAGTTGGTTGGGTGACGGTGTTTGTAGTGTTCGGTGCGGGGTTCAGGCCAATTATGGAGCAGAGGAAATTCTGCGATTCGGATCAGCCTGTCAATAGCAACTGAAGGAAAAGGTGACCCAAAACCGGCATGCCTGCCTGGTTTACTGCTGGTGGTGAAGCGACGAAATTTATAAATGTCGCAATATCTGGCAGCGGTGGGATTCGAACCCACGCCCCCGAAGAGACTGGAGCCTTAATCCAGCGCCTTAGACCGCTCGGCCACGCTAACACGTCAGTGCGCTAAGGAATCTGAAACTAGTGACTGGTGATTAAAATGTGGCCTGGTCTTGTAAATAGCAGGGGAAACAAAAGGAAATTAAATTCGTGGACGGCAAACTCACTTCTGATGCAACCCACTATATCAGAAGCAGCTACGTGTTCACAAGGCAACACTAATAAATAAAAGTTTGCTGCAACACACCCATTGTAAATTTCATTCAAAATTTATCCCTCTTGTGTGTTGCAAGCAGGAAGTTGGTGTAAGTAAAGTGTGATAAAATTAAGTGCGTTGGATTGGGGTAGCAATAGAGCATTTTATTGTTGGTGTATATAAGAATGCAACTAGCAGAAGAAGGCTTACGATCAATCGACCTCTGGGTTATGGGACCAGCACGCTTCCGCTGCTACACTCTGCTGTCGGTTAGCAAACAATCCCGGCTGGTGCTTAGGTTCCGATGCCCCACAGTGCTGTGTGTTAGCGAGACAAATTTCAGCATCCAGCCTGTGTTGAAAACTATAGCATGGCCCTGAAACCGCCCAGAGACCCGGACCCCGCAGCACCCGTGTTTGCAGGCTGACATGGCTGCACGATGTCACAAGGACACTCTGTATTACGACACCGACAATGGGACACACACAAAATGACACACAGGAATCCGGAAAGGGTGTTTCTGGCCACACAAATGGAGGGACAGAGAAAGACACTGAAGGAACCAAAGAGAGAGAGAGACAGACAGAGCGATTAACACGAGGCAGAGACAGAGACTGAGGGAAAACCGAGACTGCGACAGAAACAGAGAGGGAGGTAGACAGCCAGGGAAACGGAGACTGAGATGAAGAGAGAGACTTGCATGAAGGTGCGTTCTGCTGTGCAAAGAAATTCCCTGTAGTGTAAAGATGTTCCCGGTTATATAAAATTGTTCCCTCCTGTGTAAAGATGATCGCTGCTGTGTGTAGATTTTCCCTGTTGTTTAGAGATTTTGTCTGCTTTGTAAAGATGTCCGCTATTGAGTAATGTGTTTCCTGTTGTGTAAAGGTTCTCCGTGTTGTGTAACGGGCTTCCGTTTTGTGTGAAGGTATTGCCTGTTGTGTAAAGGCCAAGAGCACCATCTGGTGCTGGCGACACGGCGCTGCAGGAATGCGTTGAGAGAAAGGGTAAGGCCAAGGCTGCTCCAAGTTTGCAGCATTTGCAGCTTATGTTGGTGCGAATAAAGTGTTTTGAAAGTTGTGTTGCAGGTTCTTGTGTTTTTTGCAAGAAGGAAGTTGCTGTAAGTAAAGCATAAATTGTGATAACAAAACCTGACGCACTGAGCCTGAAATTTATCATAATTTAAGAGAAGAGAACAATAGGAAAAATTTGCCCTCCTAATCACAACTTCCCCAGACTAATGGTATGAAAAACACATCTGACTCTCATCCTGAAGTCAGAGTCCAGATCCCCTCCCCACCCTTTTCTTTTGCAGAATGGATCTTCTCTTAACCATGTCTTAATGTAACTTTCGCTGTCTGGATAGGTTCGATTGACAAAAAGATACTGGTGTTAAATTAATTGGATTGCAGCACAGGAACAAATGGGAGGTGCTGTTCAACCGGCAAGATTGGAAGGGCGAACGGGGAAACGACGGAGAGATGACAGCAATGGGGGGCGCGGTCGATAGATTGCAAGAAAGAGTAAACGTGGTGCACATCTGAATAAGTGAGAGGCAGCAGGTGTGGGGACGAGTGAGTGAACGGGCTGAATTCAGTTGGTTGGGTGACGGTGTTTGTAGTGTTCGGTGCGGGGTTCAGGCCAATTATGGAGCAGAGGAAATTCTGCGATTCGGATCAGCCTGTCAATAGCAACTGAAGGAAACGGTGACCCAAAACCGGCATGCCTGCCTGGTTTACTGCTGGTGGTGAAGCGACGAAATTTATAAATGTCGCAATATCTGGCAGCGGTGGGATTCGAACCCACGCCCCCGAAGAGACTGGAGCCTTAATCCAGCGCCTTAGACCGCTCGGCCACGCTACCATGTCAGTGCGCTACGGGATCTGAAACTAGTGACTGGTGATTGAAATGTGGCCTGGTCTTGTAAATAGCAGGGGAAACAAAAGGAAATTAAATTCGTGGACGGCAAACTCACTTCTGATGCAACCCACTATATCAGAAGCAGCTACGTGTTCACAAGGCAACGCTAATAAATAAAAGTTTGCTGCAACACACCCATTGTAAATTTCATTCAAAATTTATCCCTGTTGTGTGTTGCAAGCAGGGAGTTGGTGTAAGTAAAGTGTGATAAACTTACACTTGCTACCCCGTTTGATTGGGGTAGCAATAGAGCATTTTATTGTTGGTGTATATAAGAATGCAACTAGCAGAAGAAGGCTTACGATCAATCGACCTCTGGGTTATGGGACCAGCACGCTTCCGCTGCTACACTCTGCTGTCGGTTAACAAACAATCCCGGCTGGTGCTTAGGTTCCGATGCCCCACAGTGCTGTGTGTTAGCGAGACAAATTTCAGCATCCAGCCTGTGTTGAAAACTATAGCATGGCCCTGAAACCGCCCAGAGACCCGGACCCCGCAGCACCCGTGTTTGCAGGCTGACATGGCTGCACGATGTCACAAGGACACTCTGTATTACGACACCGACAATGGGACACACACAAAATGACACACAGGAATCCGGAAAGGGTGTTTCTGGCCACACAAATGGAGGGACAGAGAAAGACACTGAAGAAACCAAAGAGAGAGAGAGACAGACAGAGCGATTAACACGAGGCAGAGACAGAGACTGAGGGAAAACCGAGACTGCGAGAGAAACAGAGAGGGAGGTAGACAGCCAGGGAAACGGAGACTGAGATGAAGAGAGAGACTTGCATGAAGGTGCGTTCTGCTGTGCAAAGAAATTCCCTGTAGTGTAAAGATGTTCCCGGTTATATAAAATTGTTCCCTCCTGTGTAAAGATGATCGCTGCTGTGTGTAGATTTTCCCTGTTGTTTAGAGATTTTGTCTGCTTTGTAAAGATGTCCGCTATTGAGTAATGTGTTTGCTGTTGTGTAAAGGTTCTCCGTGTTGTGTAACGGGCTTCCGTTTTGTGTGAAGGTATTGCCTGTTGTGTAAAGGCCAAGAGCACCATCTGGTGCTGGCGACACGGCGCTGCAGGAATGCGTTGAGAGAAAGGGTAAGGCCAAGGCTGCTCCAAGTTTGCAGCATTTGCAGCTTATGTTGGTGCGAATAAAGTGTTTTGAAAGTTGTGTTGCAGGTTCTTGTGTTTTTTGCAAGAAGGAAGTTGCTGTAAGTAAAGCATAAATTGTGATAACAAAACCTGACGCACTGAGCCTGAAATTTATCATAATTTAAGAGAAGAGAACAATAGGAAAAATTTGCCCTCCTAATCACAACTTCCCCAGACTAATGGTATGAAAAACACATCTGACTCTCATCCTGAAGTCAGAGTCCAGATCCCCTCCCCACCCTTTTCTTTTGCAGAATGGATCTTCTCTTAACCATGTCTTAATGTAACTTTCGCTGTCTGGATAGGTTCGATTGACAAAAAGATACTGGTGTTAAATTAATTGGATTGCAGCACAGGAACAAATGGGAGGTGCTGTTCAACCGGCAAGATTGGAAGGGCGAACGGGGAAACGACGGAGAGATGACAGCAATGGGGGGCGCGGTCGATAGATTGCAAGAAAGAGTAAACGTGGTGCACATCTGAATAAGTGAGAGGCAGCAGGTGTGGGGACGAGTGAGTGAACGGGCTGAATTCAGTTGGTTGGGTGATGATGTTTGTAGTGTTCGGTGCGGGGTTCAGGCCAATTATGGAGCAGAGGAAATTCTGCGATTCGGATCAGCCTGTCAATAGCAACTGAAGGAAACGGTGACCCAAAACCGGCATGCCTGCCTGGTTTACTGCTGGTGGTGAAGCGACGAAATTTATAAATGTCGCAATATCTGGCAGCGGTGGGATTCGAACCCACGCCCCCGAAGAGACTGGAGCCTTAATCCAGCGCCTTAGACCGCTCGGCCACGCTACCACGTCAGTGCATTAAGGAATCTGAAACTAGTGACTGGTGATTGAAATGTGGCCTGGTCTTGTAAATAGCAGGGGAAACGAAAGGAAATTAAATTCGTGGACGGCAAACTCACTTCTGATGCAACCCACTATATCAGAAGCAGCTACGTGTTTACAAGGCAACGCTAATAAATAAAAGTTTGCTGCAACACACCCATTGTAAATTTCATTCAAAATTTATCCCTGTTGTGTGTTGCAAGCAGGAAGTTGGTGTAAGTAAAGTGTGATAAAATTAAGTGCGTTTGATTGGGGTAGCAATAGAGCATTTTATTGTTGGTGTATATAAGAATGCAACTAGCAGAAGAAGGCTTACGATCAATCGACCTCTGGGTTATGGGACCAGCACGCTTCCGCTGCTACACTCTGCTGTCGGTTAACAAACAATCCCGGCTGGTGCTTAGGTTCCGATGCCCCACAGTGCTGTGTGTTAGCGAGACAAATTTCAGCATCCAGCCTGTGTTGAAAACTATAGCATGGCCCTGAAACCGCCCAGAGACCCGGACCCCGCAGCACCCGTGTTTGCAGGCTGACATGGCTGCACGATGTCACAAGGACACTCTGTATTACGACACCGACAATGGGACACACACAAAATGACACACAGGAATCCGGAAAGGGTGTTTCTGGCCACACAAATGGAGGGACAGAGAAAGACACTGAAGGAACCAAAGAGAGAGAGAGACAGACAGAGCGATTAACACGAGGCAGAGACAGAGACTGAGGGAAAACCGAGACTGCGACAGAAACAGAGAGGGAGGTAGACAGCCAGGGAAACGGAGACTGAGATGAAGAGAGAGACTTGCATGAAGGTGCGTTCTGCTGTGCAAAGAAATTCCCTGTAGTGTAAAGATGTTCCCGGTTATATAAAATTGTTCCCTCCTGTGTAAAGATGATCGCTGCTGTGTGTAGATTTTCCCTGTTGTTTAGAGATTTTGTCTGCTTTGTAAAGATGTCCGCTATTGAGTAATGTGTTTGCTGTTGTGTAAAGGTTCTCCGTGTTGTGTAACGGGCTTCCGTTTTGTGTGAAGGTATTGCCTGTTGTGTAAAGGCCAAGAGCACCATCTGGTGCTGGCGACCCGGCGCTGCAGGAATGCGTTGAGAGAAAGGGTAAGGCCAAGGCTGCTCCAAGTTTGCAGCATTTGCAGCTTATGTTGGTGCGAATAAAGTGTTTTGAAAGTTGTGTTGCAGGTTCTTGTGTTTTTTGCAAGAAGGAAGTTGCTGTAAGTAAAGCATAAATTGTGATAACAAAACCTGACGCACTGAGCCTGAAATTTATCATAATTTAAGAGAAGAGAACAATAGGAAAAATTTGCCCTCCTAATCACAACTTCCCCAGACTAATGGTATGAAAAACACATCTGACTCTCATCCTGAAGTCAGAGTCCAGATCCCCTCCCCACCCTTTTCGTTTGCAGAATGGATCTTCTCTTAACCATGTCTTAATGTAACTTTCGCTGTCTGGATAGGTTCGATTGACAAAAAGATACTGGTGTTAAATTAATTGGATTGCAGCACAGGAACAAATGGGAGGTGCTGTTGAACCGGCAAGATTGGAAGGGCGAACGGGGAAACGACGGAGAGATGACAGCAATGGGGGGCGCGGTCGATAGATTGCAAGAAATGGAAGAAAGAGTAAACGTGGTGCACATCTGAATAAGTGAGAGGCAGCAGGTGTGGGGACGAGTGAGTGAACGGTCTGAATCCAGTTGGTTGGGTGACGGTGTTTGAAGTGTTCGGCCAATTATGTAGCAGAGGAAATTCTGCGATTCGGATCAGCCTGTCAATAGCAACTGAAGGAAAAGGTGACCCAAAACCGGCATGCCTGCCTGGTTTACTGCTGGTGGTGAAGTGACGAAATTTATAAATGTCGCAATATCTGGCAGCGGTGGGATTCGAACCCACGCCCCCGAAGAGACTGGAGCCTTAATCCAGCGCCTTAGACCGCTCGGCCACGCTACCACGTCAGTGCGTTAAGGAATCTGAAACTAGTGACTGGTGATTGAAATGTGGCCTGGCCTTGTAAATAGCAGGGGAAACAAAAGGAAATTAAATTCGTGGACGGCAAACTCACTTCTGATGCAACCCACTATATCAGAAGCAGCTACGTGTTCACAAGGCAACACTAATAAATAAAAGTTTGCTGCAACACACCCATTGTAAATTTCATTCAAAATTTATCCCTGTTGTGTGTTGCAAGCAGGAAGTTGGTGTAAGTAAAGTGTGATAAAATTAAGTGCGTTTGATTGGGGTAGCAATAGAGCATTTTATTGTTGGTGTATATAAGAATGCAACTAGCAGAAGAAGGCTTACGATCAATCGACCTCTGGGTTATGGGACCAGCACGCTTCCGCTGCTACACTCTGCTGTCGGTTAACAAACAATCCCGGCTGGTGCTTAGGTTCCGATGCCCCACAGTGCTGTGTGTTAGCGAGACAAATTTCAGCATCCAGCCTGTGTTGAAAACTATAGCATGGCCCTGAAACCGCCCAGAGACCCGGACCCCGCAGCACCCGTGTTTGCAGGCTGACATGGCTGCACGATGTCACAAGGACACTCTGTATTACGACACCGACAATGGGACACACACAAAATGACACACAGGAATCCGGAAAGGGTGTTTCTGGCCACACAAATGGAGGGACAGAGAAAGACACTGAAGAAACCAAAGAGAGAGAGAGACAGACAGAGCGATTAACACGAGGCAGAGACAGAGACTGAGGGAAAACCGAGACTGCGAGAGAAACAGAGAGGGAGGTAGACAGCCAGGGAAACGGAGACTGAGATGAAGAGAGAGACTTGCATGAAGGTGCGTTCTGCTGTGCAAAGAAATTCTGTAGTGTAAAGATGTTCCCTGTTATATAAAATTGTTCCCTCCTGTGTAAAGATGATCGCTGCTGATTATAGATTTTCCCTGTTGTTTAGAGATTTTGTCTGTTTTGTAAAGATGCCCGCTATTGAGTAATGTGTTTCCTGTTGTGTAAAGGTTCTCCGTGTTGTGTAACGGGGTTCCGTTTTGTGTGAAGGTATTGCCTGTTGTGTAAAGGCCAAGAGCAGCATCTGGTGCTGGCGACACGGCGCTGCAGGAATGCGTTGAGAGAAAGGGTAAGGCCAAGGCTGCTCCAAGTTTGCAGCATTTGCAGCTTATGTTGGTGCGAATAAAGTGTTTTGAAAGTTGTGTTGCAGGTTCTTGTGTTTTTTGCAAGAAGGAAGTTGCTGTAAGTAAAGCATAAATTGTGATAACAAAACCTGACGCACTGAGCCTGAAATTTATCATAATTTAAGAGAAGAGAACAATAGGAAAAATTTGCCCTCCTAATCACAACTTCCCCAGACTAATGGTATGAAAAACACATCTGACTCTCATCCTGAAGTCAGAGTCCAGATCCCCTCCCCACCCTTTTCTTTTGCAGAATGGATCTTCTCTTAACCATGTCTTAATGTAACTTTCGCTGTCTGGATAGGTTCGATTGACAAAAAGATACTGGTGTTAAATTAATTGGATTGCAGCACAGGAACAAATGGGAGGTGCTGTTCAACCGGCAAGATTGGAAGGGCGAACGGGGAAACGACGGAGAGATGGTGGGTGCGAGAGTGACAGCAATGGGGGGCGCGGTCGATAGGTTGCAAGAAATGGAAGAAAGAGTAAACGTGGTGCACATCTGAATAAGTGAGAGGCAGCAGGTGTGGGGACGAGTGAGTGAACGGTCTGAATCCAGTTGGTTGGGTGACGGTGTTTGAAGTGTTCGGCCAATTATGGAGCAGAGGAAATTCTGCGATTCGGATCAGCCTGTCAATAGCAACTGAAGGAAAAGGTGACCCAAAACCGGCATGCCTGCCTGGTTTACTGCTGGTGGTGAAGCGACGAAATTTATAAATGTCGCAATATCTGGCAGCGGTGGGATTCGAACCCACGCCCCCGAAGAGACTGGAGCCTTAATCCAGCGCCTTAGACCGCTCGGCCACGCTACTACGTTAGTGCGCTAAGGAATCTGAAACTAGTGACTGGTGATTGAAATGTGGCCTGCTCTTGTAAATAGCAGGGGAAACAAAAGGAAATTAAATTCGTGGACGGCAAACTCACTTCTGATGCAACCCACTATATCAGAAGCAGCTACCTGTTCACAAGGCAACACTAATAAATAAAAGTTTGCTGCAACACACCCATTGTAAATTTCATTCAAAATGTATCCCTGTTGTGTGTTGCAAGCAGGAAGTTGGTGTAAGTAAAGTGTGATAAAATTAAGTGCGTTTGATTGGGGTAGCAATAGAGCATTTTATTGTTGGTGTATATAAGAATGCAACTAGCAGAAGAAGGCTTACGATCAATCGACCTCTGGGTTATGGGACCAGCACGCTTCCGCTGCTACACTCTGCTGTCGGTTAGCAAACAATCCCGGCTGGTGCTTAGGTTCCGATGCCCCACAGTGCTGTGTGTTAGCGAGACAAATTTCAGCATCCAGCCTGTGTTGAAAACTATAGCACGGCCCTGAAACCGCCCAGAGACCCGGACCCCGCAGCACCCGTGTTTGCAGGCTGACATGGCTGCACGATGTCACAAGGACACTCTGTATTACGACACCGACAATGGGACACACACAAAATGACACACAGGAATCCGGAAATGGTGTTTCTGGCCACACAAATGGAGGGACAGAGAAAGACACTGAAGAAACCAAAGAGAGAGAGAGAGAGACAGACAGAGCGATTAACACGAGGCAGAGACAGAGACTGAGGGAAAACCGAGACTGCGAGAGAAACAGAGAGGGAGGTAGACAGCCAGGGAAACGGAGACTGAGATGAAGAGAGAGACTTGCATGAAGGTGCGTTCTGCTGTGCAAAGAAATTCCCTGTAGTGTAAAGATGTTCCCTGTTATATAAAATTGGTCCCTCCTGTGTAAAGATGATCGCTGCTGTGTATAGATTTTCCCTGTTGTTTAGAGATTTTGTCTGCTTTGTAAAGATGTCCGCTATTGAGTAATGTGTTTGCTGTTGTGTAAAGGTTCTCCGTGTTGTGTAACGGGCTTCCGTTTTGTGTGAAGGTATTGCCTGTTGTGTAAAGGCCAAGAGCACCATCTGGTGCTGGCGACACGGCGCTGCAGGAATGCGTTGAGAGAAAGGGTAAGGCCAAGGCTGCTCCAAGTTTGCAGCATTTGCAGCTTATGTTGGTGCGAATAAAGTGTTTTGAAAGTTGTGTTGCAGGTTCTTGTGTTTTTTGCAAGAAGGAAGTTGCTGTAAGTAAAGCATAAATTGTGATAACAAAACCTGACGCACTGAGCCTGAAATTTATCATAATTTAAGAGAAGAGAACAATAGGAAAAATTTGCCCTCCTAATCACAACTTCCCCAGACTAATGGTATGAAAAACACATCTGACTCTCATCCTGAAGTCAGAGTCCAGATCCCCTCCTCACCCTTTTCGTTTGCAGAATGGATCTTCTCTTAACCATGTCTTAATGTAACTTTCGCTGTCTGGATAGGTTCGATTGACAAAAAGATACTGGTGTTAAATTAATTGGATTGCAGCACAGGAACAAATGGGAGGTGCTGTTCAACCGGCAAGATTGGAAGGGCGAACGGGGAAAGGACGGAGAGATGGTGGGTGCGAGAGTGACAGCAATGGGGGGGGGCGCGGTCGATAGATTGCAAGAAATGGAAGAAAGAGTAAACGTGGTGTGCATCTGAATAAGTGAGAGGCAGCAGGTGTGGGGACGAGTGAGTGAACGGTCTGAATTCAGTTGGTTGGGTGACGGTGTTTGCAGTGTTCGGTGCGGGGTTCGGGCCAATTATGGAGCAGAGGAAATTCTGCGATTCGGATCAGCCTGTCAATAGCAACTGAAGGAAAAGGTGACCCAAAACCGGCATGCCTGCCTGGTTTACTGCTGGTGGTGAAGCGACGAAATTTATAAATGCCGCAATATCTGGCAGCGGTGGGATTCGAACCCACGCCCTCGAAGAGACTGGAGCCTTAATCCAGCGCCTTAGACCGCTCGGCCACACTACCACGTCAGTGCGCTAAGGAATCTGAAACTAGTGACTGGTGATTGAAATGTGGCCTGGTCTTGTAAATAGCAGGGGAAACAAAAGGAAATTAAATTCGTGGACGGCAAACTCACTTCTGATGCAACCCACTATATCAGAAGCAGCTACGTGTTCACAAGGCAACACTAATAAATAAAAGTTTGCTGCAACACACCCATTGTAAATTTCATTCAAAATTTATCCCTGTTGTGTGTTGCAAGCAGGAAGTTGGTGTAAGTAAAGTGTGATAAAATTAAGTGCGTTTGATTGGGGTAGCAATAGAGCATTTTATTGTTGGTGTATATAAGAATGCAACTAGCAGAAGAAGGCTTACGATCAATCGACCTCTGGGTTATGGGACCAGCACGCTTCCGCTGCTACACTCTGCTGTCGGTTAACAAACAATCCCGGCTGGTGCTTAGGTTCCGATGCCCCACAGTGCTGTGTGTTAGCGAGACAAATTTCAGCATCCAGCCTGTGTTGAAAACTATAGCATGGCCCTGAAACCGCCCAGAGACCCGGACCCCGCAGCGCCCGTGTTTGCAGGCTGACATGGCTGCACGATGTCACAAGGACACTCTGTATTACGACACCGACAATGGGACACACACAAAATGACACACAGGAATCCGGAAAGGGTGTTTCTGGCCACACAAATGGAGGGACAGAGAAAGACACTGAGGAAACCAAAGAGAGAGAGAGACAGACAGAGCGATTAACACGAGGCAGAGACAGAGACTGAGGGAAAACCGAGACTGCGACAGAAACAGAGAGGGAGGTAGACAGCCAGGGAAACGGAGACTGAGATGAAAAGAGAGACTTGCATGATGGTGCGTTCTGCTGTGCAAAGAAATTCCCTGTAGTGTAAAGATGTTCCCTGTTATATAAAATTGTTCCCTCCTGTGTAAAGATGATCGCTGCTGATTATAGATTTTCCCTGTTGTTTAGAGATTTTGTCTGCTTTGTAAAGATGTCCGCTATTGAGCAATGTGTTTCCTGTTGTGTAAAGGTTCTCCGTGTTGTGTAACGGGGTTCCGTTTTGTGTGAAGGTATTGCCTGTTGGGTAAAGGCCAAGAGCACCATCTGGTGCTGGCGACACGGCGCTGCAGGAATGCGTTGAGAGAAAGGGGAAGGCCAAGGCTGCTCCAAGTTTGAAGCATTTGCAGCTTGTGTTGGTGCGAATAAAGTGTTTTGAAAGTTGTGTTGCAGGTTCTTGTGTTTTTTGCAAGAAGGAAGTTGCTGTAAGTAAAGCATAAATTGTGATAACAAAACCTGACGCACTGAGCCTGAAATTTATCATAATTTAAGAGAAGAGAACAATAGGAAAAATTTGCCCTCCTAATCACAACTTCCCCAGACTAATGGTATGAAAAACACATCTGACTCTCATCCTGAAGTCAGAGTCCAGATCCCCTCCCCACCCTTTTCGTTTGCAGAATGGATCTTCTCTTAACCATGTCTTAATGTAACTTTCGCTGTCTGGATAGGTTCGATTGACAAAAAGATACTGGTGTTAAATTAATTGGATTGCAGCACAGGAACAAATGGGAGGTGCTGTTCAACCGGCAAGATTGGAAGGGCGAACGGGGAAACGACGGAGAGATGGTGGGTGCGAGAGTGACAGCGATGGGGGGCGCGGTCGATAGATTGCAAGAAATGGAAGAAAGAGTAAACGTGGTGTACATCTGAATAAGTGAGAGGCAGCAGGTGTGGGGACGAGTGAGTGAACGGTCTGAATTCAGTTGGTTGGGTGACGGTGTTTGTAGTGTTCGGTGCGGGGTTCGGGCCAATTATGGAGCAGAGGAAATTCTGCGATTCGGATCAGCCTGTCAATAGCAACTGAAGGAAAAGGTGACCCAAAACCGGCATGCCTGCCTGGTTTACTGCTGGTGGTGAAGCGACGAAATTTATAAATGTCGCAATATCTGGCAGCGGTGGGATTCGAACCCACGCCCCCGAAGAGACTGGAGCCTTAGTCCAGCGCCTTAGACCGCTCGGCCACGCTACCACGTCAGTGCGCTAAGGAATCTGAAACTAGTGACTGGTGATTGAAATGTGGCCTGGTCTTGTAAATAGCAGGGGAAACAAAAGGAAATTAAATTCGTGGACGGCAAACTCACTTCTGATGCAACCCACTCTATCAGAAGCAGCTACGTGTTCACAAGGCAACACTAATAAATAAAAGTTTGCTGCAACACACCCATTGCAAATTTCATTCAAAATGTATCCCTGTTGTGTGTTGCAAGCAGGAAGTTGGTGTAAGTAAAGTGTGATAAAATTAAGTGCGTTTGATTGGGGTAGCAATAGAGCATTTTATTGTTGGTGTATATAAGAATGCAACTAGCAGAAGAAGGCTTACGATCAATCGACCTCTGGGTTATGGGACCAGCACGCTTCCGCTGCTACACTCTGCTGTCGGTTAACAAACAATCCCGGCTGGTGCTTAGGTTCCGATGCCCCACAGTGCTGTGTGTTAGCGAGACAAATTTCAGCATCCAGCCTGTGTTGAAAACTATAGCATGGCCCTGAAACCGCCCAGAGACCCGGACCCCGCAGCGCCCGTGTTTGCAGGCTGACATGGCTGCACGATGTCACAAGGACACTCTGTATTACGACACCGACAATGGGACACACACAAAATGACACACAGGAATCCGGAAAGGGTGTTTCTGGCCACACAAATGGAGGGACAGAGAAAGACACTGAGGAAACCAAAGAGAGAGAGAGACAGACAGAGCGATTAACACGAGGCAGAGACAGAGACTGAGGGAAAACCGAGACTGCGACAGAAACAGAGAGGGAGGTAGACAGCCAGGGAAACGGAGACTGAGATGAAAAGAGAGACTTGCATGATGGTGCGTTCTGCTGTGCAAAGAAATTCCCTGTAGTGTAAAGATGTTCCCTGTTATATAAAATTGTTCCCTCCTGTGTAAAGATGATCGCTGCTGATTATAGATTTTCCCTGTTGTTTAGAGATTTTGTCTGCTTTGTAAAGATGTCCGCTATTGAGCAATGTGTTTCCTGTTGTGTAAAGGTTCTCCGTGTTGTGTAACGGGGTTCCGTTTTGTGTGAAGGTATTGCCTGTTGGGTAAAGGCCAAGAGCACCATCTGGTGCTGGCGACACGGCGCTGCAGGAATGCGTTGAGAGAAAGGGGAAGGCCAAGGCTGCTCCAAGTTTGAAGCATTTGCAGCTTGTGTTGGTGCGAATAAAGTGTTTTGAAAGTTGTGTTGCAGGTTCTTGTGTTTTTTGCAAGAAGGAAGTTGCTGTAAGTAAAGCATAAATTGTGATAACAAAACCTGACGCACTGAGCCTGAAATTTATCATAATTTAAGAGAAGAGAACAATAGGAAAAATTTGCCCTCCTAATCACAACTTCCCCAGACTAATGGTATGAAAAACACATCTGACTCTCATCCTGAAGTCAGAGTCCAGATCCCCTCCCCACCCTTTTCGTTTGCAGAATGGATCTTCTCTTAACCATGTCTTAATGTAACTTTCGCTGTCTGGATAGGTTCGATTGACAAAAAGATACTGGTGTTAAATTAATTGGATTGCAGCACAGGAACAAATGGGAGGTGCTGTTCAACCGGCAAGATTGGAAGGGCGAACGGGGAAACGACGGAGAGATGGTGGGTGCGAGAGTGACAGCGATGGGGGGCGCGGTCGATAGATTGCAAGAAATGGAAGAAAGAGTAAACGTGGTGTACATCTGAATAAGTGAGAGGCAGCAGGTGTGGGGACGAGTGAGTGAACGGTCTGAATTCAGTTGGTTGGGTGACGGTGTTTGTAGTGTTCGGTGCGGGGTTCGGGCCAATTATGGAGCAGAGGAAATTCTGCGATTCGGATCAGCCTGTCAATAGCAACTGAAGGAAAAGGTGACCCAAAACCGGCATGCCTGCCTGGTTTACTGCTGGTGGTGAAGCGACGAAATTTATAAATGTCGCAATATCTGGCAGCGGTGGGATTCGAACCCACGCCCCCGAAGAGACTGGAGCCTTAGTCCAGCGCCTTAGACCGCTCGGCCACGCTACCACGTCAGTGCGCTAAGGAATCTGAAACTAGTGACTGGTGATTGAAATGTGGCCTGGTCTTGTAAATAGCAGGGGAAACAAAAGGAAATTAAATTCGTGGACGGCAAACTCACTTCTGATGCAACCCACTCTATCAGAAGCAGCTACGTGTTCACAAGGCAACACTAATAAATAAAAGTTTGCTGCAACACACCCATTGCAAATTTCATTCAAAATGTATCCCTGTTGTGTGTTGCAAGCAGGAAGTTGGTGTAAGTAAAGTGTGATAAAATTAAGTGCGTTTGATTGGGGTAGCAATAGAGCATTTTATTGTTGGTGTATATAAGAATGCAACTAGCAGAAGAAGGCTTACGATCAATCGACCTCTGGGTTATGGGACCAGCACGCTTCCGCTGCTACACTCTGCTGTCGGTTAACAAACAATCCCGGCTGGTGCTTAGGTTCCGATGCCCCACAGTGCTGTGTGTTAGCGAGACAAATTTCAGCATCCAGCCTGTGTTGAAAACTATAGCATGGCCCTGAAACCGCCCAGAGACCCGGACCCCGCAGCGCCCGTGTTTGCAGGCTGACATGGCTGCACGATGTCACAAGGACACTCTGTATTACGACACCGACAATGGGACACACACAAAATGACACACAGGAATCCGGAAAGGGTGTTTCTGGCCACACAAATGGAGGGACAGAGAAAGACACTGAGGAAACCAAAGAGAGAGAGAGACAGACAGAGCGATTAACACGAGGCAGAGACAGAGACTGAGGGAAAACCGAGACTGCGACAGAAACAGAGAGGGAGGTAGACAGCCAGGGAAACGGAGACTGAGATGAAAAGAGAGACTTGCATGATGGTGCGTTCTGCTGTGCAAAGAAATTCCCTGTAGTGTAAAGATGTTCCCTGTTATATAAAATTGTTCCCTCCTGTGTAAAGATGATCGCTGCTGATTATAGATTTTCCCTGTTGTTTAGAGATTTTGTCTGCTTTGTAAAGATGTCCGCTATTGAGCAATGTGTTTCCTGTTGTGTAAAGGTTCTCCGTGTTGTGTAACGGGGTTCCGTTTTGTGTGAAGGTATTGCCTGTTGGGTAAAGGCCAAGAGCACCATCTGGTGCTGGCGACACGGCGCTGCAGGAATGCGTTGAGAGAAAGGGGAAGGCCAAGGCTGCTCCAAGTTTGAAGCATTTGCAGCTTGTGTTGGTGCGAATAAAGTGTTTTGAAAGTTGTGTTGCAGGTTCTTGTGTTTTTTGCAAGAAGGAAGTTGCTGTAAGTAAAGCATAAATTGTGATAACAAAACCTGACGCACTGAGCCTGAAATTTATCATAATTTAAGAGAAGAGAACAATAGGAAAAATTTGCCCTCCTAATCACAACTTCCCCAGACTAATGGTATGAAAAACACATCTGACTCTCATCCTGAAGTCAGAGTCCAGATCCCCTCCCCACCCTTTTCGTTTGCAGAATGGATCTTCTCTTAACCATGTCTTAATGTAACTTTCGCTGTCTGGATAGGTTCGATTGACAAAAAGATACTGGTGTTAAATTAATTGGATTGCAGCACAGGAACAAATGGGAGGTGCTGTTCAACCGGCAAGATTGGAAGGGCGAACGGGGAAACGACGGAGAGATGGTGGGTGCGAGAGTGACAGCGATGGGGGGCGCGGTCGATAGATTGCAAGAAATGGAAGAAAGAGTAAACGTGGTGCACATCTGAATAAGTGAGAGGCAGCAGGTGTGGGGACGAGTGAGTGAACGGTCTGAATTCAGTTGGTTGGGTGACGGTGTTTGTAGTGTTCGGTGCGGGGTTCGGGCCAATTATGGAGCAGAGGAAATTCTGCGATTCGGATCAGCCTGTCAATAGCAACTGAAGGAAAAGGTGACCCAAAACCGGCATGCCTGCCTGGTTTACTGCTGGTGGTGAAGCGACGAAATTTATAAATGTCGCAATATCTGGCAGCGGTGGGATTCGAACCCACGCCCCCGAAGAGACTGGAGCCTTAATCCAGCGCCTTAGACCGCTCGGCCACGCTACCACGTCAGTGCGCTAAGGAATCTGAAACTAGTGACTGGTGATTGAAATGTGGCCTGGTCTTGTAAATAGCAGGGGAAACAAAAGGAAATTAAATTCGTGGACGGCAAACTCACTTCTGATGCAACCCACTCTATCAGAAGCAGCTACGTGTTCACAAGGCAACACTAATAAATAAAAGTTTGCTGCAACACACCCATTGCAAATTTCATTCAAAATGTATCCCTGTTGTGTGTTGCAAGCAGGAAGTTGGTGTAAGTAAAGTGTGATAAAATTAAGTGCGTTTGATTGGGGTAGCAATAGAGCATTTTATTGTTGGTGTATATAAGAATGCAACTAGCAGAAGAAGGCTTACGATCAATCGACCTCTGGGTTATGGGACCAGCACGCTTCCGCTGCTACACTCTGCTGTCGGTTAACAAACAATCCCGGCTGGTGCTTAGGTTCCGATGCCCCACAGTGCTGTGTGTTAGCGAGACAAATTTCAGCATCCAGCCTGTGTTGAAAACTATAGCATGGCCCTGAAACCGCCCAGAGACCCGGACCCCGCAGCGCCCGTGTTTGCAGGCTGACATGGCTGCACGATGTCACAAGGACACTCTGTATTACGACACCGACAATGGGACACACACAAAATGACACACAGGAATCCGGAAAGGGTGTTTCTGGCCACACAAATGGAGGGACAGAGAAAGACACTGAGGAAACCAAAGAGAGAGAGAGACAGACAGAGCGATTAACACGAGGCAGAGACAGAGACTGAGGGAAAACCGAGACTGCGACAGAAACAGAGAGGGAGGTAGACAGCCAGGGAAACGGAGACTGAGATGAAAAGAGAGACTTGCATGATGGTGCGTTCTGCTGTGCAAAGAAATTCCCTGTAGTGTAAAGATGTTCCCTGTTATATAAAATTGTTCCCTCCTGTGTAAAGATGATCGCTGCTGATTATAGATTTTCCCTGTTGTTTAGAGATTTTGTCTGCTTTGTAAAGATGTCCGCTATTGAGCAATGTGTTTCCTGTTGTGTAAAGGTTCTCCGTGTTGTGTAACGGGGTTCCGTTTTGTGTGAAGGTATTGCCTGTTGGGTAAAGGCCAAGAGCACCATCTGGTGCTGGCGACACGGCGCTGCAGGAATGCGTTGAGAGAAAGGGGAAGGCCAAGGCTGCTCCAAGTTTGAAGCATTTGCAGCTTGTGTTGGTGCGAATAAAGTGTTTTGAAAGTTGTGTTGCAGGTTCTTGTGTTTTTTGCAAGAAGGAAGTTGCTGTAAGTAAAGCATAAATTGTGATAACAAAACCTGACGCACTGAGCCTGAAATTTATCATAATTTAAGAGAAGAGAACAATAGGAAAAATTTGCCCTCCTAATCACAACTTCCCCAGACTAATGGTATGAAAAACACATCTGACTCTCATCCTGAAGTCAGAGTCCAGATCCCCTCCCCACCCTTTTCGTTTGCAGAATGGATCTTCTCTTAACCATGTCTTAATGTAACTTTCGCTGTCTGGATAGGTTCGATTGACAAAAAGATACTGGTGTTAAATTAATTGGATTGCAGCACAGGAACAAATGGGAGGTGCTGTTCAACCGGCAAGATTGGAAGGGCGAACGGGGAAACGACGGAGAGATGGTGGGTGCGAGAGTGACAGCGATGGGGGGCGCGGTCGATAGATTGCAAGAAATGGAAGAAAGAGTAAACGTGGTGTACATCTGAATAAGTGAGAGGCAGCAGGTGTGGGGACGAGTGAGTGAACGGTCTGAATTCAGTTGGTTGGGTGACGGTGTTTGCAGTGTTCGGTGCGGGGTTCAGGCCAATTATGGAGCAGAGGAAATTCTGCGATTCGGATCAGCCTGTCAATAGCAACTGAAGGAAAAGGTGACCCAAAACCGGCATGCCTGCCTGGTTTACTGCTGGTGGTGAAGCGACGAAATTTATAAATGTCGCAATATCTGGCAGCGGTGGGATTCGAACCCACGCCCCCGAAAAGACTGGAGCCTTAATCCAGCGCCTTAGACCGCTCGGCCACGCTACCACGTCAGTGCGCTAAGGAATCTGAAACTAGTGACTGGTGATTGAAATGTGGCCTGGTCTTGTAAATAGCAGGGGAAACAAAAGGAAATTAAATTCGTGGACGGCAAACTCACTTCTGATGCAACCCACTCTATCAGAAGCAGCTACGTGTTCACAAGGCAACACTAATAAATAAAAGTTTGCTGCAACACACCCATTGCAAATTTCATTCAAAATGTATCCCTGTTGTGTGTTGCAAGCAGGAAGTTGGTGTAAGTAAAGTGTGATAAAATTAAGTGCGTTTGATTGGGGTAGCAATAGAGCATTTTATTGTTGGTGTATATAAGAATGCAACTAGCAGAAGAAGGCTTACGATCAATCGACCTCTGGGTTATGGGACCAGCACGCTTCCGCTGCTACACTCTGCTGTCGGTTAACAAACAATCCCGGCTGGTGCTTAGGTTCCGATGCCCCACAGTGCTGTGTGTTAGCGAGACAAATTTCAGCATCCAGCCTGTGTTGAAAACTATAGCATGGCCCTGAAACCGCCCAGAGACCCGGACCCCGCAGCACCCGTGTTTGCAGGCTGACATGGCTGCACGATGTCACAAGGACACTCTGTATTACGACACGGACAATGGGACACACACAAAATGACACACAGGAATCCGGAAAGGGTGTTTCTGGCCACACAAATGGAGGGACAGAGAAAGACAGTGAAGAAACCAAAGAGAGAGAGAGACAGACAGAGCGATTAACACGAGGCAGAGACAGAGACTGAGGGAAAACCGAGACTGCGAGAGAAACAGAGAGGGAGGTAGACAGCCAGGGAAACGGAGACTGAGATGAAGAGAGAGACTTGCATGAAGGTGCGTTCTGCTGTGCAAAGAAATTCCCTGTAGTGTAAAGATGTACCCTGTTATATAAAATTGTTCCCTCCTGTGTAAAGATGATCGCTGCTGATTATAGATTTTCCCTGTTGTTTAGAGATTTTGTCTGCTTTGTAAAGATGTCCGCTATTGAGCAATGTGTTTCCTGTTGTGTAAAGGTTCTCCGTGTTGTGTAACGGGGTTCCGTTTTGTGTGAAGGTATTGCCTGTTGGGTAAAGGCCAAGAGCACCATCTGGTGCTGGCGACACGGCGCTGCAGGAATGCGTTGAGAGAAAGGGGAAGGCCAAGGCTGCTCCAAGTTTGAAGCATTTGCAGCTTGTGTTGGTGCGAATAAAGTGTTTTGAAAGTTGTGTTGCAGGTTCTTGTGTTTTTTGCAAGAAGGAAGTTGCTGTAAGTAAAGCATAAATTGTGATAACAAAACCTGACGCACTGAGCCTGAAATTTATCATAATTTAAGAGAAGAGAACAATAGGAAAAATTTGCCCTCCTAATCACAACTTCCCCAGACTAATGGTATGAAAAACACATCTGACTCTCATCCTGAAGTCAGAGTCCAGATCCCCTCCCCACCCTTTTCGTTTGCAGAATGGATCTTCTCTTAACCATGTCTTAATGTAACTTTCGCTGTCTGGATAGGTTCGATTGACAAAAAGATACTGGTGTTAAATTAATTGGATTGCAGCACAGGAACAAATGGGAGGTGCTGTTCAACCGGCAAGATTGGAAGGGCGAACGGGGAAACGACGGAGAGATGGTGGGTGCGAGAGTGACAGCAATGGGGGGGCGCGGTCGATAGATTGCAAGAAATGGAAGAAAGAGTAAACGTGGTGTACATCTGAATAAGTGAGAGGCAGCAGGTGTGGGGACGAGTGAGTGAACGGTCTGAATCCAGTTGGTTGGGTGACGGTGTTTGTAGTGTTCGGTGCGGGGTTCAGGCCAATTTATGGAGCACAGGAAATTCTGCGATTCGGATCAGCCTGTCAATAGCAAGTGAAGGAAAAGGTGACCCAAAACCGGCATGCCTGCCTGGTTTACTGCTGGTGGTGAAGCGACGAAATTTATAAATGTCGCAATATCTGGCAGCGGTGGGATTCGAACCCACGCCCCCGAAGAGACTGGAGCCTTAATCCAGCGCCTTAGACCGCTCGGCCACGCTACCACGTCAGTGCGCTAAGGAATCTGAAACTAGTGACTGGTGATTGAAATGTGGCCTGGTCTTGTAAATAGCAGGGGAAACAAAAGGAAATTAAATTCGTGGACGGCAAACTCACTTCTGATGCAACCCACTATATCAGAAGCAGCTACGTGTTCACAAGGCAACGCTAATAAATAAAAGTTTGCTGCAACACACCCATTGTAAATTTCATTCAAAATTTATCCCTGTTGTGTGTTGCAAGCAGGAAGTTGGTGTAAGTAAAGTGTGATAAAATTAAGTGCGTTTGATTGGGGTAGCAATAAAGCATTTTATTGTTGGTGTATATAAGAATGCAACTAGCAGAAGAAGGCTTACGATCAATCGACCTCTGGGTTATGGGACCAGCACGCTTCCGCTGCTACACTCTGCTGTCGGTTAGCAAACAATCCCGGCTGGTGCTTAGGTTCCGATGCCCCACAGTGCTGTGTGTTAGCGAGACAAATTTCAGCATCCAGCCTGTGTTGAAAACTATAGCATGGCCCTGAAACCGCCCAGAGACCCGGACCCCGCAGCACCCGTGTTTGCAGGCTGACATGGCTGCACGATGTCACAAGGACACTCTGTATTACGACACCGACAATGGGACACACACAAAATGACACACAGGAATCCGGAAAGGGTGTTTCTGGCCACACAAATGGAGGGACAGAGAAAGACACTGAAGAAACCAAAGAGAGAGAGAGAGAGACAGACAGAGCGATTAACACGAGGCAGAGACAGAGACTGAGGGAAAACCGAGACTGCGAGAGAAACAGAGAGGGAGGTAGACAGCCAGGGAAACGGAGACTGAGATGAAGAGAGAGACTTGCATGAAGGTGCGTTCTGCTGTGCAAAGAAATTCCCTGTAGTGTAAAGATGTTCCCTGTTATATAAAATTGTTCCCTCCTGTGTAAAGATGATCGCTGCTGATTATAGATTTTCCCTGTTGTTTAGAGATTTTGTCTGCTTTGTAAAGATGTCCGCTATTGAGCAATGTGTTTCCTGTTGTGTAAAGGTTCTCCGTGTTGTGTAACGGGGTTCCGTTTTGTGTGAAGGTATTGCCTGTTGGGTAAAGGCCAAGAGCACCATCTGGTGCTGGCGACACGGCGCTGCAGGAATGCGTTGAGAGAAAGGGGAAGGCCAAGGCTGCTCCAAGTTTGAAGCATTTGCAGCTTGTGTTGGTGCGAATAAAGTGTTTTGAAAGTTGTGTTGCAGGTTCTTGTGTTTTTTGCAAGAAGGAAGTTGCTGTAAGTAAAGCATAAATTGCGATAACAAAACCTGACGCACTGAGCCTGAAATTTATCATAATTTAAGAGAAGAGAACAATAGGAAAAATTAGCCCTCCTAATCACAACTTCCCCAGACTAATGGTATGAAAAACACATCTGACTCTCATCCTGAAGTCAGAGTCCAGATCCCCTCCCCACCCTTTTCTTTTGCAGAATGGATCTTCTCTTAACCATGTCTTAATGTAACTTTCGCTGTCTGGATAGGTTCGATTGAAAAAAAGATACTCGTGTTAAATTAATCGGATTGGAGCACAGGAGCAAATGGGAGGGGCTGTTCAACCGGCAAGTTTGGAAGGGCGAACGGGGAAACGACGGAGAGATGACAGCAATGGGGGGCGCGGTCGATAGATTGCAAGAAATGGAAGAAAGAGTAAACGTGGTGTACATCTGAATAAGTGAGAGGCAGCAGGTGTGGGGACGAGTGAGTGAACGGTCTGAATTCAGTTGGTTTGGTGAAGGTGTTTGTAGTGTTCGGTGCGGGGTTCAGGCCAATTATGGAGCAGAGGAAATTCTGCGATTCGGATTAGCCTGTCAATAGCAACTGAAGGAAAATGTGACCCAAAACCGGCATGCCTGCCTGGTTTACTGCTGGTGTTGAAGCGACGAAATTTATAAATGTCGCAATAAATGGCAGCGGTGGTATTCGAACCCTCGCCCCCGAAGAGACTGGAGCCTTAATCCAGCGCCTTAGACCGCTCGGCCACGCTACCACGTCAGTGCGCTAAGGAATCTGAAACTAGTGACTGGTGATTGAAATGTGGCCTGGTCTTGTAAATAGCAGGGGAAACAAAAGGAAATTAAATTCGTGGACGGCAAACTCACTTCTGATGCAACCCACTATATCAGAAGCAGCTACGTGTTCACAAGGCAACACTAATAAATAAAAGTTTGCTGCAACACACCCATTGTAAATTTCATTCAAAATTTATCCCTGTTGTGTGTTGCAAGCAGGAAGTTGGTGTAAGTAAAGTGTGATAAAATTAAGTGCGTTGGATTGGGGTAGCAATAGAGCATTTTATTGTTGGTGTATATAAGAATGCAACTAGCAGAAGAAGGCTTACGATCAATCGACCTCTAGGTTATGGGACCAGCACGCTTCCGCTGCTACACTCTGCTGTCGGTTAGCAAACAATCCCGGCTGGTGCTTAGGTTCCGATGCCCCACAGTGCTGTGTGTTAGCGAGACAAATTTCAGCATCCAGCCTGTGTTGAAAACTATAGCATGGCCCTGAAACCGCCCAGAGACCCGGACCCCGCAGCACCCGTGTTTGCAGGCTGACATGGCTGCACGATGTCACAAGGACACTCTGTATTACGACACCGACAATGGGACACACACAAAATGACACACAGGAGTCCGGAAAGGGTGTTTCTGGCCACACAAATGGAGGGACAGAGAAAGACACTGAAGAAACCAAAGAGAGAGAGAGACAGACAGAGCGATTAACACGAGGCAGAGAGAGAGACTGAGGGAAGACCGAGACTGCGAGAGAAACAGAGAGGGAGGTAGACAGCCAGGCAAACGGAGACTGAGATGAAGAGAGAGACTTGCATGAAGGTGCGTTCTGCTGTGCAAAGAAATTCCCTGTAGTGTAAAGATGTTCCCTGTTATATAAAATTGTTCCCTCCTGTGTAAAGATGATCGCTGCTGATTATAGATTTTCCCTGTTGTTTAGAGATTTTGTCTGCTTTGTAAAGATGTCCGCTATTGAGTAATGTGTTTGCTGTTGTGTAAAGGTTCTCCGTGTTGTGTAACGGGGTTCCGTTTTGTGTGAAGGTATTGCCTGTTGGGTAAAGGCCAACAGCACCATCTGGTGCTGACGACACGGCGCTGCAGGAATGCGTTGAGAGAAAGGGGAAGGCCAAGGCTGCTCCAAGTTTGCAGCATTTGCAGCTTATGTTGGTGCGAATAAAGTGTTTTGAAAGTTGTGTTGCAGGTTCTTGTGTTTTTTGCAAGAAGGAAGTTGCTGTAAGTAAAGCATAAATTGTGATAACAAAACCTGACGCACTGAGCCTGAAATTTATCATAATTTAAGAGAAGAGAACAATAGGAAAAATTTGCCCTCCTAATCACAACTTCCCCAGACTAATGGTATGAAAAACACATCTGACTCTCATCCTGAAGTCAGAGTCCAGATCCCCTCCCCACCCTTTTCGTTTGCAGAATGGATCTTCTCTTAACCATGTCTTAATGTAACTTTCGCTGTCTGGATAGGTTCGATTGACAAAAAGATACTGGTGTTAAATTAATTGGATTGCAGCACAGGAACAAATGGGAGGTGCTGTTCAACCGGCAAGATTGGAAGGGCGAACGGGGAAACGACGGAGAGATGGTGGGTGCGAGAGTGACAGCGATGGGGGGCGCGGTCGATAGATTGCAAGAAATGGAAGAAAGAGTAAACGTGGTGTACATCTGAATAAGTGAGAGGCAGCAGGTGTGGGGACGAGTGAGTGAACGGTCTGAATTCAGTTGGTTTGGTGATGGTGTTTGCAGTGTTCGGTGCGGGGTTCGGGCCAATTATGGAGCAGAGGAAATTCTGCGATTCGGATCAGCCTGTCAATAGCAACTGAAGGAAAAGGTGACCCAAAACCGGCATGCCTGCCTGGTTTACTGCTGGTGGTGAAGCGACGAAATTTATAAATGTCGCAATATCTGGCAGCGGTGGGATTCGAACCCACGCCCCCGAAGAGACTGGAGCCTTAATCCAGCGCCTTAGACCGCTCGGCCACGCTACCACGTCAGTGCGCTAAGGAATCTGAAACTAGTGACTGGTGATTGAAATGTGGCCTGGTCTTGTAAATAGCAGGGGAAACAAAAGGAAATTAAATTCGTGGACGGCAAACTCACTTCTGATGCAACCCACTCTATCAGAAGCAGCTACGTGTTCACAAGGCAACACTAATAAATAAAAGTTTGCTGCAACACACCCATTGCAAATTTCATTCAAAATGTATCCCTGTTGTGTGTTGCAAGCAGGAAGTTGGTGTAAGTAAAGTGTGATAAAATTAAGTGCGTTTGATTGGGGTAGCAATAGAGCATTTTATTGTTGGTGTATATAAGAATGCAACTAGCAGAAGAAGGCTTACGATCAATCGACCTCTGGGTTATGGGACCAGCACGCTTCCGCTGCTACACTCTGCTGTCGGTTAACAAACAATCCCGGCTGGTGCTTAGGTTCCGATGCCCCACAGTGCTGTGTGTTAGCGAGACAAATTTCAGCATCCAGCCTGTGTTGAAAACTATAGCATGGCCCTGAAACCGCCCAGAGACCCGGACCCCGCAGCACCCGTGTTTGCAGGCTGACATGGCTGCACGATGTCACAAGGACACTCTGTATTACGACACGGACAATGGGACACACACAAAATGACACACAGGAATCCGGAAAGGGTGTTTCTGGCCACACAAATGGAGGGACAGAGAAAGACAGTGAAGAAACCAAAGAGAGAGAGAGACAGACAGAGCGATTAACACGAGGCAGAGACAGAGACTGAGGGAAAACCGAGACTGCGAGAGAAACAGAGAGGGAGGTAGACAGCCAGGGAAACGGAGACTGAGATGAAGAGAGAGACTTGCATGAAGGTGCGTTCTGCTGTGCAAAGAAATTCCCTGTAGTGTAAAGATGTACCCTGTTATATAAAATTGTTCCCTCCTGTGTAAAGATGATCGCTGCTGATTATAGATTTTCCCTGTTGTTTAGAGATTTTGTCTGCTTTGTAAAGATGTCCGCTATTGAGCAATGTGTTTCCTGTTGTGTAAAGGTTCTCCGTGTTGTGTAACGGGGTTCCGTTTTGTGTGAAGGTATTGCCTGTTGGGTAAAGGCCAAGAGCACCATCTGGTGCTGGCGACACGGCGCTGCAGGAATGCGTTGAGAGAAAGGGGAAGGCCAAGGCTGCTCCAAGTTTGAAGCATTTGCAGCTTGTGTTGGTGCGAATAAAGTGTTTTGAAAGTTGTGTTGCAGGTTCTTGTGTTTTTTGCAAGAAGGAAGTTGCTGTAAGTAAAGCATAAATTGTGATAACAAAACCTGACGCACTGAGCCTGAAATTTATCATAATTTAAGAGAAGAGAACAATAGGAAAAATTTGCCCTCCTAATCACAACTTCCCCAGACTAATGGTATGAAAAACACATCTGACTCTCATCCTGAAGTCAGAGTCCAGATCCCCTCCCCACCCTTTTCGTTTGCAGAATGGATCTTCTCTTAACCATGTCTTAATGTAACTTTCGCTGTCTGGATAGGTTCGATTGACAAAAAGATACTGGTGTTAAATTAATTGGATTGCAGCACAGGAACAAATGGGAGGTGCTGTTCAACCGGCAAGATTGGAAGGGCGAACGGGGAAACGACGGAGAGATGGTGGGTGCGAGAGTGACAGCAATGGGGGGGCGCGGTCGATAGATTGCAAGAAATGGAAGAAAGAGTAAACGTGGTGTACATCTGAATAAGTGAGAGGCAGCAGGTGTGGGGACGAGTGAGTGAACGGTCTGAATTCAGTTGGTTTGGTGACGGTGTTTGTAGTGTTCGGTGCGGGGTTCAGGCCAATTTATGGAGCACAGGAAATTCTGCGATTCGGATCAGCCTGTCAATAGCAAGTGAAGGAAAAGGTGACCCAAAACCGGCATGCCTGCCTGGTTTACTGCTGGTGGTGAAGCGACGAAATTTATAAATGTCGCAATATCTGGCAGCGGTGGGATTCGAACCCACGCCCCCGAAGAGACTGGAGCCTTAATCCAGCGCCTTAGACCGCTCGGCCACGCTACCACGTCAGTGCGCTAAGGAATCTGAAACTAGTGACTGGTGATTGAAATGTGGCCTGGTCTTGTAAATAGCAGGGGAAACAAAAGGAAATTAAATTCGTGGACGGCAAACTCACTTCTGATGCAACCCACTATATCAGAAGCAGCTACGTGTTCACAAGGCAACGCTAATAAATAAAAGTTTGCTGCAACACACCCATTGTAAATTTCATTCAAAATTTATCCCTGTTGTGTGTTGCAAGCAGGAAGTTGGTGTAAGTAAAGTGTGATAAAATTAAGTGCGTTTGATTGGGGTAGCAATAAAGCATTTTATTGTTGGTGTATATAAGAATGCAACTAGCAGAAGAAGGCTTACGATCAATCGACCTCTGGGTTATGGGACCAGCACGCTTCCGCTGCTACACTCTGCTGTCGGTTAGCAAACAATCCCGGCTGGTGCTTAGGTTCCGATGCCCCACAGTGCTGTGTGTTAGCGAGACAAATTTCAGCATCCAGCCTGTGTTGAAAACTATAGCATGGCCCTGAAACCGCCCAGAGACCCGGACCCCGCAGCACCCGTGTTTGCAGGCTGACATGGCTGCACGATGTCACAAGGACACTCTGTATTACGACACCGACAATGGGACACACACAAAATGACACACAGGAATCCGGAAAGGGTGTTTCTGGCCACACAAATGGAGGGACAGAGAAAGACACTGAAGAAACCAAAGAGAGAGAGAGAGAGACAGACAGAGCGATTAACACGAGGCAGAGACAGAGACTGAGGGAAAACCGAGACTGCGAGAGAAACAGAGAGGGAGGTAGACAGCCAGGGAAACGGAGACTGAGATGAAGAGAGAGACTTGCATGAAGGTGCGTTCTGCTGTGCAAAGAAATTCCCTGTAGTGTAAAGATGTTCCCTGTTATATAAAATTGTTCCCTCCTGTGTAAAGATGATCGCTGCTGATTATAGATTTTCCCTGTTGTTTAGAGATTTTGTCTGCTTTGTAAAGATGTCCGCTATTGAGCAATGTGTTTCCTGTTGTGTAAAGGTTCTCCGTGTTGTGTAACGGGGTTCCGTTTTGTGTGAAGGTATTGCCTGTTGGGTAAAGGCCAAGAGCACCATCTGGTGCTGGCGACACGGCGCTGCAGGAATGCGTTGAGAGAAAGGGGAAGGCCAAGGCTGCTCCAAGTTTGAAGCATTTGCAGCTTGTGTTGGTGCGAATAAAGTGTTTTGAAAGTTGTGTTGCAGGTTCTTGTGTTTTTTGCAAGAAGGAAGTTGCTGTAAGTAAAGCATAAATTGCGATAACAAAACCTGACGCACTGAGCCTGAAATTTATCATAATTTAAGAGAAGAGAACAATAGGAAAAATTAGCCCTCCTAATCACAACTTCCCCAGACTAATGGTATGAAAAACACATCTGACTCTCATCCTGAAGTCAGAGTCCAGATCCCCTCCCCACCCTTTTCTTTTGCAGAATGGATCTTCTCTTAACCATGTCTTAATGTAACTTTCGCTGTCTGGATAGGTTCGATTGAAAAAAAGATACTCGTGTTAAATTAATCGGATTGGAGCACAGGAGCAAATGGGAGGGGCTGTTCAACCGGCAAGTTTGGAAGGGCGAACGGGGAAACGACGGAGAGATGACAGCAATGGGGGGCGCGGTCGATAGATTGCAAGAAATGGAAGAAAGAGTAAACGTGGTGTACATCTGAATAAGTGAGAGGCAGCAGGTGTGGGGACGAGTGAGTGAACGGTCTGAATTCAGTTGGTTTGGTGAAGGTGTTTGTAGTGTTCGGTGCGGGGTTCAGGCCAATTATGGAGCAGAGGAAATTCTGCGATTCGGATTAGCCTGTCAATAGCAACTGAAGGAAAATGTGACCCAAAACCGGCATGCCTGCCTGGTTTACTGCTGGTGTTGAAGCGACGAAATTTATAAATGTCGCAATAAATGGCAGCGGTGGTATTCGAACCCTCGCCCCCGAAGAGACTGGAGCCTTAATCCAGCGCCTTAGACCGCTCGGCCACGCTACCACGTCAGTGCGCTAAGGAATCTGAAACTAGTGACTGGTGATTGAAATGTGGCCTGGTCTTGTAAATAGCAGGGGAAACAAAAGGAAATTAAATTCGTGGACGGCAAACTCACTTCTGATGCAACCCACTATATCAGAAGCAGCTACGTGTTCACAAGGCAACACTAATAAATAAAAGTTTGCTGCAACACACCCATTGTAAATTTCATTCAAAATTTATCCCTGTTGTGTGTTGCAAGCAGGAAGTTGGTGTAAGTAAAGTGTGATAAAATTAAGTGCGTTGGATTGGGGTAGCAATAGAGCATTTTATTGTTGGTGTATATAAGAATGCAACTAGCAGAAGAAGGCTTACGATCAATCGACCTCTAGGTTATGGGACCAGCACGCTTCCGCTGCTACACTCTGCTGTCGGTTAGCAAACAATCCCGGCTGGTGCTTAGGTTCCGATGCCCCACAGTGCTGTGTGTTAGCGAGACAAATTTCAGCATCCAGCCTGTGTTGAAAACTATAGCATGGCCCTGAAACCGCCCAGAGACCCGGACCCCGCAGCACCCGTGTTTGCAGGCTGACATGGCTGCACGATGTCACAAGGACACTCTGTATTACGACACCGACAATGGGACACACACAAAATGACACACAGGAGTCCGGAAAGGGTGTTTCTGGCCACACAAATGGAGGGACAGAGAAAGACAGTGAAGAAACCAAAGAGAGAGAGAGACAGACAGAGCGATTAACACGAGGCAGAGAGAGAGACTGAGGGAAGACCGAGACTGCGAGAGAAACAGAGAGGGAGGTAGACAGCCAGGCAAACGGAGACTGAGATGAAGAGAGAGACTTGCATGAAGGTGCGTTCTGCTGTGCAAAGAAATTCCCTGTAGTGTAAAGATGTTCCCTGTTATATAAAATTGTTCCCTCCTGTGTAAAGATGATCGCTGCTGATTATAGATTTTCCCTGTTGTTTAGAGATTTTGTCTGCTTTGTAAAGATGTCCGCTATTGAGTAATGTGTTTGCTGTTGTGTAAAGGTTCTCCGTGTTGTGTAACGGGGTTCCGTTTTGTGTGAAGGTATTGCCTGTTGGGTAAAGGCCAACAGCACCATCTGGTGCTGACGACACGGCGCTGCAGGAATGCGTTGAGAGAAAGGGGAAGGCCAAGGCTGCTCCAAGTTTGCAGCATTTGCAGCTTATGTTGGTGCGAATAAAGTGTTTTGAAAGTTGTGTTGCAGGTTCTTGTGTTTTTTGCAAGAAGGAAGTTGCTGTAAGTAAAGCATAAATTGTGATAACAAAACCTGACGCACTGAGCCTGAAATTTATCATAATTTAAGAGAAGAGAACAATAGGAAAAATTTGCCCTCCTAATCACAACTTCCCCAGACTAATGGTATGAAAAACACATCTGACTCTCATCCTGAAGTCAGAGTCCAGATCCCCTCCCCACCCTTTTCGTTTGCAGAATGGATCTTCTCTTAACCATGTCTTAATGTAACTTTCGCTGTCTGGATAGGTTCGATTGACAAAAAGATACTGGTGTTAAATTAATTGGATTGCAGCACAGGAACAAATGGGAGGTGCTGTTCAACCGGCAAGATTGGAAGGGCGAACGGGGAAACGACGGAGAGATGGTGGGTGCGAGAGTGACAGCGATGGGGGGCGCGGTCGATAGATTGCAAGAAATGGAAGAAAGAGTAAACGTGGTGTACATCTGAATAAGTGAGAGGCAGCAGGTGTGGGGACGAGTGAGTGAACGGTCTGAATTCAGTTGGTTTGGTGATGGTGTTTGCAGTGTTCGGTGCGGGGTTCGGGCCAATTATGGAGCAGAGGAAATTCTGCGATTCGGATCAGCCTGTCAATAGCAACTGAAGGAAAAGGTGACCCAAAACCGGCATGCCTGCCTGGTTTACTGTTGGTGGTGAAGCGACGAAATTTATAAATGTCGCAATATCTGGCAGCGGTGGGATTCGAACCCACGCCCCCGAAGAGACTGGAGCCTTAATCCAGCGCCTTAGACCGCTCGGCCACGCTACCACGTCAGTGCGCTAAGGAATCTGAAACTAGTGACTGGTGATTGAAATGTGGCCTGGTCTTGTAAATAGCAGGGGAAACAAAAGGAAATTAAATTCGTGGACGGCAAACTCACTTCTGATGCAACCCACTATATCAGAAGCAGCTACGTGTTCACAAGGCAACGCTAATAAATAAAAGTTTGCTGCAACACACCCATTGTAAATTTCATTCAAAATTTATCCCTGTTGTGTGTTGCAAGCAGGAAGTTGGTGTAAGTAAAGTGTGATAAAATTAAGTGCGTTTGATTGGGGTAGCAATAGAGCATTTTATTGTTGGTGTATATAAGAATGCAACTAGCAGAAGAAGGCTTACGATCAATCGACCTCTGGGTTATGGGACCAGCACGCTTCCGCTGCTACACTCTGCTGTCGGTTAACAAACAATCCCGGCTGGTGCTTAGGTTCCGATGCCCCACAGTGCTGTGTGTTAGCGAGACAAATTTCAGCATCCAGCCTGTGTTGAAAACTATAGCATGGCCCTGAAACCGCCCAGAGACCCGGACCCCGCAGCGCCCGTGTTTGCAGGCTGACATGGCTGCACGATGTCACAAGGACACTCTGTATTACGACACCGACAATGGGACACACACAAAATGACACACAGGAATCCGGAAAGGGTGTTTCTGGCCACACAAATGGAGGGACAGAGAAAGACACTGAGGAAACCAAAGAGAGAGAGAGACAGACAGAGCGATTAACACGAGGCAGAGACAGAGACTGAGGGAAAACCGAGACTGCGACAGAAACAGAGAGGGAGGTAGACAGCCAGGGAAACGGAGACTGAGATGAAAAGAGAGACTTGCATGATGGTGCGTTCTGCTGTGCAAAGAAATTCCCTGTAGTGTAAAGATGTTCCCTGTTATATAAAATTGTTCCCTCCTGTGTAAAGATGATCGCTGCTGATTATAGATTTTCCCTGTTGTTTAGAGATTTTGTCTGCTTTGTAAAGATGTCCGCTATTGAGTAATGTGTTTGCTGTTGTGTAAAGGTTCTCCGTGTTGTGTAACGGGGTTCCGTTTTGTGTGAAGGTATTGCCTGTTGGGTAAAGGCCAACAGCACCATCTGGTGCTGACGACACGGCGCTGCAGGAATGCGTTGAGAGAAAGGGGAAGGCCAAGGCTGCTCCAAGTTTGCAGCATTTGCAGCTTATGTTGGTGCGAATAAAGTGTTTTGAAAGTTGTGTTGCAGGTTCTTGTGTTTTTTGCAAGAAGGAAGTTGCTGTAAGTAAAGCATAAATTGTGATAACAAAACCTGACGCACTGAGCCTGAAATTTATCATAATTTAAGAGAAGAGAACAATAGGAAAAATTTGCCCTCCTAATCACAACTTCCCCAGACTAATGGTATGAAAAACACATCTGACTCTCATCCTGAAGTCAGAGTCCAGATCCCCTCCCCACCCTTTTCGTTTGCAGAATGGATCTTCTCTTAACCATGTCTTAATGTAACTTTCGCTGTCTGGATAGGTTCGATTGACAAAAAGATACTGGTGTTAAATTAATTGGATTGCAGCACAGGAACAAATGGGAGGTGCTGTTCAACCGGCAAGATTGGAAGGGCGAACGGGGAAACGACGGAGAGATGGTGGGTGCGAGAGTGACAGCGATGGGGGGCGCGGTCGATAGATTGCAAGAAATGGAAGAAAGAGTAAACGTGGTGTACATCTGAATAAGTGAGAGGCAGCAGGTGTGGGGACGAGTGAGTGAACGGTCTGAATTCAGTTGGTTTGGTGATGGTGTTTGCAGTGTTCGGTGCGGGGTTCGGGCCAATTATGGAGCAGAGGAAATTCTGCGATTCGGATCAGCCTGTCAATAGCAACTGAAGGAAAAGGTGACCCAAAACCGGCATGCCTGCCTGGTTTACTGTTGGTGGTGAAGCGACGAAATTTATAAATGTCGCAATATCTGGCAGCGGTGGGATTCGAACCCACGCCCCCGAAGAGACTGGAGCCTTAATCCAGCGCCTTAGACCGCTCGGCCACGCTACCACGTCAGTGCGCTAAGTAATCTGAAACTAGTGACTGGTGATTGAAATGTGGCCTGCTCTTGTAAATAGCAGGGGAAACGAAAGGAAATTAAATTCGTGGACGGCAAACTCACTTCTGATGCAACCCACTATATCAGAAGCAGCTACGTGTTCACAAGGCAACGCTAATAAATAAAAGTTTGCTGCAACACACCCATTGTAAATTTCATTCAAAATTTATCCCTGTTGTGTGTTGCAAGCAGGAAGTTGGTGTAAGTAAAGTGTGATAAAATTAAGTGCGTTTGATTGGGGTAGCAATAGAGCATTTTATTGTTGGTGTATATAAGAATGCAACTAGCAGAAGAAGGCTTACGATCAATCGACCTCTGGGTTATGGGACCAGCACGCTTCCGCTGCTACACTCTGCTGTCGGTTAACAAACAATCCCGGCTGGTGCTTAGGTTCCGATGCCCCACAGTGCTGTGTGTTAGCGAGACAAATTTCAGCATCCAGCCTGTGTTGAAAACTATAGCATGGCCCTGAAACCGCCCAGAGACCCGGACCCCGCAGCACCCGTGTTTGCAGGCTGACATGGCTGCACGATGTCACAAGGACACTCTGTATTACGACACCGACAATGGGACACACACAAAATGACACACAGGAATCCGGAAAGGGTGTTTCTGGCCACACAAATGGAGGGACAGAGAAAGACACTGGTGAAACAAAAGAGAGAGAGAGAGACAGACAGAGCGATTAACACGAGGCAGAGACAGAGACTGAGGGAAAACCGAGGCTGCGAGAGAAACAGAGAGGGAGGTAGACAGCCAGGGAAACGGAGACTGAGATGAAGAGAGAGACTTGCATGAAGGTGCGTTCTGCTGTGCAAAGAAATTCCCTGTAGTTCCCTGTTTCTAAAATTGTTCCCTCCTGTGTAAAGATGATCGCTGCTGATTATAGATTTTCCCTGTTGTTTAGAGATTTTGTCTGCTTTGTAAAGATGTCCGCTATTGAGTAATGTGTTTCCTGTTGTGTAAAGGTTCTCCGTGTTGTGTAACGGGCTTCCGTTTTGTGTGAAGGTATTGCCTGTTGTGTAAAGGCCAAGAGCACCATCTGGTGCTGGCGACCCGGCGCTGCAGGAATGCGTTGAGAGAAAGGGTAAGGCCAAGGCTGCTCCAAGTTTGCAGCATTTGCAGCTTATGTTGGTGCGAATAAAGTGTTTTGAAAGTTGTGTTGCAGGTTCTTGTGTTTTTTGCAAGAAGGAAGTTGCTGTAAGTAAAGCATAAATTGTGATAACAAAACCTGACGCACTGAGCCTGAAATTTATCATAATTTAAGAGAAGAGAACAATAGGAAAAATTTGCCCTCCTAATCACAACTTCCCCAGACTAATGGTATGAAAAACACATCTGACTCTCATCCTGAAGTCAGAGTCCAGATCCCCTCCCCACCCTTTTCTTTTGCAGAATGGATCTTCTCTTAACCATGTCTTAATGTAACTTTCGCTGTCTGGATAGGTTCGATTGACAAAAAGATACTGGTGTTAAATTAATTGGATTGCAGCACAGGAACAAATGGGAGGTGCTGTTGAACCGGCAAGATTGGAAGGGCGAACGGGGAAACGACGGAGAGATGGTGGGTGCGAGAGTGACAGCAATGGGGGGCGCGGTCGATAGATTGCAAGAAATGGAAGAAAGAGTAAACGTGGTGTGCATCTGAATAAGTGAGAGGCAGCAGGTGTGGGGACGAGTGAGTGAACGGTCTGAATTCAGTTGGTTGGGTGATGGTGTTTGTAGTGTTCGGTGCGGGGTTCGGGCCAATTATGGAGCAGAGGAAATTCTGCGATTCGGATCAGCCTGTCAATAGCAACTGAAGGAAAAGGTGACCCAAAACCGGCACGCCTGCCTGGTTTACTGCTGGTGGTGAAGCGACGAAATTTATAAATGTCGCAATATCTGGCAGCGGTGGGATTCGAACCCACGCCCCCGAAGAGACTGGAGCCTTAATCCAGCGCCTTAGACCGCTCGGCCACGCTACCACGTCAGTGCGCTAAGGAATCTGAAACTAGTGACTGGTGATTGAAATGTGGCCTGGTCTTGTAAATAGCAGGGCAAACAAACGGAAATTAAATTCGTGGACGGCAAACTCACTTCTGATGCAACCCACTATATCAGGAGAAGCTACGTGTTCACAAGGCAACACTAATGAATAAAAGTTTGCTGCAACACACCCATTGTAAATTTCATTCAAAATTTATCCCTCTTGTGTGTTGGAAGCAGGAAGTTGGTGTAAGTAAAGTGTGATAAAATTAAGTGCGTTGGATTGGGGTAGCAATAGAGCATTTTATTGTTGGTGTATATAAGAATGCAACTAGCAGAAGAAGGCTTACGATCAATCGACCTCTGGGTTATGGGACCAGCACGCTTCCGCTGCTACACTCTGCTGTCGGTCAGCAAACAATCCCGGCTGGTGCTTAGGTTCCGATGCCCCACAGTGCTGTGTGTTAGCGAGACAAATTTCAGCATCCAGCCTGTGTTGAAAACTATAGCATGGCCCTGAAACCGCCCAGAGACCCGGACCCCGCAGCACCCGTGTTTGCAGGCTGACATGGCTGCACGATGTCACAAGGACACTCTGTATTACGACACCGACAATGGGACACACACAAAATGACACACAGGAATCCGGAAAGGGTGTTTCTGGCCACACAAATGGAGGGACAGAGAAAGACACTGGTGAAACAAAAGAGAGAGAGAGAGACAGACAGAGCGATTAACACGAGGCAGAGACAGAGACTGAGGGAAAACCGAGGCTGCGAGAGAAACAGAGAGGGAGGTAGACAGCCAGGGAAACGGAGACTGAGATGAAGAGAGAGACTTGCATGAAGGTGCGTTCTGCTGTGCAAAGAAATTCCCTGTAGTTCCCTGTTTCTAAAATTGTTCCCTCCTGTGTAAAGATGATCGCTGCTGATTATAGATTTTCCCTGTTGTTTAGAGATTTTGTCTGCTTTGTAAAGATGTCCGCTATTGAGTAATGTGTTTCCTGTTGTGTAAAGGTTCTCCGTGTTGTGTAACGGGCTTCCGTTTTGTGTGAAGGTATTGCCTGTTGTGTAAAGGCCAAGAGCACCATCTGGTGCTGGCGACCCGGCGCTGCAGGAATGCGTTGAGAGAAAGGGTAAGGCCAAGGCTGCTCCAAGTTTGCAGCATTTGCAGCTTATGTTGGTGCGAATAAAGTGTTTTGAAAGTTGTGTTGCAGGTTCTTGTGTTTTTTGCAAGAAGGAAGTTGCTGTAAGTAAAGCATAAATTGTGATAACAAAACCTGACGCACTGAGCCTGAAATTTATCATAATTTAAGAGAAGAGAACAATAGGAAAAATTTGCCCTCCTAATCACAACTTCCCCAGACTAATGGTATGAAAAACACATCTGACTCTCATCCTGAAGTCAGAGTCCAGATCCCCTCCCCACCCTTTTCTTTTGCAGAATGGATCTTCTCTTAACCATGTCTTAATGTAACTTTCGCTGTCTGGATAGGTTCGATTGACAAAAAGATACTGGTGTTAAATTAATTGGATTGCAGCACAGGAACAAATGGGAGGTGCTGTTGAACCGGCAAGATTGGAAGGGCGAACGGGGAAACGACGGAGAGATGGTGGGTGCGAGAGTGACAGCAATGGGGGGCGCGGTCGATAGATTGCAAGAAATGGAAGAAAGAGTAAACGTGGTGTGCATCTGAATAAGTGAGAGGCAGCAGGTGTGGGGACGAGTGAGTGAACGGTCTGAATTCAGTTGGTTGGGTGATGGTGTTTGTAGTGTTCGGTGCGGGGTTCGGGCCAATTATGGAGCAGAGGAAATTCTGCGATTCGGATCAGCCTGTCAATAGCAACTGAAGGAAAAGGTGACCCAAAACCGGCACGCCTGCCTGGTTTACTGCTGGTGGTGAAGCGACGAAATTTATAAATGTCGCAATATCTGGCAGCGGTGGGATTCGAACCCACGCCCCCGAAGAGACTGGAGCCTTAGTCCAGCGCCTTAGACCGCTCGGCCACGCTACCACGTCAGTGCGCTAAGGAATCTGAAACTAGTGACTGGTGATTGAAATGTGGCCTGGTCTTGTAAATAGCAGGGGAAACAAACGGAAATTAAATTCGTGGACGGCAAACTCACTTCTGATGCAACCCACTATATCAGAAGCAGCTACGTGTTCACAAGGCAACACTAATAAATAAAAGTTTGCTGCAACACACCCATTGTAAATTTCATTCAAAATTTATCCCTGTTGTGTGTTGGAAGCAGGAAGTTGGTGTAAGTAAAGTGTGATAAAATTAAGTGCGTTTGATTGTGGTAGCAATAGAGCATTTTATTGTTGGTGTATATAAGAATGCAACTAGCAGAAGAAGGCTTACGATCAATCGACCTCTGGGTTATGGGACCAGCACGCTTCCGCTGCTACACTCTGCTGTCGGTTAACAAACAATCCCGGCTGGTGCTTAGGTTCCGATGCCCCACAGTGCTGTGTGTTAGCGAGACAAATTTCAGCATCCAGCCTGTGTTGAAAACTATAGCATGGCCCTGAAACCGCCCAGAGACCCGGACCCCGCAGCACCCGTGTTTGCAGGCTGACATGGCTGCACGATGTCACAAGGACACTCTGTATTACGACACCGACAATGGGACACACACAAAATGACACACAGGAATCCGGAAAGGGTGTTTCTGGCCACACAAATGGAGGGACAGAGAAAGACACTGGTGAAACAAAAGAGAGAGAGAGAGACAGACAGAGCGATTAACACGAGGCAGAGACAGAGACTGAGGGAAAACCGAGGCTGCGAGAGAAACAGAGAGGGAGGTAGACAGCCAGGGAAACGGAGACTGAGATGAAGAGAGAGACTTGCATGAAGGTGCGTTCTGCTGTGCAAAGAAATTCCCTGTAGTTCCCTGTTTCTAAAATTGTTCCCTCCTGTGTAAAGATGATCGCTGCTGATTATAGATTTTCCCTGTTGTTTAGAGATTTTGTCTGCTTTGTAAAGATGTCCGCTATTGAGTAATGTGTTTCCTGTTGTGTAAAGGTTCTCCGTGTTGTGTAACGGGCTTCCGTTTTGTGTGAAGGTATTGCCTGTTGTGTAAAGGCCAAGAGCACCATCTGGTGCTGGCGACCCGGCGCTGCAGGAATGCGTTGAGAGAAAGGGTAAGGCCAAGGCTGCTCCAAGTTTGCAGCATTTGCAGCTTATGTTGGTGCGAATAAAGTGTTTTGAAAGTTGTGTTGCAGGTTCTTGTGTTTTTTGCAAGAAGGAAGTTGCTGTAAGTAAAGCATAAATTGTGATAACAAAACCTGACGCACTGAGCCTGAAATTTATCATAATTTAAGAGAAGAGAACAATAGGAAAAATTTGCCCTCCTAATCACAACTTCCCCAGACTAATGGTATGAAAAACACATCTGACTCTCATCCTGAAGTCAGAGTCCAGATCCCCTCCTCACCCTTTTCGTTTGCAGAATGGATCTTCTCTTAACCATGTCTTAATGTAACTTTCGCTGTCTGGATAGGTTCGATTGACAAAAAGATACTGGTGTTAAATTAATTGGATTGCAGCACAGGAACAAATGGGAGGTGCTGTTCAACGGGCAAGATTGGAAGGGCGAACGGGGAAAGGACGGAGAGATGGTGGGTGCGAGAGTGACAGCAACGGGGGGCGCGGTCGATAGATTGCAAGAAATGGAAGAAAGAGTAAACGTGGTGCACATCTGAATAAGTGAGAGGCAGCAGGTGTGGGGACGAGTGAGTGAACGGTCTGAATTCAGTTGGTTGGGTGACGGTGTTTGTAGTGTTCGGTGCGGGGTTCGGGCCAATTATGGAGCAGAGGAAATTCTGCGATTCGGATCAGCCTGTCAATAGCAACTGAAGGAAAAGGTGACCCAAAACCGGCATGCCTGCCTGGTTTACTGCTGGTGGTGAAGCGACGAAATTTATAAATGTCGCAATATCTGGCAGCGGTGGGATTCGAACCCACGCCCCCGAAGAGACTGGAGCCTTAATCCAGCGCCTTAGACCGCTCGGCCACGCTACCACGTCAGTGCGCTAAGGAATCTGAAACTAGTGACTGGTGATTGAAATGTGGCCTGGTCTTGTAAATAGCAGGGGAAACAAACGGAAATTAAATTCGTGGACGGCAAACTCACTTCTGATGCAACCCACTATATCAGAAGCAGCTACGTGTTCACAAGGCAACACTAATAAATAAAAGTTTGCTGCAACACACCCATTGTAAATTTCATTCAAAATTTATCCCTGTTGTGTGTTGGAAGCAGGAAGTTGGTGTAAGTAAAGTGTGATAAAATTAAGTGCGTTGGATTGGGGTAGCAATAGAGCATTTTATTGTTGGTGTATATAAGAATGCAACTAGCAGAAGAAGGCTTACGATCAATCGACCTCTGGGTTATGGGACCAGCACGCTTCCGCTGCTACACTCTGCTGTCGGTTAGCAAACAATCCCGGCTGGTGCTTAGGTTCCGATGCCCCACAGTGCTGTGTGTTAGCGAGACAAATTTCAGCATCCAGCCTGTGTTGAAAACTATAGCATGGCCCTGAAACCGCCCAGAGACCCGGACCCCGCAGCACCCGTGTTTGCAGGCTGACATGGCTGCACGATGTCACAAGGACACTCTGTATTACGACACCGACAATGGGACACACACAAAATGACACACAGGAATCCGGAAAGGGTGTTTCTGGCCACACAAACGGAGGGACAGAGAAAGACACTGAAGAAACCAAAGAGAGAGAGAGACAGACAGAGCGATTAACACGAGGCAGAGACAGAGACTGAGGGAAAACCGAGACTGCGACAGAAACAGAGAGGGAGGTAGACAGCCAGGGAAACGGAGACTGAGGTGAAGAGGGAGACTTGCATGAAGGTGCGTTCTGCTGTGCAAAGAAATTCCCTGTAGTGTAAAGATGTTCCCGGTTATATAAAATTGTTCCCTCCTGTGTAAAGATGATCGCTGCTGATTATAGATTTTCCCTGTTGTTTAGAGATTTTGTCTGCTTTGTAAAGATGTCCGCTATTGAGTAATGTGTTTGCTGTTGTCTAAAGGTTCTCCGTGTTGTGTAACGGGGTTCCGTTTTGTGTGAAGGTATTGCCTGTTGTGTAAAGGCCAAGAGCACCATCTGTTGCTGACGACACGGCGCTGCAGGAATGCGTTGAGAGAAAGGGTAAGGCCAAGGCTGCTCCAAGTTTGCAGCATTTGCAGCTTATGTTGGTGCGAATAAAGTGTTTTGAAAGTTGTGTTGCAGGTTCTTGTGTTTTTTGCAAGAAGGAAGTTGCTGTAAGTAAAGCATAAATTGTGATAACAAAACCTGACGCACTGAGCCTGAAATTTATCATAATTTAAGAGAAGAGAACAATAGGAAAAATTTGCCCTCCTAATCACAACTTCCCCAGACTAATGGTATGAAAAACACATCTGACTCTCATCCTGAAGTCAGAGTCCAGATCCCCTCCCCACCCTTTTCGTTTGCAGAATGGATCTTCTCTTAACCATGTCTTAATGTAACTTTCGCTGTCTGGATAGGTTCGATTGACAAAAAGATACTGGTGTTAAATTAATTGGATTGCAGCACAGGAACAAATGGGAGGTGCTGTTCAACCGGCAAGATTGGAAGGGCGAACGGGGAAACGACGGAGAGATGGTGGGTGCGAGAGTGTCAGCAATGGGGGGCGCGGTCGATAGATTGCAAGAAATGGAAGAAAGAGTAAACGTGGTGTGCATCTGAATAAGTGAGAGGCAGCAGGTGTGGGGACGAGTGAGTGAACGGTCTGAATTCAGTTGGTTGGGTGATGGTGTTTGGTGCGGGGTTCGGGCCAATTATGGAGCAGAGGAAATTCTGCGATTCGGATCAGCCTGTCAATAGCAACTGAAGGAAAAGGTGACCCAAAACCGGCATGCCTGCCTGGTTTACTGCTGGTGGTGAAGCGACGAAATTTATAAATGTCGCAATATCTGGCAGCGGTGCGATTCGAACCCACGCCCCCGAAGAGACTGGAGCCTTAATCCAGCGCCTTAGACCGCTCGGCCACGCTACCCCGTCAGTGCATTAAGGAATCTGAAACTAGTGACTGGTGATTGAAATGTGGCCTGGTCTTGTAAATAGCAGGGGAAACAAAAGGAAATTAAATTCGTGGACGGCAAACTCACTTCTGATGCAACCCACTATATCAGAAGCAGCTACGTGTTCACAAGGCAACGCTAATAAATAAAAGTTTGCTGCAACACACCCATTGTAAATTTCATTCAAAATTTATCCCTGTTGTGTGTTGCAAGCAGGAAGTTGGTGTAAGTAAAGTGTGATAAAATTAAGTGCGTTTGATTGGGGTAGCAATAGAGCATTTTATTGTTGGTGTATATAAGAATGCAACTAGCAGAAGAAGGCTTACGATCAATCGACCTCTGGGTTATGGGACCAGCACGCTTCCGCTGCTACACTCTGCTGTCGGTTAACAAACAATCCCGGCTGGTGCTTAGGTTCCGATGCCCCACAGTGCTGTGTGTTAGCGAGACAAATTTCAGCATCCAGCCTGAGTTGAAAACTATAGCATGGCCCTGAAACCGCCCAGAGACCCGGACCCCGCAGCACCCGTGTTTGCAGGCTGACATGGCTGCACGATGTCACAAGGACACTCTGTATTACGACACCGACAATGGGACACACACAAAATGACACACAGGAGTCCGGAAAGGGTGTTTCTGGCCACACAAATGGAGGGACAGAGAAAGACACTGAAGAAACCAAAGAGAGAGAGAGACAGACAGAGCGATTAACACGAGGCAGAGACAGAGACTGAGGGAAAACCGAGACTGCGAGAGAAACAGAGAGGGAGGTAGACAGCCAGGGAAACGGAGACTGAGATGAAGAGAGAGACTTGCATGAAGTTGCGTTCTGCTGTGCAAAGAAATTCCCTGTAGTGTAAAGATGTTCCCTGTTATATAAAATTGTTCCCTCCTGTGTAAAGATGATCGCTGCTGATTATAGATTTTCCCTGTTGTTTAGAGATTTTGTCTGCTTTGTAAAGATCTCCACTATTGAGTAACGTGTTTCCTGTTGTGTAAAGGTTCTCCGTGTTGTGTAACGGGGTTCCGTTTTGTGTGAAAGTATTGCATGTTGTGTAAAGGCCAAGAGCACCATCTGGTGCTGGCGACCCGGCGCTGCAGGAATGCGTTGAGAGAAAGGGTAAGGCCAAGGCTGCTCCAAGTTTGCTGCATTTGCAGCTTATGTTGGTGCGAATAAAGTGTTTTGAAAGTTGTGTTGCAGGTTCTTGTGTTTTTTGCAAGAAGGAAGTTGCTGTAAGTAAAGCATAAATTGTGATAACAAAACCTGACGCACTGAGCCTGAAATTTATCATAATTTAAGAGAAGAGAACAATAGGAAAAATTTGCCCTCCTAATCACAACTTCCCCAGACTAATGGTATGAAAAACACATCTGACTCTCATCCTGAAGTCAGAGTCCAGATCCCCTCCCCACCCTTTTCGTTTGCAGAATGGATCTTCTCTTAACCATGTCTTAATGTAACTTTCGCTGTCTGGATAGGTTCGATTGACAAAAAGATACTGGTGTTAAATTAATTGGATTGCAGCACAGGAACAAATGGGAGGTGCTGTTCAACCGGCAAGATTGGAAGGGCGAACGGGGAAACGACGGAGAGATGGTGGGTGCGAGAGTGACAGCGATGGGGGGCGCGGTCGATAGATTGCAAGAAATGGAAGAAAGAGTAAACGTGGTGCACATCTGAATAAGTGAGAGGCAGCAGGTGTGGGGACGAGTGAGTGAACGGTCTGAATTCAGTTGGTTGGGTGACGGTGTTTGTAGTGTTCGGTGCGGGGTTCAGGCCAATTATGGAGCAGAGGAAATTCTGCGATTCGGATCAGCCTGTCAATAGCAACTGAAGGAAAAGGTGACCCAAAACCGGCATGCCTGCCTGGTTTACTGCTGGTGGTGAAGCGACGAAATTTATAAATGTCGCAATATCTGGCAGCGGTGGGATTCGAACCCACGCCCCCGAAGAGACTGGAGCCTTAATCCAGCGCCTTAGACCGCTCGGCCACGCTACCACGTCAGTGCGCTAAGGAATCTGAAACTAGTGACTGGTGATTGAAATGTGGCCTGGTCTTGTAAATAGCAGGGGAAACAAACGGAAATTAAATTCGTGGACGGCAAACTCACTTCTGATGCAACCCACTATATCAGAAGCAGCTACGTGTTCACAAGGCAACACTAATAAATAAAAGTTTGCTGCAACACACCCATTGTAAATTTCATTCAAAATTTATCCCTGTTGTGTGTTGGAAGCAGGAAGTTGGTGTAAGTAAAGTGTGATAAAATTAAGTGCGTTGGATTGGGGTAGCAATAGAGCATTTTATTGTTGGTGTATATAAGAATGCAACTAGCAGAAGAAGGCTTACGATCAATCGACCTCTGGGTTATGGGACCAGCACGCTTCCGCTGCTACACTCTGCTGTCGGCTAGCAAACAATCCCGGCTGGTGCTTAGGTTCCGATGCCCCACAGTGCTGTGTGTTAGCGAGACAAATTTCAGCATCCAGCCTGTGTTGAAAACTATAGCATGGCCCTGAAACCGCCCAGAGACCCGGACCCCGCAGCACCCGTGTTTGCAGGCTGACATGGCTGCACGATGTCACAAGGACACTCTGTATTACGACACCGACAATGGGACACACACAAAATGACACACAGGAATCCGGAAAGGGTGTTTCTGGCCACACAAACGGAGGGACAGAGAAAGACACTGAAGAAACCAAAGAGAGAGAGAGACAGACAGAGCGATTAACACGAGGCAGAGACAGAGACTGAGGGAAAACCGAGACTGCGACAGAAACAGAGAGGGAGGTAGACAGCCAGGGAAACGGAGACTGAGGTGAAGAGGGAGACTTGCATGAAGGTGCGTTCTGCTGTGCAAAGAAATTCCCTGTAGTGTAAAGATGTTCCCGGTTATATAAAATTGTTCCCTCCTGTGTAAAGATGATCGCTGCTGATTATAGATTTTCCCTGTTGTTTAGAGATTTTGTCTGCTTTGTAAAGATGTCCGCTATTGAGTAATGTGTTTGCTGTTGTCTAAAGGTTCTCCGTGTTGTGTAACGGGGTTCCGTTTTGTGTGAAGGTATTGCCTGTTGTGTAAAGGCCAAGAGCACCATCTGTTGCTGACGACACGGCGCTGCAGGAATGCGTTGAGAGAAAGGGTAAGGCCAAGGCTGCTCCAAGTTTGCAGCATTTGCAGCTTATGTTGGTGCGAATAAAGTGTTTTGAAAGTTGTGTTGCAGGTTCTTGTGTTTTTTGCAAGAAGGAAGTTGCTGTAAGTAAAGCATAAATTGTGATAACAAAACCTGACGCACTGAGCCTGAAATTTATCATAATTTAAGAGAAGAGAACAATAGGAAAAATTTGCCCTCCTAATCACAACTTCCCCAGACTAATGGTATGAAAAACACATCTGACTCTCATCCTGAAGTCAGAGTCCAGATCCCCTCCCCACCCTTTTCGTTTGCAGAATGGATCTTCTCTTAACCATGTCTTAATGTAACTTTCGCTGTCTGGATAGGTTCGATTGACAAAAAGATACTGGTGTTAAATTAATTGGATTGCAGCACAGGAACAAATGGGAGGTGCTGTTCAACCGGCAAGATTGGAAGGGCGAACGGGGAAACGACGGAGAGATGGTGGGTGCGAGAGTGTCAGCAATGGGGGGCGCGGTCGATAGATTGCAAGAAATGGAAGAAAGAGTAAACGTGGTGTGCATCTGAATAAGTGAGAGGCAGCAGGTGTGGGGACGAGTGAGTGAACGGTCTGAATTCAGTTGGTTGGGTGATGGTGTTTGGTGCGGGGTTCGGGCCAATTATGGAGCAGAGGAAATTCTGCGATTCGGATCAGCCTGTCAATAGCAACTGAAGGAAAAGGTGACCCAAAACCGGCATGCCTGCCTGGTTTACTGCTGGTGGTGAAGCGACGAAATTTATAAATGTCGCAATATCTGGCAGCGGTGCGATTCGAACCCACGCCCCCGAAGAGACTGGAGCCTTAATCCAGCGCCTTAGACCGCTCGGCCACGCTACCCCGTCAGTGCATTAAGGAATCTGAAACTAGTGACTGGTGATTGAAATGTGGCCTGGTCTTGTAAATAGCAGGGGAAACAAAAGGAAATTAAATTCGTGGACGGCAAACTCACTTCTGATGCAACGCACTATATCAGAAGCAGCTACGTGTTCACAAGGCAACACTAATAAATAAAAGTTTGCTGCAACACACCCATTGTAAATTTCATTCAAAATTTATCCCTGTTGTGTGTTGCAAGCAGGAAGTTGGTGTAAGTAAAGTGTGATAAAATTAAGTGCGTTTGATTGGGGTAGCAATAGAGCATTTTATTGTTGGTGTATATAAGAATGCAACTAGCAGAAGAAGGCTTACGATCAATCGACCTCTGGGTTATGGGACCAGCACGCTTCCGCTGCTACACTCTGCTGTCGGTTAACAAACAATCCCGGCTGGTGCTTAGGTTCCGATGCCCCACAGTGCTGTGTGTTAGCGAGACAAATTTCAGCATCCAGCCTGAGTTGAAAACTATAGCATGGCCCTGAAACCGCCCAGAGACCCGGACCCCGCAGCACCCGTGTTTGCAGGCTGACATGGCTGCACGATGTCACAAGGACACTCTGTATTACGACACCGACAATGGGACACACACAAAATGACACACAGGAGTCCGGAAAGGGTGTTTCTGGCCACACAAATGGAGGGACAGAGAAAGACACTGAAGAAACCAAAGAGAGAGAGAGACAGACAGAGCGATTAACACGAGGCAGAGACAGAGACTGAGGGAAAACCGAGACTGCGAGAGAAACAGAGAGGGAGGTAGACAGCCAGGGAAACGGAGACTGAGATGAAGAGAGAGACTTGCATGAAGGTGCGTTCTGCTGTGCAAAGAAATTCCCTGTAGTGTAAAGATGTTCCCTGTTATATAAAATTGTTCCCTCCTGTGTAAAGATGATCGCTGCTGATTATAGATTTTCCCTGTTGTTTAGAGATTTTGTCTGCTTTGTAAAGATGTCCACTATTGAGTAACGTGTTTCCTGTTGTGTAAAGGTTCTCCGTGTTGTGTAACGGGCTTCCGTTTTGTGTGAAGGTATTGCCTGTTGGGTAAAGGCCAAGAGCACCATCTGGTGCTGGCGACACGGCGCTGCAGGAATGCGTTGAGAGAAAGGGTAAGGCCAAGGCTGCTCCAAGTTTGCAGCATTTGCAGCTTATGTTGGTGCGAATAAAGTGTTTTGAAAGTTGTGTTGCAGGTTCTTGTGTTTTTTGCAAGAAGGAAGTTGCTGTAAGTAAAGCATAAATTGTGATAACAAAACCTGACGCACTGAGCCTGAAATTTATCATAATTTAAGAGAAGAGAACAATAGGAAAAATTTGCCCTCCTAATCACAACTTCCCCAGACTAATGGTATGAAAAACACATCTGACTCTCATCCTGAAGTCAGAGTCCAGATCCCCTCCCCACCCTTTTCGTTTGCAGAATGGATCTTCTCTTAACCATGTCTTAATGTAACTTTCGCTGTCTGGATAGGTTCGATTGACAAAAAGATACTGGTGTTAAATTAATTGGATTGCAGCACAGGAACAAATGGGAGGTGCTGTTCAACCGGCAAGATTGGAAGGGCGAACGGGGAAACGACGGAGAGATGGTGGGTGCGAGAGTGACAGCGATGGGGGGCGCGGTCGATAGATTGCAAGAAATGGAAGAAAGAGTAAACGTGGTGTACATCTGAATAAGTGAGAGGCAGCAGGTGTGGGGACGAGTGAGTGAACGGTCTGAATTCAGTTGGTTGGGTGACGGTGTTTGTAGTGTTCGGTGCGGGGTTCAGGCCAATTATGGAGCAGAGGAAATTCTGCGATTCGGATCAGCCTGTCAATAGCAACTGAAGGAAAAGGTGACCCAAAACCGGCATGCCTGCCTGGTTTACTGCTGGTGGTGAAGCGACGAAATTTATAAATGTCGCAATATCTGGCAGCGGTGGGATTCGAACCCACGCCCCCGAAGAGACTGGAGCCTTAATCCAGCGCCTTAGACCGCTCGGCCACGCTACCACGTCAGTGCGCTAAGGAATCTGAAACTAGTGACTGGTGATTGAAATGTGGCCTGCTCTTGTAAATAGCAGGGGAAACAAAAGGAAATTAAATTCGTGGACGGCAAACTCACTTCTGATGCAACCCACTATATCAGAAGCAGCTACGTGTTCACAAGGCAACGCTAATAAATAAAAGTTTGCTGCAACACACCCATTGTAAATTTCATTCAAAATTTATCCCTGTTGTGTGTTGCAAGCAGGAAGTTGGTGTAAGTAAAGTGTGATAAAATTAAGTGCGTTGGATTGGGGTAGCAATAGAGCATTTTATTGTTGGTGTATATAAGAATGCAACTAGCAGAAGAAGGCTTACGATCAATCGACCTCTGGGTTATGGGACCAGCACGCTTCCGCTGCTACACTCTGCTGTCGGTTAACAAACAATCCCGGCTGGTGCTTAGGTTCCGATGCCCCACAGTGCTGTGTGTTAGCGAGACAAATTTCAGCATCCAGCCTGTGTTGAAAACTATAGCATGGCCCTGAAACCGCCCAGAGACCCGGACCCCGCAGCACCCGTGTTTGCAGGCTGACATGGCTGCACGATGTCACAAGGACACTCTGTATTACGACACGGACAATGGGACACACACAAAATGACACACAGGAATCCGGAAAGGGTGTTTCTGGCCACACAAATGGAGGGACAGAGAAAGACAGTGAAGAAACCAAAGAGAGAGAGAGACAGACAGAGCGATTAACACGAGGCAGAGACAGAGACTGAGGGAAAACCGAGACTGCGAGAGAAACAGAGAGGGAGGTAGACAGCCAGGGAAACGGAGACTGAGATGAAGAGAGAGACTTGCATGAAGGTGCGTTCTGCTGTGCAAAGAAATTCCCTGTAGTGTAAAGATGTACCCTGTTATATAAAATTGTTCCCTCCTGTGTAAAGATGATCGCTGCTGATTATAGATTTTCCCTGTTGTTTAGAGATTTTGTCTGCTTTGTAAAGATGTCCGCTATTGAGTAATGTGTTTCCTGTTGTGTAAAGGTTCTCCGTGTTGTGTAACGGGGTTCCGTTTTGTGTGAAGGTATTGCCTGTTGTGTAAAGGCCAAGAGCACCATCTGGTGCTGGCGACACGGCGCTGCAGGAATGCGTTGAGAGAAAGGGTAAGGCCAAGGCTGCTCCAAGTTTGCTGCATTTGCAGCTTATGTTGGTGCGAATAAAGTGTTTTGAAAGTTGTGTTGCAGGTTCTTGTGTTTTTTGCAAGAAGGAAGTTGCTGTAAGTAAAGCATAAATTGTGATAACAAAACCTGACGCACTGAGCCTGAAATTTATCATAATTTAAGAGAAGAGAACAATAGGAAAAATTTGCCCTCCTAATCATAACTTCCCCAGACTAATGGTATGAAAAACACATCTGACTCTCATCCTGAAGTCAGAGTCCAGATCCCCTCCCCACCCTTTTCTTTTGCAGAATGGATCTTCTCTTAACCATGTCTTAATGTAACTTTCGCTGTCTGGATAGGTTCGATTGACAAAAAGATACTGGTGTTAAATTAATTGGATTGCAGCACAGGAAGGTGCTGTTCAACCGGCAAGATTGGAAGGGCGAACGGGGAAAGGACGGAGAGATGGTGGGTGCGAGAGTGACAGCAATGGGGGGCGCGGTCGATAGATTGCAAGAAATGGAAGAAAGAGTAAACGTGGTGTACATCTGAATAAGTGAGAGGCAGCAGGTGTGGGGACGAGTGAGTGAACGGTCTGAATTCAGTTGGTTGGGTGTTCGGTGCGGGGTTCAGGCCAATTATGGAGCAGAGGAAATTCTGCGATTCGGATCAGCCTGTCAATAGCAACTGAAGGAAAAGGTGACCCAAAACCGGCATGCCTGCCTGGTTTACTGCTGGTGGTGAAGCGACGAAATTTATAAATGTCGCAATATCTGGCAGCGGTGGGATTCGAACCCACGCCCCCGAAGAGACTGGAGCCTTAATCCAGCGCCTTAGACCGCTCGGCCACGCTACCACGTCAGTGCGCTAAGGAATCTGAAACTAGTGACTGGTGATTGAAATGTGGCCTGGTCTTGTCAATTGCAGGGGAAACAAAAGGAAATTAAATTCGTGGACGGCAAACTCACTTCTGATGCAACCCACTATATCAGAAGCAGCTACGTGTTCACAAGGCAACACTAATAAATAAAAGTTTGCTGCAGCACACCCATTGTAAATTTCATTCAAAATTTATCCCTCTTGTGTGTTGCAAGCAGGAAGTTGGTGTAAGTAAAGTGTGATAAAATTAAGTGCGTTGGATTGGGGTAGCAATAGAGCATTTTATTGTTGGTGTATATAAGAATGCAACTAGCAGAAGAAGGCTTACGATCAATCGACCTCTGGGTTATGGGACCAGCACGCTTCCGCTGCTACACTCTGCTGTCGGTTAACAAACAATCCCGGCTGGTGCTTAGGTTCCGATGCCCCACAGTGCTGTGTGTTAGCGAGACAAATTTCAGCATCCAGCCTGTGTTGAAAACTATAGCATGGCCCTGAAACCGCCCAGAGACCCGGACCCCGCAGCACCCGTGTTTGCAGGCTGACATGGCTGCACGATGTCACAAGGACACTCTGTATTACGACACCGACAATGGGACACACACAAAATGACACACAGGAATCCGGAAAGGGTGTTTCTGGCCACACAAATGGAGGGACAGAGAAAGACACTGGTGAAACAAAAGAGAGAGAGAGAGACAGACAGAGCGATTAACACGAGGCAGAGACAGAGACTGAGGGAAAACCGAGGCTGCGAGAGAAACAGAGAGGGAGGTAGACAGCCAGGGAAACGGAGACTGAGATGAAGAGAGAGACTTGCATGAAGGTGCGTTCTGCTGTGCAAAGAAATTCCCTGTAGTTCCCTGTTTCTAAAATTGTTCCCTCCTGTGTAAAGATGATCGCTGCTGATTATAGATTTTCCCTGTTGTTTAGAGATTTTGTCTGCTTTGTAAAGATGTCCGCTATTGAGTAATGTGTTTCCTGTTGTGTAAAGGTTCTCCGTGTTGTGTAACGGGCTTCCGTTTTGTGTGAAGGTATTGCCTGTTGTGTAAAGGCCAAGAGCACCATCTGGTGCTGGCGACCCGGCGCTGCAGGAATGCGTTGAGAGAAAGGGTAAGGCCAAGGCTGCTCCAAGTTTGCAGCATTTGCAGCTTATGTTGGTGCGAATAAAGTGTTTTGAAAGTTGTGTTGCAGGTTCTTGTGTTTTTTGCAAGAAGGAAGTTGCTGTAAGTAAAGCATAAATTGTGATAACAAAACCTGACGCACTGAGCCTGAAATTTATCATAATTTAAGAGAAGAGAACAATAGGAAAAATTTGCCCTCCTAATCACAACTTCCCCAGACTAATGGTATGAAAAACACATCTGACTCTCATCCTGAAGTCAGAGTCCAGATCCCCTCCTCACCCTTTTCGTTTGCAGAATGGATCTTCTCTTAACCATGTCTTAATGTAACTTTCGCTGTCTGGATAGGTTCGATTGACAAAAAGATACTGGTGTTAAATTAATTGGATTGCAGCACAGGAACAAATGGGAGGTGCTGTTCAACGGGCAAGATTGGAAGGGCGAACGGGGAAAGGACGGAGAGATGGTGGGTGCGAGAGTGACAGCAACGGGGGGCGCGGTCGATAGATTGCAAGAAATGGAAGAAAGAGTAAACGTGGTGCACATCTGAATAAGTGAGAGGCAGCAGGTGTGGGGACGAGTGAGTGAACGGTCTGAATTCAGTTGGTTGGGTGTTCGGTGCGGGGTTCGGGCCAATTATGGAGCAGAGGAAATTCTGCGATTCGGATCAGCCTGTCAATAGCAACTGAAGGAAAAGGTGACCCAAAACCGGCATGCCTGCCTGGTTTACTGCTGGTGGTGAAGCGACGAAATTTATAAATGTCGCAATATCTGGCAGCGGTGGGATTCGAACCCACGCCCCCGAAGAGACTGGAGCCTTAGTCCAGCGCCTTAGACCGCTCGGCCACGCTACCACGTCAGTGCGCTAAGCAATCTGAAACTAGTGACTGGTGATTGAAATGTGGCCTGGTCTTGTAAATAGCAGGGGAAACAAACGGAAATTAAATTCGTGGACGGCAAACTCACTTCTGATGCAACCCACTATATCAGAAGCAGCTACGTGTTCACAAGGCAACGCTAATAAATAAAAGTTTGCTGCAACACACCCATTGTAAATTTCATTCAAAATTTATCCCTGTTGTGTGTTGGAAGCAGGAAGTTGGTGTAAGTAAAGTGTGATAAAATTAAGTGCGTTTGATTGGGGTAGCAATAGAGCATTTTATTGTTGGTGTATATAAGAATGCAACTAGCAGAAGAAGGCTTACGATCAATCGACCTCTGGGTTATGGGACCAGCACGCTTCCGCTGCTACACTCTGCTGTCGGTTAACAAACAATCCCGGCTGGTGCTTAGGTTCCGATGCCCCACAGTGCTGTGTGTTAGCGAGACAAATTTCAGCATCCAGCCTGTGTTGAAAACTATAGCATGGCCCTGAAACCGCCCAGAGACCCGGACCCCGCAGCACCCGTGTTTGCAGGCTGACATGGCTGCACGATGTCACAAGGACACTCTGTATTACCACACCGACAATGGGACACACACAAAATGACACACAGGAATCCGGAAAGGGTGTTTCTGGCCACACAAATGGAGGGACAGAGAAAGACACTGGTGAAACAAAAGAGAGAGAGAGAGACAGACAGAGCGATTAACACGAGGCAGAGACAGAGACTGAGGGAAAACCGAGGCTGCGAGAGAAACAGAGAGGGAGGTAGACAGCCAGGGAAACGGAGACTGAGATGAAGAGAGAGACTTGCATGAAGGTGCGTTCTGCTGTGCAAAGAAATTCCCTGTAGTTCCCTGTTTCTAAAATTGTTCCCTCCTGTGTAAAGATGATCGCTGCTGATTATAGATTTTCCCTGTTGTTTAGAGATTTTGTCTGCTTTGTAAAGATGTCCGCTATTGAGTAATGTGTTTCCTGTTGTGTAAAGGTTCTCCGTGTTGTGTAACGGGCTTCCGTTTTGTGTGAAGGTATTGCCTGTTGTGTAAAGGCCAAGAGCACCATCTGGTGCTGGCGACCCGGCGCTGCAGGAATGCGTTGAGAGAAAGGGTAAGGCCAAGGCTGCTCCAAGTTTGCAGCATTTGCAGCTTATGTTGGTGCGAATAAAGTGTTTTGAAAGTTGTGTTGCAGGTTCTTGTGTTTTTTGCAAGAAGGAAGTTGCTGTAAGTAAAGCATAAATTGTGATAACAAAACCTGACGCACTGAGCCTGAAATTTATCATAATTTAAGAGAAGAGAACAATAGGAAAAATTTGCCCTCCTAATCACAACTTCCCCAGACTAATGGTATGAAAAACACATCTGACTCTCATCCTGAAGTCAGAGTCCAGATCCCCTCCTCACCCTTTTCGTTTGCAGAATGGATCTTCTCTTAACCATGTCTTAATGTAACTTTCGCTGTCTGGATAGGTTCGATTGACAAAAAGATACTGGTGTTAAATTAATTGGATTGCAGCACAGGAACAAATGGGCAACGGGCAAGATTGGAAGGGCGAACGGGGAAAGGACGGAGAGATGGTGGGTGCGAGAGTGACAGCAACGGGGGGCGCGGTCGATAGATTGCAAGAAATGGAAGAAAGAGTAAACGTGGTGCACATCTGAATAAGTGAGAGGCAGCAGGTGTGGGGACGAGTGAGTGAACGGTCTGAATCCAGTTGGTTGGGTGACGGTGTTTGCAGTGTTCGGTGCGGGGTTCGGGCCAATTATGGAGCAGAGGAAATTCTGCGATTCGGATCAGCCTGTCAATAGCAACTGAAGGAAAAGGTGACCCAAAACCGGCATGCCTGCCTGGTTTACTGCTGGTGGTGAAGCGACGAAATTTATAAATGTCGCAATATCTGGCAGCGGTGGGATTCGAACCCACGCCCCCGAAGAGACTGGAGCCTTAGTCCAGCGCCTTAGACCGCTCGGCCACGCTACCACGTCAGTGCGCTAAGGAATCTGAAACTAGTGACTGGTGATTGAAATGTGGCCTGGTCTTGTAAATAGCAGGGGAAACAAACGGAAATTAAATTCGTGGACGGCAAACTCACTTCTGATGCAACCCACTATATCAGAAGCAGCTACGTGTTCACAAGGCAACGCTAATAAATAAAAGTTTGCTGCAACACACCCATTGTAAATTTCATTCAAAATTTATCCCTGTTGTGTGTTGGAAGCAGGAAGTTGGTGTAAGTAAAGTGTGATAAAATTAAGTGCGTTTGATTGGGGTAGCAATAGAGCATTTTATTGTTGGTGTATATAAGAATGCAACTAGCAGAAGAAGGCTTACGATCAATCGACCTCTGGGTTATGGGACCAGCACGCTTCCGCTGCTACACTCTGCTGTCGGTTAACAAACAATCCCGGCTGGTGCTTAGGTTCCGATGCCCCACAGTGCTGTGTGTTAGCGAGACAAATTTCAGCATCCAGCCTGTGTTGAAAACTATAGCATGGCCCTGAAACCGCCCAGAGACCCGGACCCCGCAGCACCCGTGTTTGCAGGCTGACATGGCTGCACGATGTCACAAGGACACTCTGTATTACGACACCGACAATGGGACACACACAAAATGACACACAGGAATCCGGAAAGGGTGTTTCTGGCCACACAAATGGAGGGACAGAGAAAGACACTGGTGAAACAAAAGAGAGAGAGAGAGACAGACAGAGCGATTAACACGAGGCAGAGACAGAGACTGAGGGAAAACCGAGGCTGCGAGAGAAACAGAGAGGGAGGTAGACAGCCAGGGAAACGGAGACTGAGATGAAGAGAGAGACTTGCATGAAGGTGCGTTCTGCTGTGCAAAGAAATTCCCTGTAGTTCCCTGTTTCTAAAATTGTTCCCTCCTGTGTAAAGATGATCGCTGCTGATTATAGATTTTCCCTGTTGTTTAGAGATTTTGTCTGCTTTGTAAAGATGTCCGCTATTGAGTAATGTGTTTCCTGTTGTGTAAAGGTTCTCCGTGTTGTGTAACGGGCTTCCGTTTTGTGTGAAGGTATTGCCTGTTGTGTAAAGGCCAAGAGCACCATCTGGTGCTGGCGACCCGGCGCTGCAGGAATGCGTTGAGAGAAAGGGTAAGGCCAAGGCTGCTCCAAGTTTGCAGCATTTGCAGCTTATGTTGGTGCGAATAAAGTGTTTTGAAAGTTGTGTTGCAGGTTCTTGTGTTTTTTGCAAGAAGGAAGTTGCTGTAAGTAAAGCATAAATTGTGATAACAAAACCTGACGCACTGAGCCTGAAATTTATCATAATTTAAGAGAAGAGAACAATAGGAAAAATTTGCCCTCCTAATCACAACTTCCCCAGACTAATGGTATGAAAAACACATCTGACTCTCATCCTGAAGTCAGAGTCCAGATCCCCTCCTCACCCTTTTCGTTTGCAGAATGGATCTTCTCTTAACCATGTCTTAATGTAACTTTCGCTGTCTGGATAGGTTCGATTGACAAAAAGATACTGGTGTTAAATTAATTGGATTGCAGCACAGGAACAAATGGGAGGTGCTGTTCAACGGGCAAGATTGGAAGGGCGAACGGGGAAAGGACGGAGAGATGGTGGGTGCGAGAGTGACAGCAACGGGGGGCGCGGTCGATAGATTGCAAGAAATGGAAGAAAGAGTAAACGTGGTGCACATCTGAATAAGTGAGAGGCAGCAGGTGTGGGGACGAGTGAGTGAACGGTCTGAACTCAGTTGGTTGGGTGACGGTGTTTGTAGTGTTCGGTGCGGGGTTCGGGCCAATTATGGAGCAGAGGAAATTCTGCGATTCGGATCAGCCTGTCAATAGCAACTGAAGGAAAAGGTGACCCAAAACCGGCATGCCTGCCTGGTTTACTGCTGGTGGTGAAGCGACGAAATTTATAAATGTCGCAATATCTGGCAGCGGTGGGATTCGAACCCACGCCCCCGAAGAGACTGGAGCCTTAATCCAGCGCCTTAGACCGCTCGGCCACGCTACCACGTCAGTGCGCTAAGGAATCTGAAACTAGTGACTGGTGATTGAAATGTGGCCTGGTCTTGTAAATAGCAGGGGAAACAAACGGAAATTAAATTCGTGGACGGCAAACTCACTTCTGATGCAACCCACTATATCAGAAGCAGCTACGTGTTCACAAGGCAACGCTAATAAATAAAAGTTTGCTGCAACACACCCATTGTAAATTTCATTCAAAATTTATCCCTGTTGTGTGTTGGAAGCAGGAAGTTGGTGTAAGTAAAGTGTGATAAAATTAAGTGCGTTGGATTGGGGTAGCAATAGAGCATTTTATTGTTGGTGTATATAAGAATGCAACTAGCAGAAGAAGGCTTACGATCAATCGACCTCTGGGTTATGGGACCAGCACGCTTCCGCTGCTACACTCTGCTGTCGGTTAGCAAACAATCCCGGCTGGTGCTTAGGTTCCGATGCCCCACAGTGCTGTGTGTTAGCGAGACAAATTTCAGCATCCAGCCTGTGTTGAAAACTATAGCATGGCCCTGAAACCGCCCAGAGACCCGGACCCCGCAGCACCCGTGTTTGCAGGCTGACATGGCTGCACGATGTCACAAGGACACTCTGTATTACGACACCGACAATGGGACACACACAAAATGACACACAGGAATCCGGAAAGGGTGTTTCTGGCCACACAAACGGAGGGACAGAGAAAGACACTGAAGAAACCAAAGAGAGAGAGAGACAGACAGAGCGATTAACACGAGGCAGAGACAGAGACTGAGGGAAAACCGAGACTGCGAGAGAAACAGAGAGGGAGGTAGACAGCCAGGGAAACGGAGACTGAGGTGAAGAGGGAGACTTGCATGAAGGTGCGTTCTGCTGTGCAAAGAAATTCCCTGTAGTGTAAAGATGTTCCCGGTTATATAAAATTGTTCCCTCCTGTGTAAAGATGATCGCTGCTGATTATAGATTTTCCCTGTTGTTTAGAGATTTTGTCTGCTTTGTAAAGATGTCCGCTATTGAGTAATGTGTTTGCTGTTGTCTAAAGGTTCTCCGTGTTGTGTAACGGGGTTCCGTTTTGTGTGAAGGTATTGCCTGTTGTGTAAAGGCCAAGAGCACCATCTGTTGCTGACGACACGGCGCTGCAGGAATGCGTTGAGAGAAAGGGTAAGGCCAAGGCTGCTCCAAGTTTGCAGCATTTGCAGCTTATGTTGGTGCGAATAAAGTGTTTTGAAAGTTGTGTTGCAGGTTCTTGTGTTTTTTGCAAGAAGGAAGTTGCTGTAAGTAAAGCATAAATTGTGATAACAAAACCTGACGCACTGAGCCTGAAATTTATCATAATTTAAGAGAAGAGAACAATAGGAAAAATTTGCCCTCCTAATCACAACTTCCCCAGACTAATGGTATGAAAAACACATCTGACTCTCATCCTGAAGTCAGAGTCCAGATCCCCTCCCCACCCTTTTCGTTTGCAGAATGGATCTTCTCTTAACCATGTCTTAATGTAACTTTCGCTGTCTGGATAGGTTCGATTGACAAAAAGATACTGGTGTTAAATTAATTGGATTGCAGCACAGGAACAAATGGGAGGTGCTGTTCAACCGGCAAGATTGGAAGGGCGAACGGGGAAACGACGGAGAGATGGTGGGTGCGAGAGTGTCAGCAATGGGGGGCGCGGTCGATAGATTGCAAGAAATGGAAGAAAGAGTAAACGTGGTGTGCATCTGAATAAGTGAGAGGCAGCAGGTGTGGGGACGAGTGAGTGAACGGTCTGAATTCAGTTGGTTGGGTGATGGTGTTTGGTGCGGGGTTCGGGCCAATTATGGAGCAGAGGAAATTCTGCGATTCGGATCAGCCTGTCAATAGCAACTGAAGGAAAAGGTGACCCAAAACCGGCATGCCTGCCTGGTTTACTGCTGGTGGTGAAGCGACGAAATTTATAAATGTCGCAATATCTGGCAGCGGTGGGATTCGAACCCACGCCCCCGAAGAGATTGGAGCCTTAATCCAGCGCCTTAGACCGCTCGGCCACGCTACCACGTCAGTGCGCTAAGGAATCTGAAACTAGTGACTGGTGATTGAAATGTGGCCTGGTCTTGTAAATAGCAGGGGAAACAAACGGAAATTAAATTCGTGGACGGCAAACTCACTTCTGATGCAACCCACTATATCAGAAGCAGCTACGTGTTCACAAGGCAACGCTAATAAATAAAAGTTTGCTGCAACACACCCATTGTAAATTTCATTCAAAATTTATCCCTGTTGTGTGTTGGAAGCAGGAAGTTGGTGTAAGTAAAGTGTGATAAAATTAAGTGCGTTTGATTGGGGTAGCAATAGAGCATTTTATTGTTGGTGTATATAAGAATGCAACTAGCAGAAGAAGGCTTACGATCAATCGACCTCTGGGTTATGGGACCAGCACGCTTCCGCTGCTACACTCTGCTGTCGGTTAACAAACAATCCCGGCTGGTGCTTAGGTTCCGATGCCCCACAGTGCTGTGTGTTAGCGAGACAAATTTCAGCATCCAGCCTGTGTTGAAAACTATAGCATGGCCCTGAAACCGCCCAGAGACCCGGACCCCGCAGCACCCGTGTTTGCAGGCTGACATGGCTGCACGATGTCACAAGGACACTCTGTATTACGACACCGACAATGGGACACACACAAAATGACACACAGGAATCCGGAAAGGGTGTTTCTGGCCACACAAATGGAGGGACAGAGAAAGACACTGGTGAAACAAAAGAGAGAGAGAGAGACAGACAGAGCGATTAACACGAGGCAGAGACAGAGACTGAGGGAAAACCGAGGCTGCGAGAGAAACAGAGAGGGAGGTAGACAGCCAGGGAAACGGAGACTGAGATGAAGAGAGAGACTTGCATGAAGGTGCGTTCTGCTGTGCAAAGAAATTCCCTGTAGTTCCCTGTTTCTAAAATTGTTCCCTCCTGTGTAAAGATGATCGCTGCTGATTATAGATTTTCCCTGTTGTTTAGAGATTTTGTCTGCTTTGTAAAGATGTCCGCTATTGAGTAATGTGTTTCCTGTTGTGTAAAGGTTCTCCGTGTTGTGTAACGGGCTTCCGTTTTGTGTGAAGGTATTGCCTGTTGTGTAAAGGCCAAGAGCACCATCTGGTGCTGGCGACCCGGCGCTGCAGGAATGCGTTGAGAGAAAGGGTAAGGCCAAGGCTGCTCCAAGTTTGCAGCATTTGCAGCTTATGTTGGTGCGAATAAAGTGTTTTGAAAGTTGTGTTGCAGGTTCTTGTGTTTTTTGCAAGAAGGAAGTTGCTGTAAGTAAAGCATAAATTGTGATCACAAAACCTGACGCACTGAGCCTGAAATTTATCATAATTTAAGAGAAGAGAACAATAGGAAAAATTTGCCCTCCTAATCACAACTTCCCCAGACTAATGGTATGAAAAACACATCTGACTCTCATCCTGAAGTCAGAGTCCAGATCCCCTCCTCACCCTTTTCGTTTGCAGAATGGATCTTCTCTTAACCATGTCTTAATGTAACTTTCGCTGTCTGGATAGGTTCGATTGACAAAAAGATACTGGTGTTAAATTAATTGGATTGCAGCACAGGAACAAATGGGAGGTGCTGTTCAACGGGCAAGATTGGAAGGGCGAACGGGGAAAGGACGGAGAGATGGTGGGTGCGAGAGTGACAGCAATGGGGGGGCGCGGTCGATAGATTGCAAGAAATGGAAGAAAGAGTAAACGTGGTGTGCATCTGAATAAGTGAGAGGCAGCAGGTGTGGGGACGAGTGAGTGAACGGTCTGAATTCAGTTGGTTGGGTGTTCGGTGCGGGGTTCAGGCCAATTATGGAGCAGAGGAAATTCTGCGATTCGGATCAGCCTGTCAATAGCAACTGAAGGAAAAGGTGACCCAAAACCGGCATGGTTTACTGCTGGTGGTGAAGCGACGAAATTTATAAATGTCGCAATATCTGGCAGCGGTGGGATTCGAACCCACGCCCCCGAAGAGACTGGAGCCTTAATCCAGCGCCTTAGACCGCTCGGCCACGCTACCACGTCAGTGCGCTAAGGAATCTGAAACTAGTGACTGGTGATTGAAATGTGGCCTGGTCTTGTAAATAGCAGGGGAAACAAAAGGAAATTAAATTCGTGGACGGCAAACTCACTTCTGATGCAACCCACTATATCAGAAGCAGCTACGTGTTCACAAGGCAACACTAATAAATAAAAGTTTGCTGCAACACACCCATTGTAAATTTCATTCAAAATTTATCCCTGTTGTGTGTTGCAAGCAGGAAGTTGGTGTAAGTAAAGTGTGATAAAATTAAGTGCGTTTGATTGGGGTAGCAATAGAGCATTTTATTGTTGGTGTATATAAGAATGCAACTAGCAGAAGAAGGCTTACGATCAATCGACCTCTGGGTTATGGGACCAGCACGCTTCCGCTGCTACACTCTGCTGTCGGTTAACAAACAATCCCGGCTGGTGCTTAGGTTCCGATGCCCCACAGTGCTGTGTGTTAGCGAGACAAATTTCAGCATCCAGCCTGTGTTGAAAACTGTAGCACGGCCCTGAAACCGCCCAGAGACCCGGACCCCGCAGCACCCGTGTTTGCAGGCTGACATGGCTGCACGATGTCACAAGGACACTCTGTATTACGACACCGACAATGGGACACACACAAAATGACACACAGGAATCCGGAAAGGGTGTTTCTGGCCACACAAATGGAGGGACAGAGAAAGACACTGAAGAAACCAAAGAGAGAGAGAGACAGACAGAGCGATTAACACGAGGCAGAGACAGAGACTGAGGGAAAACCGAGACTGCGAGAGAAACAGAGAGGGAGGTAGACAGCCAGGGAAACGGAGACTGAGATGAAGAGAGAGACTTGCATGAAGGTGCGTTCTGCTGTGCAAAGAAATTCCCTGTAGTGTAAAGATGTTCCCTGTTATATAAAATTGTTCCCTCCTGTGTAAAGATGATCGCTGCTGATTCTAGATTTTCCCTTTTGTTTAGAGATTTTGTCTGCTTTGTAAAGATGTCCGCTATTGAGTAATGTGTTTCCTGTTGTGTAAAGGTTCTCCGTGTTGTGTAACGGGCTTCCGTTTTGTGTGAAGGTATTGCCTGTTGTGTAAAGGCCAAGAGCACCATCTGGTGCTGGCGACCCGGCGCTGCAGGAATGCGTTGAGAGAAAGGGTAAGGCCAAGGCTGCTCCAAGTTTGCAGCATTTGCAGCTTATGTTGGTGCGAATAAAGTGTTTTGAAAGTTGTGTTGCAGGTTCTTGTGTTTTTTGCAAGAAGGAAGTTGCTGTAAGTAAAGCATAAATTGCGATAACAAAACCTGACGCACTGAGCCTGAAATTTATCATAATTTAAGAGAAGAGAACAATAGGAAAAATTTGCCCTCCTAATCACAACTTCCCCAGACTAATGGTATGAAAAACACATCTGACTCTCATCGTGAAGTCAGAGTCCAGATCCCCTCCTCACCCTTTTCGTTTGCAGAATGGATCTTCTCTTAACCATGTCTTAATGTAACTTTCGCTGTCTGGATAGGTTCGATTGACAAAAAGATACTGGTGTTAAATTAATTGGATTGCAGCACAGGAACAAATGGGAGGTGCTGTTCAACCGGCAAGATTGGAAGGGCGAACGGGGAAACGACGGAGAGATGGTGGGTGCGAGAGTGTCAGCAATGGGGGGCGCGGTCGATAGATTGCAAGAAATGGAAGAAAGAGTAAACGTGGTGTGCATCTGAATAAGTGAGAGGCAGCAGGTGTGGGGACGAGTGAGTGAACGGTCTGAATTCAGTTGGTTGGGTGATGGTGTTTGGTGCGGGGTTCGGGCCAATTATGGAGCAGAGGAAATTCTGCGATTCGGATCAGCCTGTCAATAGCAACTGAAGGAAAAGGTGACCCAAAACCGGCATGCCTGCCTGGTTTACTGCTGGTGGTGAAGCGACGAAATTTATAAATGTCGCAATATCTGGCAGCGGTGGGATTCGAACCCACGCCCCCGAAGAGACTGGAGCCTTAATCCAGCGCCTTAGACCGCTCGGCCACGCTACCACGTCAGTGCGCTAAGGAATCTGAAACTAGTGACTGGTGATTGAAATGTGGCCTGGCCTTGTAAATAGCAGGGGAAACAAAAGGAAATTAAATTCGTGGACGGCAAACTCACTTCTGATGCAACCCACTATATCAGAAGCAGCTACGTGTTCACAAGGCAACACTAATAAATAAAAGTTTGCTGCAACACACCCATTGTAAATTTCATTCAAAATGTATCCCTGTTGTGTGTTGCAAGCAGGAAGTTGGTGTAAGTAAAGTGTGATAAAATTAAGTGCGTTTGATTGGGGTAGCAATAGAGCATTTTATTGTTGGTGTATATAAGAATGCAACTAGCAGAAGAAGGCTTACGATCAATCGACCTCTGGGTTATGGGACCAGCACGCTTCCGCTGCTACACTCTGCTGTCGGTTAACAAACAATCCCGGCTGGTGCTTAGGTTCCGATGCCCCACAGTGCTGTGTGTTAGCGAGACAAATTTCAGCATCCAGCCTGTGTTGAAAACTATAGCATGGCCCTGAAACCGCCCAGAGACCCGGACCCCGCAGCACCCGTGTTTGCAGGCTGACATGGCTGCACGATGTCACAAGGACACTCTGTATTACGACACCGACAATGGGACACACACAAAATGACACACAGGAATCCGGAAAGGGTGTTTCTGGCCACACAAATGGAGGGACAGAGAAAGACAGTGAAGAAACCAAAGAGAGAGAGAGACAGACAGAGCGATTAACACGAGGCAGAGACAGAGACTGAGGGAAAACCGAGACTGCGAGAGAAACAGAGAGGGAGGTAGACAGCCAGGGAAACGGAGACTGAGATGAAGAGAGAGACTTGCATGAAGGTGCGTTCTGCTGTGCAAAGAAATTCCCTGTAGTGCAAAGATGTTCCCTGTTATATAAAATTGCTCCCTCCTGTGTAAAGATGATCGCTGCTGATTATAGATTTTCCCTGTTGTTTAGAGATTTTGTCTGCTTTGTAAAGATGTCCGCTATTGAGTAATTTGTTTGCTGTTGTGTAAAGGTTCTCCGTGTTGTGTAACGGGCTTCCGTTTTGTGTGAAAGTATTGCATGTTGTGTAAAGGCCAAGAGCACCATCTGGTGCTGGCGACACGGCGCTGCAGGAATGCGTTGAGAGAAAGGGTAAGGCCAAGGCTGCTCCAAGTTTGCAGCATTTGCAGCTTATGTTGGTGCGAGTAAAGTGTTTTGAAAGTTGTGTTGCAGGTTCTTGTGTTTTTTGCAAGAAGGAAGTTGCTGTAAGTAAAGCATAAATTGTGATAACAAAACCTGACGCACTGAGCCTGAAATTTATCATAATTTAAGAGAAGAGAACAATAGGAAAAATTTGCCCTCCTAATCACAACTTCCCCAGACTAATGGTATGAAAAACACATCTGACTCTCATCCTGAAGTCAGAGTCCAGATCCCCTCCCCACCCTTTTAGTTTGCAGAATGGATCTTCTCTTAACCATGTCTTAATGTAACTTTCGCTGTCTGGATAGGTTCGATTGACAAAAAGATACTGGTGTTAAATTAATTGGATTGCAGCACAGGAACAAATGGGAGGTGCTGTTGAACCGGCAAGATTGGAAGGGCGAACGGGGAAACGACGGAGAGATGACAGCAATGGGGGGCGCGGTCGATAGATTGCAAGAAATGGAAGAAAGAGTAAACGTGGTGCACATCTGAATAAGTGAGAGGCAGCAGGTGTGGGGACGAGTGAGTGAACGGTCTGAATCCAGTTGGCTGGGTGACGGTGTTTGAAGTGTTCGGCCAATTATGTAGCAGAGGAAATTCTGCGATTCGGATCAGCCTGTCAATAGCAACTGAAGGAAAAGGTGACCCAAAACCGGCATGCCTGCCTGGTTTACTGCTGGTGGTGAAGCGACGAAATTTATAAATGTCGCAATATCTGGCAGCGGTGGGATTCGAACCCACGCCCCCGAAGAGACTGGAGCCTTAATCCAGCGCCTTAGACCGCTCGGCCACGCTACCACGTCAGTGCGCTAAGGAATCTGAAACTAGTGACTGGTGATTGAAATGTGGCCTGGTCTTGTAAATAGCAGGGGAAACAAAAGGAAATTAAATTCGTGGACGGCAAACTCACTTCTGATGCAACCCACTATATCAGAAGCAGCTACGTGTTCACAAGGCAACACTAATAAATAAAAGTTTGCTGCAACACACCCATTGTAAATTTCATTCAAAATTTATCCCTGTTGTGTGTTGCAAGCAGGAAGTTGGTGTAAGTAAAGTGTGATAAAATTAAGTGCGTTTGATTGGGGTAGCAATAGAGCATTTTATTGTTGGTGTATATAAGAATGCAACTAGCAGAAGAAGGCTTACGATCAATCGACCTCTGGGTTATGGGACCAGCACGCTTCCGCTGCTACACTCTGCTGTCGGTTAACAAACAATCCCGGCTGGTGCTTAGGTTCCGATGCCCCACAGTGCTGTGTGTTAGCGAGACAAATTTCAGCATCCAGCCTGTGTTGAAAACTGTAGCACGGCCCTGAAACCGCCCAGAGACCCGGACCCCGCAGCACCCGTGTTTGCAGGCTGACATGGCTGCACGATGTCACAAGGACACTCTGTATTACGACACCGACAATGGGACACACACAAAATGACACACAGGAATCCGGAAAGGGTGTTTCTGGCCACACAAATGGAGGGACAGAGAAAGACACTGAAGAAACCAAAGAGAGAGAGAGACAGACAGAGCGATTAACACGAGGCAGAGACAGAGACTGAGGGAAAACCGAGACTGCGAGAGAAACAGAGAGGGAGGTAGACAGCCAGGGAAACGGAGACTGAGATGAAGAGAGAGACTTGCATGAAGGTGCGTTCTGCTGTGCAAAGAAATTCCCTGTAGTGTAAAGATGTTCCCTGTTATATAAAATTGTTCCCTCCTGTGTAAAGATGATCGCTGCTGATTCTAGATTTTCCCTTTTGTTTAGAGATTTTGTCTGCTTTGTAAAGATGTCCGCTATTGAGTAATGTGTTTCCTGTTGTGTAAAGGTTCTCCGTGTTGTGTAACGGGCTTCCGTTTTGTGTGAAGGTATTGCCTGTTGTGTAAAGGCCAAGAGCACCATCTGGTGCTGGCGACCCGGCGCTGCAGGAATGCGTTGAGAGAAAGGGTAAGGCCAAGGCTGCTCCAAGTTTGCAGCATTTGCAGCTTATGTTGGTGCGAATAAAGTGTTTTGAAAGTTGTGTTGCAGGTTCTTGTGTTTTTTGCAAGAAGGAAGTTGCTGTAAGTAAAGCATAAATTGCGATAACAAAACCTGACGCACTGAGCCTGAAATTTATCATAATTTAAGAGAAGAGAACAATAGGAAAAATTTGCCCTCCTAATCACAACTTCCCCAGACTAATGGTATGAAAAACACATCTGACTCTCATCGTGAAGTCAGAGTCCAGATCCCCTCCTCACCCTTTTCGTTTGCAGAATGGATCTTCTCTTAACCATGTCTTAATGTAACTTTCGCTGTCTGGATAGGTTCGATTGACAAAAAGATACTGGTGTTAAATTAATTGGATTGCAGCACAGGAACAAATGGGAGGTGCTGTTCAACCGGCAAGATTGGAAGGGCGAACGGGGAAACGACGGAGAGATGGTGGGTGCGAGAGTGTCAGCAATGGGGGGCGCGGTCGATAGATTGCAAGAAATGGAAGAAAGAGTAAACGTGGTGTGCATCTGAATAAGTGAGAGGCAGCAGGTGTGGGGACGAGTGAGTGAACGGTCTGAATTCAGTTGGTTGGGTGATGGTGTTTGGTGCGGGGTTCGGGCCAATTATGGAGCAGAGGAAATTCTGCGATTCGGATCAGCCTGTCAATAGCAACTGAAGGAAAAGGTGACCCAAAACCGGCATGCCTGCCTGGTTTACTGCTGGTGGTGAAGCGACGAAATTTATAAATGTCGCAATATCTGGCAGCGGTGGGATTCGAACCCACGCCCCCGAAGAGACTGGAGCCTTAATCCAGCGCCTTAGACCGCTCGGCCACGCTACCACGTCAGTGCGCTAAGGAATCTGAAACTAGTGACTGGTGATTGAAATGTGGCCTGGCCTTGTAAATAGCAGGGGAAACAAAAGGAAATTAAATTCGTGGACGGCAAACTCACTTCTGATGCAACCCACTATATCAGAAGCAGCTACGTGTTCACAAGGCAACACTAATAAATAAAAGTTTGCTGCAACACACCCATTGTAAATTTCATTCAAAATGTATCCCTGTTGTGTGTTGCAAGCAGGAAGTTGGTGTAAGTAAAGTGTGATAAAATTAAGTGCGTTTGATTGGGGTAGCAATAGAGCATTTTATTGTTGGTGTATATAAGAATGCAACTAGCAGAAGAAGGCTTACGATCAATCGACCTCTGGGTTATGGGACCAGCACGCTTCCGCTGCTACACTCTGCTGTCGGTTAACAAACAATCCCGGCTGGTGCTTAGGTTCCGATGCCCCACAGTGCTGTGTGTTAGCGAGACAAATTTCAGCATCCAGCCTGTGTTGAAAACTATAGCATGGCCCTGAAACCGCCCAGAGACCCGGACCCCGCAGCACCCGTGTTTGCAGGCTGACATGGCTGCACGATGTCACAAGGACACTCTGTATTACGACACCGACAATGGGACACACACAAAATGACACACAGGAATCCGGAAAGGGTGTTTCTGGCCACACAAATGGAGGGACAGAGAAAGACAGTGAAGAAACCAAAGAGAGAGAGAGACAGACAGAGCGATTAACACGAGGCAGAGACAGAGACTGAGGGAAAACCGAGACTGCGAGAGAAACAGAGAGGGAGGTAGACAGCCAGGGAAACGGAGACTGAGATGAAGAGAGAGACTTGCATGAAGGTGCGTTCTGCTGTGCAAAGAAATTCCCTGTAGTGCAAAGATGTTCCCTGTTATATAAAATTGTTCCCTCCTGTGTAAAGATGATCGCTGCTGATTATAGATTTTCCCTGTTGTTTAGAGATTTTGTCTGCTTTGTAAAGATGTCCGCTATTGAGTAATTTGTTTGCTGTTGTGTAAAGGTTCTCCGTGTTGTGTAACGGGCTTCCGTTTTGTGTGAAAGTATTGCATGTTGTGTAAAGGCCAAGAGCACCATCTGGTGCTGGCGACACGGCGCTGCAGGAATGCGTTGAGAGAAAGGGTAAGGCCAAGGCTGCTCCAAGTTTGCAGCATTTGCAGCTTATGTTGGTGCGAGTAAAGTGTTTTGAAAGTTGTGTTGCAGGTTCTTGTGTTTTTTGCAAGAAGGAAGTTGCTGTAAGTAAAGCATAAATTGTGATAACAAAACCTGACGCACTGAGCCTGAAATTTATCATAATTTAAGAGAAGAGAACAATAGGAAAAATTTGCCCTCCTAATCACAACTTCCCCAGACTAATGGTATGAAAAACACATCTGACTCTCATCCTGAAGTCAGAGTCCAGATCCCCTCCCCACCCTTTTAGTTTGCAGAATGGATCTTCTCTTAACCATGTCTTAATGTAACTTTCGCTGTCTGGATAGGTTCGATTGACAAAAAGATACTGGTGTTAAATTAATTGGATTGCAGCACAGGAACAAATGGGAGGTGCTGTTGAACCGGCAAGATTGGAAGGGCGAACGGGGAAACGACGGAGAGATGACAGCAATGGGGGGCGCGGTCGATAGATTGCAAGAAATGGAAGAAAGAGTAAACGTGGTGCACATCTGAATAAGTGAGAGGCAGCAGGTGTGGGGACGAGTGAGTGAACGGTCTGAATCCAGTTGGCTGGGTGACGGTGTTTGAAGTGTTCGGCCAATTATGTAGCAGAGGAAATTCTGCGATTCGGATCAGCCTGTCAATAGCAACTGAAGGAAAAGGTGACCCAAAACCGGCATGCCTGCCTGGTTTACTGCTGGTGGTGAAGCGACGAAATTTATAAATGTCGCAATATCTGGCAGCGGTGGGATTCGAACCCACGCCCCCGAAGAGACTGGAGCCTTAATCCAGCGCCTTAGACCGCTCGGCCACGCTACCACGTCAGTGCGCTAAGGAATCTGAAACTAGTGACTGGTGATTGAAATGTGGCCTGGCCTTGTAAATAGCAGGGGAAACAAAAGGAAATTAAATTCGTGGACGGCAAACTCACTTCTGATGCAACCCACTATATCAGAAGCAGCTACGTGTTCACAAGGCAACACTAATAAATAAAAGTTTGCTGCAACACACCCATTGTAAATTTCATTCAAAATGTATCCCTGTTGTGTGTTGCAAGCAGGAAGTTGGTGTAAGTAAAGTGTGATAAAATTAAGTGCGTTTGATTGGGGTAGCAATAGAGCATTTTATTGTTGGTGTATATAAGAATGCAACTAGCAGAAGAAGGCTTACGATCAATCGACCTCTGGGTTATGGGACCAGCACGCTTCCGCTGCTACACTCTGCTGTCGGTTAACAAACAATCCCGGCTGGTGCTTAGGTTCCGATGCCCCACAGTGCTGTGTGTTAGCGAGACAAATTTCAGCATCCAGCCTGTGTTGAAAACTATAGCATGGCCCTGAAACCGCCCAGAGACCCGGACCCCGCAGCGCCCGTGTTTGCAGGCTGACATGGCTGCACGATGTCACAAGGACACTCTGTATTACGACACCGACAATGGGACACACACAAAATGACACACAGGAATCCGGAAAGGGTGTTTCTGGCCACACAAATGGAGGGACAGAGAAAGACACTGAGGAAACCAAAGAGAGAGAGAGACAGACAGAGCGATTAACACGAGGCAGAGACAGAGACTGAGGGAAAACCGAGACTGCGACAGAAACAGAGAGGGAGGTAGACAGCCAGGGAAACGGAGACTGAGATGAAAAGAGAGACTTGCATGATGGTGCGTTCTGCTGTGCAAAGAAATTCCCTGTAGTGTAAAGATGTTCCCTGTTATATAAAATTGTTCCCTCCTGTGTAAAGATGATCGCTGCTGATTATAGATTTTCCCTGTTGTTTAGAGATTTTGTCTGCTTTGTAAAGATGTCCGCTATTGAGCAATGTGTTTCCTGTTGTGTAAAGGTTCTCCGTGTTGTGTAACGGGGTTCCGTTTTGTGTGAAGGTATTGCCTGTTGGGTAAAGGCCAAGAGCACCATCTGGTGCTGGCGACACGGCGCTGCAGGAATGCGTTGAGAGAAAGGGGAAGGCCAAGGCTGCTCCAAGTTTGAAGCATTTGCAGCTTGTGTTGGTGCGAATAAAGTGTTTTGAAAGTTGTGTTGCAGGTTCTTGTGTTTTTTGCAAGAAGGAAGTTGCTGTAAGTAAAGCATAAATTGTGATAACAAAACCTGACGCACTGAGCCTGAAATTTATCATAATTTAAGAGAAGAGAACAATAGGAAAAATTTGCCCTCCTAATCACAACTTCCCCAGACTAATGGTATGAAAAACACATCTGACTCTCATCCTGAAGTCAGAGTCCAGATCCCCTCCCCACCCTTTTCGTTTGCAGAATGGATCTTCTCTTAACCATGTCTTAATGTAACTTTCGCTGTCTGGATAGGTTCGATTGACAAAAAGATACTGGTGTTAAATTAATTGGATTGCAGCACAGGAACAAATGGGAGGTGCTGTTCAACCGGCAAGATTGGAAGGGCGAACGGGGAAACGACGGAGAGATGGTGGGTGCGAGAGTGACAGCGATGGGGGGCGCGGTCGATAGATTGCAAGAAATGGAAGAAAGAGTAAACGTGGTGTACATCTGAATAAGTGAGAGGCAGCAGGTGTGGGGACGAGTGAGTGAACGGTCTGAATTCAGTTGGTTGGGTGATGGTGTTTGTAGTGTTCGGTGCGGGGTTCGGGCCAATTATGGAGCAGAGGAAATTCTGCGATTCGGATCAGCCTGTCAATAGCAACTGAAGGAAAAGGTGACCCAAAACCGGCATGCCTGCCTGGTTTACTGCTGGTGGTGAAGCGACGAAATTTATAAATGTCGCAATATCTGGCAGCGGTGGGATTCGAGGCAGGTGACTCAACCGTGGATAACAGGGGAAATTAGAGACAGCATAAAATCCAAAGATAGGGCGTATAAAATAGCCAAAAAAAGCGCCAGAGCGGAAGATTGGGAACAGTTTAAGATAGAGCAAAGGAGGGCAAAGGGCATGATCAAGAGGGGCAAAATAGCTTACGAAAACAAGCTGGCGGAAAATATAAAAACTAACTCCAAAAGCTTTTATAAATATATCAAAAGGAAAAGACTGGTGAAAACCAAAGTTGGTCCATTGCAGTCAGATACGGGGGAATATATAATGGGAAATAAGGAAATGGCAGATCAACTAAATGCATACTTTGGGTCAGTCTTTACGAAGGAAGACACAAAAAACCTCCCTGGGATATCGGGAAAAATAGGGACATTGGCAAAGGAGGAACTGACGCAAATCAATATCTCTAAGGATATGGTGTTAAGGAAGCTAAAGGGATTGAAGGTGGACAAATCCCCAGGGCCTGATAACATGCATCCTAGGGTACTGAAGGAGGTGGCCCTAGAGATAGCGGATGCACTAAGGATGATTTTTCAGAATTCATTAGACTCGGGAACAGTGCCGATGGATTGGAGGGTAGCTAACGTTACCCCACTATTCAAAAAGGGGGGTAGGGAAAAAGCAGGTAATTACAGACCTGTAAGCCTTACATCAGTTGTGGGCAAAATGCTGGAGTCCATCATTAAGGATGAAATAGCGGAGCACTTAGCAAATGGGGACAGGATAGGACAGAGTCAACATGGATTTACAAAGGGTAAATCGTGCTTGACTAATCTATTGGAATTTTTTGAGGGAGTAACTGGTAGAATAGATGGGGGAGAGCCAGTAGATGTGGTGTACCTGGACTTCCAAAAGGCCTTCGATAAGGTCCCACATAAAAGATTAGCATGGAAAATTGAGGCTCATGGGATAAAGGGGAAAGTTTTGGCGTGGATAGGGAACTGGCTGTCAGATAGAAAACAGAGAGTTGGAATAAACGGCTCATTTTCTGAATGGCAGGCAGTAACAAGTGGGGTACCACAGGGATCTGTCCTGGGCCCCCAGCTGTTCACAATTTACATTAATGACCTGGATCAGGGAGTCGGATGCAGCATTTCCAAATTTGCAGACGACACTAAACTAGGAGGTGGGGTGGGCTCAGAGGAAGAGACCAGGAAGCTCCAGAGCGATTTGGACAGACTGGGCGATTGGGCGGATAAATGGCAGATGCACTATAATGTGGACAAGTGCGAAGTTATCCACCTTGGGTGCAGGAACGGGAGGGCAAATTATTATTTAAATGGCAATAGATTGGGAGAGGGGGAAGTACAGAGAGACCTGGGTGTTCTTGTACACCAGTCACTGAAGGCGAGCATGCAGGTGCAACAGGCGGTCAAGAAGGCAAACGGTATGCTGGCCTTCATAGCAAAAGGGTTAGAATACAGGAACAGGGATACCTTGCTGCAGCTGTACAGGGCACTGGTGAGACCACACCTCGAGTACTGTGTACAGTTTTGGTCGCCTCATCTGAGGAAGGATGTTCTTGCCATGGAGGGGGTGCAGCGGCGATTCACCAGGCTGATACCAGGAATGGCGGGAATGACCTATGAGGAGAGACTATGTAGTTTAGGGATGTACACACTGGAGTTTAGAAGATTGAGAGGGGACCTCATAGAAGTGTATAAAATTCTGACAGGTCTAGACAGACTGGATGCAGAAGGAATGTTTCCCTTGGCGGGTGAGAACAGAACTAGAGGACATAATTTAAGGATAAGGGCTAAACCATTTAGGACAGAGATGAGGGGGAATTTCTTCACTCAGAGAGTGGTGAACCTGTGGAACTCATTGCCACAGAGGGCAGTGTACGCCAGCTCATTAAATATATTTAAGAGGGAATTAGATATATTTCTACGGGCAAAAGGGGTTAAGGGTTACGGAGAGAAGGCGGGGACGGGATACTGAATTAAAGGATCAGCCATGATCTCATCGAATGGCGGAGCAGGCACGAAGGGCCGAATGGCCTACTCCTGCTCCTATCTTCTATGTATCTATGTATCTATGAACCCACGCCCCCGAAGAGACTGGAGCCTTAATCCAGCGCCTTAGACCGCTCGGCCACGCTACCACGTCAGTGCGCTAAGGAATCTGAAACTAGTGACTGGTGATTGAAATGTGGCCTGGTCTTGTAAATAGCAGGGGAAACAAAAGGAAATTAAATTCGTGGACGGCAAACTCACTTCTGATGCAACCCACTCTATCAGAAGCAGCTACGTGTTCACAAGGCAACACTAATAAATAAAAGTTTGCTGCAACACACCCATTGCAAATTTCATTCAAAATGTATCCCTGTTGTGTGTTGCAAGCAGGAAGTTGGTGTAAGTAAAGTGTGATAAAATTAAGTGCGTTTGATTGGGGTAGCAATAGAGCATTTTATTGTTGGTGTATATAAGAATGCAACTAGCAGAAGAAGGCTTACGATCAATCGACCTCTGGGTTATGGGACCAGCACGCTTCCGCTGCTACACTCTGCTGTCGGTTAACAAACAATCCCGGCTGGTGCTTAGGTTCCGATGCCCCACAGTGCTGTGTGTTAGCGAGACAAATTTCAGCATCCAGCCTGTGTTGAAAACTATAGCATGGCCCTGAAACCGCCCAGAGACCCGGACCCCGCAGCACCCGTGTTTGCAGGCTGACATGGCTGCACGATGTCACAAGGACACTCTGTATTACGACACCGACAATGGGACACACACAAAATGACACACAGGAATCCGGAAAGGGTGTTTCTGGCCACACAAATGGAGGGACAGAGAAAGACAGTGAAGAAACCAAAGAGAGAGAGAGACAGACAGAGCGATTAACACGAGGCAGAGACAGAGACTGAGGGAAAACCGAGACTGCGAGAGAAACAGAGAGGGAGGTAGACAGCCAGGGAAACGGAGACTGAGATGAAGAGAGAGACTTGCATGAAGGTGCGTTCTGCTGTGCAAAGAAATTCCCTGTAGTGCAAAGATGTTCCCTGTTATATAAAATTGCTCCCTCCTGTGTAAAGATGATCGCTGCTGATTATAGATTTTCCCTGTTGTTTAGAGATTTTGTCTGCTTTGTAAAGATGTCCGCTATTGAGTAATTTGTTTGCTGTTGTGTAAAGGTTCTCCGTGTTGTGTAACGGGCTTCCGTTTTGTGTGAAAGTATTGCATGTTGTGTAAAGGCCAAGAGCACCATCTGGTGCTGGCGACACGGCGCTGCAGGAATGCGTTGAGAGAAAGGGTAAGGCCAAGGCTGCTCCAAGTTTGCAGCATTTGCAGCTTATGTTGGTGCGAGTAAAGTGTTTTGAAAGTTGTGTTGCAGGTTCTTGTGTTTTTTGCAAGAAGGAAGTTGCTGTAAGTAAAGCATAAATTGTGATAACAAAACCTGACGCACTGAGCCTGAAATTTATCATAATTTAAGAGAAGAGAACAATAGGAAAAATTTGCCCTCCTAATCACAACTTCCCCAGACTAATGGTATGAAAAACACATCTGACTCTCATCCTGAAGTCAGAGTCCAGATCCCCTCCCCACCCTTTTAGTTTGCAGAATGGATCTTCTCTTAACCATGTCTTAATGTAACTTTCGCTGTCTGGATAGGTTCGATTGACAAAAAGATACTGGTGTTAAATTAATTGGATTGCAGCACAGGAACAAATGGGAGGTGCTGTTGAACCGGCAAGATTGGAAGGGCGAACGGGGAAACGACGGAGAGATGACAGCAATGGGGGGCGCGGTCGATAGATTGCAAGAAATGGAAGAAAGAGTAAACGTGGTGCACATCTGAATAAGTGAGAGGCAGCAGGTGTGGGGACGAGTGAGTGAACGGTCTGAATCCAGTTGGTTGGGTGACGGTGTTTGAAGTGTTCGGCCAATTATGTAGCAGAGGAAATTCTGCGATTCGGATCAGCCTGTCAATAGCAACTGAAGGAAAAGGTGACCCAAAACCGGCATGCCTGCCTGGTTTACTGCTGGTGGTGAAGCGACGAAATTTATAAATGTCGCAATATCTGGCAGCGGTGGGATTCGAGGCAGGTGACTCAACCGTGGATAACAGGGGAAATTAGAGACAGCATAAAATCCAAAGATAGGGCGTATAAAATAGCCAAAAAAAGCGCCAGAGCGGAAGATTGGGAACAGTTTAAGATAGAGCAAAGGAGGGCAAAGGGCATGATCAAGAGGGGCAAAATAGCTTACGAAAACAAGCTGGCGGAAAATATAAAAACTAACTCCAAAAGCTTTTATAAATATATCAAAAGGAAAAGACTGGTGAAAACCAAAGTTGGTCCATTGCAGTCAGATACGGGGGAATATATAATGGGAAATAAGGAAATGGCAGATCAACTAAATGCATACTTTGGGTCAGTCTTTACGAAGGAAGACACAAAAAACCTCCCTGGGATATCGGGAAAAATAGGGACATTGGCAAAGGAGGAACTGACGCAAATCAATATCTCTAAGGATATGGTGTTAAGGAAGCTAAAGGGATTGAAGGTGGACAAATCCCCAGGGCCTGATAACATGCATCCTAGGGTACTGAAGGAGGTGGCCCTAGAGATAGCGGATGCACTAAGGATGATTTTTCAGAATTCATTAGACTCGGGAACAGTGCCGATGGATTGGAGGGTAGCTAACGTTACCCCACTATTCAAAAAGGGGGGTAGGGAAAAAGCAGGTAATTACAGACCTGTAAGCCTTACATCAGTTGTGGGCAAAATGCTGGAGTCCATCATTAAGGATGAAATAGCGGAGCACTTAGCAAATGGGGACAGGATAGGACAGAGTCAACATGGATTTACAAAGGGTAAATCGTGCTTGACTAATCTATTGGAATTTTTTGAGGGAGTAACTGGTAGAATAGATGGGGGAGAGCCAGTAGATGTGGTGTACCTGGACTTCCAAAAGGCCTTCGATAAGGTCCCACATAAAAGATTAGCATGGAAAATTGAGGCTCATGGGATAAAGGGGAAAGTTTTGGCGTGGATAGGGAACTGGCTGTCAGATAGAAAACAGAGAGTTGGAATAAACGGCTCATTTTCTGAATGGCAGGCAGTAACAAGTGGGGTACCACAGGGATCTGTCCTGGGCCCCCAGCTGTTCACAATTTACATTAATGACCTGGATCAGGGAGTCGGATGCAGCATTTCCAAATTTGCAGACGACACTAAACTAGGAGGTGGGGTGGGCTCAGAGGAAGAGACCAGGAAGCTCCAGAGCGATTTGGACAGACTGGGCGATTGGGCGGATAAATGGCAGATGCACTATAATGTGGACAAGTGCGAAGTTATCCACCTTGGGTGCAGGAACGGGAGGGCAAATTATTATTTAAATGGCAATAGATTGGGAGAGGGGGAAGTACAGAGAGACCTGGGTGTTCTTGTACACCAGTCACTGAAGGCGAGCATGCAGGTGCAACAGGCGGTCAAGAAGGCAAACGGTATGCTGGCCTTCATAGCAAAAGGGTTAGAATACAGGAACAGGGATACCTTGCTGCAGCTGTACAGGGCACTGGTGAGACCACACCTCGAGTACTGTGTACAGTTTTGGTCGCCTCATCTGAGGAAGGATGTTCTTGCCATGGAGGGGGTGCAGCGGCGATTCACCAGGCTGATACCAGGAATGGCGGGAATGACCTATGAGGAGAGACTATGTAGTTTAGGGATGTACACACTGGAGTTTAGAAGATTGAGAGGGGACCTCATAGAAGTGTATAAAATTCTGACAGGTCTAGACAGACTGGATGCAGAAGGAATGTTTCCCTTGGCGGGTGAGAACAGAACTAGAGGACATAATTTAAGGATAAGGGCTAAACCATTTAGGACAGAGATGAGGGGGAATTTCTTCACTCAGAGAGTGGTGAACCTGTGGAACTCATTGCCACAGAGGGCAGTGTACGCCAGCTCATTAAATATATTTAAGAGGGAATTAGATATATTTCTACGGGCAAAAGGGGTTAAGGGTTACGGAGAGAAGGCGGGGACGGGATACTGAATTAAAGGATCAGCCATGATCTCATCGAATGGCGGAGCAGGCACGAAGGGCCGAATGGCCTACTCCTGCTCCTATCTTCTATGTATCTATGTATCTATGAACCCACGCCCCCGAAGAGACTGGAGCCTTAATCCAGCGCCTTAGACCGCTCGGCCACGCTACCACGTCAGTGCGCTAAGGAATCTGAAACTAGTGACTGGTGATTGAAATGTGGCCTGGTCTTGTAAATAGCAGGGGAAACAAAAGGAAATTAAATTCGTGGACGGCAAACTCACTTCTGATGCAACCCACTCTATCAGAAGCAGCTACGTGTTCACAAGGCAACACTAATAAATAAAAGTTTGCTGCAACACACCCATTGCAAATTTCATTCAAAATGTATCCCTGTTGTGTGTTGCAAGCAGGAAGTTGGTGTAAGTAAAGTGTGATAAAATTAAGTGCGTTTGATTGGGGTAGCAATAGAGCATTTTATTGTTGGTGTATATAAGAATGCAACTAGCAGAAGAAGGCTTACGATCAATCGACCTCTGGGTTATGGGACCAGCACGCTTCCGCTGCTACACTCTGCTGTCGGTTAACAAACAATCCCGGCTGGTGCTTAGGTTCCGATGCCCCACAGTGCTGTGTGTTAGCGAGACAAATTTCAGCATCCAGCCTGTGTTGAAAACTATAGCATGGCCCTGAAACCGCCCAGAGACCCGGACCCCGCAGCACCCGTGTTTGCAGGCTGACATGGCTGCACGATGTCACAAGGACACTCTGTATTACGACACCGACAATGGGACACACACAAAATGACACACAGGAATCCGGAAAGGGTGTTTCTGGCCACACAAATGGAGGGACAGAGAAAGACAGTGAAGAAACCAAAGAGAGAGAGAGACAGACAGAGCGATTAACACGAGGCAGAGACAGAGACTGAGGGAAAACCGAGACTGCGAGAGAAACAGAGAGGGAGGTAGACAGCCAGGGAAACGGAGACTGAGATGAAGAGAGAGACTTGCATGAAGGTGCGTTCTGCTGTGCAAAGAAATTCCCTGTAGTGCAAAGATGTTCCCTGTTATATAAAATTGCTCCCTCCTGTGTAAAGATGATCGCTGCTGATTATAGATTTTCCCTGTTGTTTAGAGATTTTGTCTGCTTTGTAAAGATGTCCGCTATTGAGTAATTTGTTTGCTGTTGTGTAAAGGTTCTCCGTGTTGTGTAACGGGCTTCCGTTTTGTGTGAAAGTATTGCATGTTGTGTAAAGGCCAAGAGCACCATCTGGTGCTGGCGACACGGCGCTGCAGGAATGCGTTGAGAGAAAGGGTAAGGCCAAGGCTGCTCCAAGTTTGCAGCATTTGCAGCTTATGTTGGTGCGAGTAAAGTGTTTTGAAAGTTGTGTTGCAGGTTCTTGTGTTTTTTGCAAGAAGGAAGTTGCTGTAAGTAAAGCATAAATTGTGATAACAAAACCTGACGCACTGAGCCTGAAATTTATCATAATTTAAGAGAAGAGAACAATAGGAAAAATTTGCCCTCCTAATCACAACTTCCCCAGACTAATGGTATGAAAAACACATCTGACTCTCATCCTGAAGTCAGAGTCCAGATCCCCTCCCCACCCTTTTAGTTTGCAGAATGGATCTTCTCTTAACCATGTCTTAATGTAACTTTCGCTGTCTGGATAGGTTCGATTGACAAAAAGATACTGGTGTTAAATTAATTGGATTGCAGCACAGGAACAAATGGGAGGTGCTGTTGAACCGGCAAGATTGGAAGGGCGAACGGGGAAACGACGGAGAGATGACAGCAATGGGGGGCGCGGTCGATAGATTGCAAGAAATGGAAGAAAGAGTAAACGTGGTGCACATCTGAATAAGTGAGAGGCAGCAGGTGTGGGGACGAGTGAGTGAACGGTCTGAATCCAGTTGGTTGGGTGACGGTGTTTGAAGTGTTCGGCCAATTATGTAGCAGAGGAAATTCTGCGATTCGGATCAGCCTGTCAATAGCAACTGAAGGAAAAGGTGACCCAAAACCGGCATGCCTGCCTGGTTTACTGCTGGTGGTGAAGCGACGAAATTTATAAATGTCGCAATATCTGGCAGCGGTGGGATTCGAACCCACGCCCCCGAAGAGACTGGAGCCTTAGTCCAGCGCCTTAGACCGCTCGGCCACGCTACCACGTCAGTGCGCTAAGGAATCTGAAACTAGTGACTGGTGATTGAAATGTGGCCTGGTCTTGTAAATAGCAGGGGAAACAAACGGAAATTAAATTCGTGGACGGCAAACTCACTTCTGATGCAACCCACTATATCAGAAGCAGCTACGTGTTCACAAGGCAACGCTAATAAATAAAAGTTTGCTGCAACACACCCATTGTAAATTTCATTCAAAATTTATCCCTGTTGTGTGTTGGAAGCAGGAAGTTGGTGTAAGTAAAGTGTGATAAAATTAAGTGCGTTTGATTGGGGTAGCAATAGAGCATTTTATTGTTGGTGTATATAAGAATGCAACTAGCAGAAGAAGGCTTACGATCAATCGACCTCTGGGTTATGGGACCAGCACGCTTCCGCTGCTACACTCTGCTGTCGGTTAACAAACAATCCCGGCTGGTGCTTAGGTTCCGATGCCCCACAGTGCTGTGTGTTAGCGAGACAAATTTCAGCATCCAGCCTGTGTTGAAAACTATAGCATGGCCCTGAAACCGCCCAGAGACCCGGACCCCGCAGCACCCGTGTTTGCAGGCTGACATGGCTGCACGATGTCACAAGGACACTCTGTATTACGACACCGACAATGGGACACACACAAAATGACACACAGGAATCCGGAAAGGGTGTTTCTGGCCACACAAATGGAGGGACAGAGAAAGACACTGGTGAAACAAAAGAGAGAGAGAGAGACAGACAGAGCGATTAACACGAGGCAGAGACAGAGACTGAGGGAAAACCGAGGCTGCGAGAGAAACAGAGAGGGAGGTAGACAGCCAGGGAAACGGAGACTGAGATGAAGAGAGAGACTTGCATGAAGGTGCGTTCTGCTGTGCAAAGAAATTCCCTGTAGTTCCCTGTTTCTAAAATTGTTCCCTCCTGTGTAAAGATGATCGCTGCTGATTATAGATTTTCCCTGTTGTTTAGAGATTTTGTCTGCTTTGTAAAGATGTCCGCTATTGAGTAATGTGTTTCCTGTTGTGTAAAGGTTCTCCGTGTTGTGTAACGGGCTTCCGTTTTGTGTGAAGGTATTGCCTGTTGTGTAAAGGCCAAGAGCACCATCTGGTGCTGGCGACCCGGCGCTGCAGGAATGCGTTGAGAGAAAGGGTAAGGCCAAGGCTGCTCCAAGTTTGCAGCATTTGCAGCTTATGTTGGTGCGAATAAAGTGTTTTGAAAGTTGTGTTGCAGGTTCTTGTGTTTTTTGCAAGAAGGAAGTTGCTGTAAGTAAAGCATAAATTGTGATAACAAAACCTGACGCACTGAGCCTGAAATTTATCATAATTTAAGAGAAGAGAACAATAGGAAAAATTTGCCCTCCTAATCACAACTTCCCCAGACTAATGGTATGAAAAACACATCTGACTCTCATCCTGAAGTCAGAGTCCAGATCCCCTCCTCACCCTTTTCGTTTGCAGAATGCATCTTCTCTTAACCATGTCTTAATGTAACTTTCGCTGTCTGGATAGGTTCGATTGACAAAAAGATACTGGTGTTAAATTAATTGGATTGCAGCACAGGAACAAATGGGAGGTGCTGTTGAACCGGCAAGATTGGAAGGGCGAACGGGGAAACGACGGAGAGATGACAGCAATGGGGGGCGCGGTCGATAGATTGCAAGAAATGGAAGAAAGAGTAAACGTGGTGCACATCTGAATAAGTGAGAGGCAGCAGGTGTGGGGACGAGTGAGTGAACGGTCTGAATCCAGTTGGTTGGGTGACGGTGTTTGAAGTGTTCGGCCAATTATGTAGCAGAGGAAATTCTGCGATTCGGATCAGCCTGTCAATAGCAACTGAAGGAAAAGGTGACCCAAAACCGGCATGCCTGCCTGGTTTACTGCTGGTGGTGAAGCGACGAAATTTATAAATGTCGCAATATCTGGCAGCGGTGGGATTCGAGGCAGGTGACTCAACCGTGGATAACAGGGGAAATTAGAGACAGCATAAAATCCAAAGATAGGGCGTATAAAATAGCCAAAAAAAGCGCCAGAGCGGAAGATTGGGAACAGTTTAAGATAGAGCAAAGGAGGGCAAAGGGCATGATCAAGAGGGGCAAAATAGCTTACGAAAACAAGCTGGCGGAAAATATAAAAACTAACTCCAAAAGCTTTTATAAATATATCAAAAGGAAAAGACTGGTGAAAACCAAAGTTGGTCCATTGCAGTCAGATACGGGGGAATATATAATGGGAAATAAGGAAATGGCAGATCAACTAAATGCATACTTTGGGTCAGTCTTTACGAAGGAAGACACAAAAAACCTCCCTGGGATATCGGGAAAAATAGGGACATTGGCAAAGGAGGAACTGACGCAAATCAATATCTCTAAGGATATGGTGTTAAGGAAGCTAAAGGGATTGAAGGTGGACAAATCCCCAGGGCCTGATAACATGCATCCTAGGGTACTGAAGGAGGTGGCCCTAGAGATAGCGGATGCACTAAGGATGATTTTTCAGAATTCATTAGACTCGGGAACAGTGCCGATGGATTGGAGGGTAGCTAACGTTACCCCACTATTCAAAAAGGGGGGTAGGGAAAAAGCAGGTAATTACAGACCTGTAAGCCTTACATCAGTTGTGGGCAAAATGCTGGAGTCCATCATTAAGGATGAAATAGCGGAGCACTTAGCAAATGGGGACAGGATAGGACAGAGTCAACATGGATTTACAAAGGGTAAATCGTGCTTGACTAATCTATTGGAATTTTTTGAGGGAGTAACTGGTAGAATAGATGGGGGAGAGCCAGTAGATGTGGTGTACCTGGACTTCCAAAAGGCCTTCGATAAGGTCCCACATAAAAGATTAGCATGGAAAATTGAGGCTCATGGGATAAAGGGGAAAGTTTTGGCGTGGATAGGGAACTGGCTGTCAGATAGAAAACAGAGAGTTGGAATAAACGGCTCATTTTCTGAATGGCAGGCAGTAACAAGTGGGGTACCACAGGGATCTGTCCTGGGCCCCCAGCTGTTCACAATTTACATTAATGACCTGGATCAGGGAGTCGGATGCAGCATTTCCAAATTTGCAGACGACACTAAACTAGGAGGTGGGGTGGGCTCAGAGGAAGAGACCAGGAAGCTCCAGAGCGATTTGGACAGACTGGGCGATTGGGCGGATAAATGGCAGATGCACTATAATGTGGACAAGTGCGAAGTTATCCACCTTGGGTGCAGGAACGGGAGGGCAAATTATTATTTAAATGGCAATAGATTGGGAGAGGGGGAAGTACAGAGAGACCTGGGTGTTCTTGTACACCAGTCACTGAAGGCGAGCATGCAGGTGCAACAGGCGGTCAAGAAGGCAAACGGTATGCTGGCCTTCATAGCAAAAGGGTTAGAATACAGGAACAGGGATACCTTGCTGCAGCTGTACAGGGCACTGGTGAGACCACACCTCGAGTACTGTGTACAGTTTTGGTCGCCTCATCTGAGGAAGGATGTTCTTGCCATGGAGGGGGTGCAGCGGCGATTCACCAGGCTGATACCAGGAATGGCGGGAATGACCTATGAGGAGAGACTATGTAGTTTAGGGATGTACACACTGGAGTTTAGAAGATTGAGAGGGGACCTCATAGAAGTGTATAAAATTCTGACAGGTCTAGACAGACTGGATGCAGAAGGAATGTTTCCCTTGGCGGGTGAGAACAGAACTAGAGGACATAATTTAAGGATAAGGGCTAAACCATTTAGGACAGAGATGAGGGGGAATTTCTTCACTCAGAGAGTGGTGAACCTGTGGAACTCATTGCCACAGAGGGCAGTGTACGCCAGCTCATTAAATATATTTAAGAGGGAATTAGATATATTTCTACGGGCAAAAGGGGTTAAGGGTTACGGAGAGAAGGCGGGGACGGGATACTGAATTAAAGGATCAGCCATGATCTCATCGAATGGCGGAGCAGGCACGAAGGGCCGAATGGCCTACTCCTGCTCCTATCTTCTATGTATCTATGTATCTATGAACCCACGCCCCCGAAGAGACTGGAGCCTTAATCCAGCGCCTTAGACCGCTCGGCCACGCTACCACGTCAGTGCGCTAAGGAATCTGAAACTAGTGACTGGTGATTGAAATGTGGCCTGGTCTTGTAAATAGCAGGGGAAACAAAAGGAAATTAAATTCGTGGACGGCAAACTCACTTCTGATGCAACCCACTCTATCAGAAGCAGCTACGTGTTCACAAGGCAACACTAATAAATAAAAGTTTGCTGCAACACACCCATTGCAAATTTCATTCAAAATGTATCCCTGTTGTGTGTTGCAAGCAGGAAGTTGGTGTAAGTAAAGTGTGATAAAATTAAGTGCGTTTGATTGGGGTAGCAATAGAGCATTTTATTGTTGGTGTATATAAGAATGCAACTAGCAGAAGAAGGCTTACGATCAATCGACCTCTGGGTTATGGGACCAGCACGCTTCCGCTGCTACACTCTGCTGTCGGTTAACAAACAATCCCGGCTGGTGCTTAGGTTCCGATGCCCCACAGTGCTGTGTGTTAGCGAGACAAATTTCAGCATCCAGCCTGTGTTGAAAACTATAGCATGGCCCTGAAACCGCCCAGAGACCCGGACCCCGCAGCACCCGTGTTTGCAGGCTGACATGGCTGCACGATGTCACAAGGACACTCTGTATTACGACACCGACAATGGGACACACACAAAATGACACACAGGAATCCGGAAAGGGTGTTTCTGGCCACACAAATGGAGGGACAGAGAAAGACAGTGAAGAAACCAAAGAGAGAGAGAGACAGACAGAGCGATTAACACGAGGCAGAGACAGAGACTGAGGGAAAACCGAGACTGCGAGAGAAACAGAGAGGGAGGTAGACAGCCAGGGAAACGGAGACTGAGATGAAGAGAGAGACTTGCATGAAGGTGCGTTCTGCTGTGCAAAGAAATTCCCTGTAGTGCAAAGATGTTCCCTGTTATATAAAATTGCTCCCTCCTGTGTAAAGATGATCGCTGCTGATTATAGATTTTCCCTGTTGTTTAGAGATTTTGTCTGCTTTGTAAAGATGTCCGCTATTGAGTAATTTGTTTGCTGTTGTGTAAAGGTTCTCCGTGTTGTGTAACGGGCTTCCGTTTTGTGTGAAAGTATTGCATGTTGTGTAAAGGCCAAGAGCACCATCTGGTGCTGGCGACACGGCGCTGCAGGAATGCGTTGAGAGAAAGGGTAAGGCCAAGGCTGCTCCAAGTTTGCAGCATTTGCAGCTTATGTTGGTGCGAGTAAAGTGTTTTGAAAGTTGTGTTGCAGGTTCTTGTGTTTTTTGCAAGAAGGAAGTTGCTGTAAGTAAAGCATAAATTGTGATAACAAAACCTGACGCACTGAGCCTGAAATTTATCATAATTTAAGAGAAGAGAACAATAGGAAAAATTTGCCCTCCTAATCACAACTTCCCCAGACTAATGGTATGAAAAACACATCTGACTCTCATCCTGAAGTCAGAGTCCAGATCCCCTCCCCACCCTTTTAGTTTGCAGAATGGATCTTCTCTTAACCATGTCTTAATGTAACTTTCGCTGTCTGGATAGGTTCGATTGACAAAAAGATACTGGTGTTAAATTAATTGGATTGCAGCACAGGAACAAATGGGAGGTGCTGTTGAACCGGCAAGATTGGAAGGGCGAACGGGGAAACGACGGAGAGATGACAGCAATGGGGGGCGCGGTCGATAGATTGCAAGAAATGGAAGAAAGAGTAAACGTGGTGCACATCTGAATAAGTGAGAGGCAGCAGGTGTGGGGACGAGTGAGTGAACGGTCTGAATCCAGTTGGTTGGGTGACGGTGTTTGAAGTGTTCGGCCAATTATGTAGCAGAGGAAATTCTGCGATTCGGATCAGCCTGTCAATAGCAACTGAAGGAAAAGGTGACCCAAAACCGGCATGCCTGCCTGGTTTACTGCTGGTGGTGAAGCGACGAAATTTATAAATGTCGCAATATCTGGCAGCGGTGGGATTCGAACCCACGCCCCCGAAGAGACTGGAGCCTTAGTCCAGCGCCTTAGACCGCTCGGCCACGCTACCACGTCAGTGCGCTAAGGAATCTGAAACTAGTGACTGGTGATTGAAATGTGGCCTGGTCTTGTAAATAGCAGGGGAAACAAACGGAAATTAAATTCGTGGACGGCAAACTCACTTCTGATGCAACCCACTATATCAGAAGCAGCTACGTGTTCACAAGGCAACGCTAATAAATAAAAGTTTGCTGCAACACACCCATTGTAAATTTCATTCAAAATTTATCCCTGTTGTGTGTTGGAAGCAGGAAGTTGGTGTAAGTAAAGTGTGATAAAATTAAGTGCGTTTGATTGGGGTAGCAATAGAGCATTTTATTGTTGGTGTATATAAGAATGCAACTAGCAGAAGAAGGCTTACGATCAATCGACCTCTGGGTTATGGGACCAGCACGCTTCCGCTGCTACACTCTGCTGTCGGTTAACAAACAATCCCGGCTGGTGCTTAGGTTCCGATGCCCCACAGTGCTGTGTGTTAGCGAGACAAATTTCAGCATCCAGCCTGTGTTGAAAACTATAGCATGGCCCTGAAACCGCCCAGAGACCCGGACCCCGCAGCACCCGTGTTTGCAGGCTGACATGGCTGCACGATGTCACAAGGACACTCTGTATTACGACACCGACAATGGGACACACACAAAATGACACACAGGAATCCGGAAAGGGTGTTTCTGGCCACACAAATGGAGGGACAGAGAAAGACACTGGTGAAACAAAAGAGAGAGAGAGAGACAGACAGAGCGATTAACACGAGGCAGAGACAGAGACTGAGGGAAAACCGAGGCTGCGAGAGAAACAGAGAGGGAGGTAGACAGCCAGGGAAACGGAGACTGAGATGAAGAGAGAGACTTGCATGAAGGTGCGTTCTGCTGTGCAAAGAAATTCCCTGTAGTTCCCTGTTTCTAAAATTGTTCCCTCCTGTGTAAAGATGATCGCTGCTGATTATAGATTTTCCCTGTTGTTTAGAGATTTTGTCTGCTTTGTAAAGATGTCCGCTATTGAGTAATGTGTTTCCTGTTGTGTAAAGGTTCTCCGTGTTGTGTAACGGGCTTCCGTTTTGTGTGAAGGTATTGCCTGTTGTGTAAAGGCCAAGAGCACCATCTGGTGCTGGCGACCCGGCGCTGCAGGAATGCGTTGAGAGAAAGGGTAAGGCCAAGGCTGCTCCAAGTTTGCAGCATTTGCAGCTTATGTTGGTGCGAATAAAGTGTTTTGAAAGTTGTGTTGCAGGTTCTTGTGTTTTTTGCAAGAAGGAAGTTGCTGTAAGTAAAGCATAAATTGTGATAACAAAACCTGACGCACTGAGCCTGAAATTTATCATAATTTAAGAGAAGAGAACAATAGGAAAAATTTGCCCTCCTAATCACAACTTCCCCAGACTAATGGTATGAAAAACACATCTGACTCTCATCCTGAAGTCAGAGTCCAGATCCCCTCCTCACCCTTTTCGTTTGCAGAATGGATCTTCTCTTAACCATGTCTTAATGTAACTTTCGCTGTCTGGATAGGTTCGATTGACAAAAAGATACTGGTGTTAAATTAATTGGATTGCAGCACAGGAACAAATGGGAGGTGCTGTTCAACGGGCAAGATTGGAAGGGCGAACGGGGAAAGGACGGAGAGATGGTGGGTGCGAGAGTGACAGCAACGGGGGGCGCGGTCGATAGATTGCAAGAAATGGAAGAAAGAGTAAACGTGGTGCACATCTGAATAAGTGAGAGGCAGCAGGTGTGGGGACGAGTGAGTGAACGGTCTGAATCCAGCTGGTGAAACTCCACAGCCCCCCTGTATAAGACCCCCATATCTCCATCCCTGTATAATCCTGCCCGCCCTGTCAATCTCCCTCCCCACCGCTGGTGAAACTCCACAGCCCCCCCTGTATAAGACCCCCATATATCTCCATCCCTGTATAATCCCCCCGCCCGCCCTGTCAATCTCCCTCCCCACCGCTGGTGAAACTCCACAGCCCCCCCTGTATAAGACCCCCATATCTCCATCCATGTATAATCCCCCCGCCCTGTCAATCTCCCTCCCCACCGCTGGTGAAACTCCACAGCCCCCCTGTATAAGACCCCCATATATCTCCATCCATGTATAATCCCCCCGCCCTGTCAATCTCCCTCCCCACCGCTGGTGAAACTCCACAGCCCCCCCTGTATAAGACCCCCATATATCTCCATCCATGTATAATCCCCCCGCCCGCCCTGTCAATCTCCCTCCCCACCGCTGGTGAAACTCCACAGCCCCCCTGTATAAGACCCCCATATCTCCATCCCTGTATAATCCTGCCCGCCCTGTCAATCTCCCTCCCCACCGCTGGTGAAACTCCACAGCCCCCCCTGTATAAGACCCCCATATATCTCCATCCACGTATAATCGCCCCGCCCGCCCTGTCAATCTCCCTCCCCACCGCTGGTGAAACTCCACAGCCCCCCCTGTATAAGACCCCCATATATCTCCATCCACGTATAATCCCCCCGCCCTGTCAATCTCCCTCCCCACCGCTGGTGAAACTCCACAGCCCCCCCTGTATAAGACCCCCATATATCTCCATCCATGTATAATCCCCCCGCCCGCCCTGTCAATCTCCCTCCCCACCGCTGGTGAAACTCCACAGCCCCCCCTGTATAAGACCCCCATATATCTCCATCCATGTATAATCCCCCCGCCCGCCCTGTCAATCTCCCTCCCCACCGCTGGTGAAACTCCACAGCCCCCCCTGTATAAGACCCCCATATATCTCCATCCATGTATAATCCCCCCGCCCGCCCTGTCAATCTCCCTCCCCACCGCTGGTGAAACTCGTGAAACTCCACAGCCCCCCCTGTATAAGACCCCCATATATCTCCATCCACGTATAATCGCCCCGCCCGCCCTGTCAATCTCCCTCCCCACCGCTGGTGAAACTCCACAGCCCCCCCTGTATAAGACCCCCATATATCTCCATCCACGTATAATCCCCCCGCCCTGTCAATCTCCCTCCCCACCGCTGGTGAAACTCCACAGCCCCCCCTGTATAAGACCCCCATATATCTCCATCCATGTATAATCCCCCCGCCCGCCCTGTCAATCTCCCTCCCCACCGCTGGTGAAACTCCACAGCCCCCCCTGTATAAGACCCCCATATATCTCCATCCATGTATAATCCCCCCGCCCGCCCTGTCAATCTCCCTCCCCACCGCTGGTGAAACTCCACAGCCCCCCCTGTATAAGACCCCCATATATCTCCATCCATGTATAATCCCCCCGCCCGCCCTGTCAATCTCCCTCCCTACCGCTGGTGAAACTCCACAGCCCCCCCTGTATAAGACCCCCATATATCTCCATCCATGTATAATCCCCCCGCCCGCCCTGTCAATCTCCCTCCCCACCGCTGGTGAAACTCCACAGCCCCCCCTGTATAAGACCCCCATATATCTCCATCCATGTATAATCCCCCCGCCCGCCCTGTCAATCTCCCTCCCCACCGCTGGTGAAACTCCACAGCCCCCCCTGTATAAGACCCCCATATATCTCCATCCATGTATAATCCCCCCGCCCGCCCTGTCAATCTCCCTCCCCACCGCTGGTGAAACTCCACAGCCCCCCCTGTATAAGACCCCCATATATCTCCATCCATGTATAATCCCCCCGCCCGCCCTGTCAATCTCCCTCCCCACCGCTGGTGAAACTCCACAGCCCCCCCTGTATAAGACCCCCATATATCTCCATCCATGTATAATCCCCCCGCCCGCCCTGTCAATCTCCCTCCCCACCGCTGGTGAAACTCCACAGCCCCCCCTGTATAAGACCCCCATATCTCCATCCCTGTATAATCCCCCCGCCCTGTCAATCTCCCTCCCCACCGCTGGTGAAACTCCACAGCCCCCCCTGTATAAGACCCCCATATCTCCATCCACGTATAATCGCCCCGCCCTGTCAATCTCCCTCCCCACCGCTGGTGAAACTTTATTTTGCCCCGTGTGTGAATCACTCACTTACCTGATGAGGCTCCAAATCACAACTCTCTTTAATTTGCTTTATTTCACGTCCAAACAAACAAACAATGTAAAACACTCCCCCCGCGCCGAGCACAAAATGGCTGACCCCCCGCACCGAGCACAAAATGGCTGCCTCCCCACGCACCAAACACAAAATGGCTTCCCCCCTGCACCAAGCACAAAATGGCTTCCCCCCTGCACCGAGCACAAAATGGCTGCCTCCCCGCGCACCAAGCACAAAATGGCTGCCCTCCCCCCGCACCGAGCACAAAATGGCTGCCTCCCCCCGCACCAAGCACAAAATGGCTGCCCTCCCCCCGCACCGAGCACAAAATGGCTGCCTCCCCCCGCACCAAGCACAAAATGGCTGCCTCCCCCCTGCACCGAGCACAAAATGGCCGCCTCCCCCCTGCACCAAGCACAAAATGGCTGTGGCCGCTCACTCAGTCGGTGGCTGTATAATGAGTGTCTGGAACCTAATTGGAGAGAGATTGAGAAGCCTGGGAATACAGGAGGGTGAGAGTGTGAGATGGGGGGGCAGTAGAGACCAGAGGGGGGTGCAGACGTGGAGCAAGAGATGACGGACATTCCCAACCTTCACGGACAGTACCGTCCCGGCTCCGGGTATGTTCCTCACTGCAGGAAGATGTTTCCCCCTCCCCCCAACCCCCATCAGTGTAGTGGGAAACAAAACCTGAGCTGGGTGTCCCTGAACAGAGAAAAGACACACAGAGATTTGGGTGACATAGGAGGCCATTCAGCCCTTCGAGCCTGTCCCACCAGTGTTAGATTGTGGCTGATCTGCACCTCGACTCCACCTACCCACAGGAGCGAGGCAGAGACGTAGAGGGAAAGAAACTGTTTGACTTGGCGTTATACAACAAACCGGGTGATGGTGAATCAGCCTCCCGTTTCACATCTCGCCCTACTGTAACATTGATGGAAATCAACCTCGGGAGAGATGTGACGCAGGATTCTGGTTTATTGTCACTGGGTTCACACTGTGGCACCGGGTCAACATCTGGCCCAGTGAGAGGGACTGAGGAGCAGAAAGCAGAGATACGGAAAGTGAGAAGGACAAAGAGGCAGAACAGAGTGAGAGGGAGCGAGATTGGGAATAAGAGAGAGGGAGCCAGAACCAGTGAGAGGAGCGGAGAGCAGAAGGCAGAGAAACTGAGATTCAAAATAGAAAGACAGGCAGATGGACAAAGAGAGAGGGAGAGAGTGGCTGGCAGAGAGAGAGAGAGAGAGAGAGTTAGGGAGAGAGATACTGAAATAGAGAGTTGGAGATCGAGAAAGACAGAGAGTGCTGCAGAGAAAGAGTTGGAGAGGCAGAGATATCAAGAAAGATGGAGATAGAAAGAAGATTGGAGAGGGAGATGAAGGGATGCAAAGATTGACGTTGCAGGAAGAGATGAAGAACAATGGAGAGAGAGAGAGACTGACGGAGAGATACAGATATAACGAAAGATGTGTCGATACAGAGATGTGACTCGAGAGGGAGGGAGGTGGAGAGTGGAATATACAGCTTACATTGGGCGATCTGGAGAACTAACTCCAGTGGAAATTCAAGCCCCCCGATGTGTCTACGGGGACAGGTGTCTCTGACTGACTGTACAGCCTGGCCTGCGTGTGTCTCTGTCACTGGTCCCAGGCTGTAAGGGACAGACAGAGAGATGGGGAAATAGGGGGAGAGAGAGAGAGGGAATTGTACAAGTTTACAGCACAGAAGGAGGCCATTCGGCCCCTCGTGTCTGTGCCGGCCGATTTATAAAGCTATCCAGCCTAATCCCACTCTCCTGCTCTGGGTCCGTCGCCTTATCGGTTACGCCACTTCTAGTGCATATATGGCCCCTGGTTATTGACCTCTCTGCTGGGGGAGAGCAGTCCTTCCCATCCACTCTATCTAGGCCCCCTCATCATTTTATACACCTCCATTTAACCTCCCTCAGTCTCTATTCCAAAGAAAACCAACCCAGCCTATCCAGTCTTTCCTCATAGCTAATAAAGGAAAGTATCTAGTCTGCCATCTTCAGTGCCTTTTCTACAGAGGTAACGAGAGAGAGAGGGTGGTGCAGAAAGATGTACAAGTTACATTGGGGGGAGCAAGCGATGGCAATGAATCGCGGGGTGATAAACAGACACATTGGGGGCCAGGCAGGCAGCCTGTGCTGAGGGGGCCTCGGTCACTCTCCTCCCTCTGAAGGAAGCACTTCTCCAGGATTCCACCTCCCAAAAGACTCTCTCTCTGCATTGTCACGTTGTAGCTTCTGGAGAGAGAGAAATGAAAATTGATTAAAAGAAATCACGCAATGAATTAAAAAAACTACATGCACAGCTCTGACCCAGGAAATTGAGTTTTTTTTTGCTGATTTGTCATCATTTACTGGTTTCTAAAAATGTCCCAATCCTCTGGCCTAACACTAATCTTGGCAACATTGCCTGCCTTTTCTTTCAATGTGATCCCATCTTTAACTCCCTTAGTTAGCCACGGATGGTGCATCCTCCTCGTAGAGCCTTTCTTTCTCACTGGAATACACCTTTGCTGAGATTGATGAAATATCTCCTTAAATGTCTGCCACTGCTGAGCTAGCGTCTTACCCTTTCATCTATTTTCCCAGTCCGCTTCAGCCAACTCTCTCCTCGGACCCTTGTAATTGCCTTTATTTCAGTTTAGGACACTAGTTTCAGACCCAAGTTTCTCACCCTCAAAATGAATTTGAAATTCTACCAATCACTCTTTCTTAGGCGATCCTTTACTATGAGATCATTAATTAATCCTGTCTCATTACACATTACCAGATCTAAAATAGCATCTCCCACTTCTGGCATTTAACACTCACCTCCATCTGCGTCCCCCCCTCCCTCTCCCTCTCTCTCTCTCTCTCTCTCCCCCCCAATCGCTTGTTCTCTCTCCCCCTCTCTCTGTTCCTATCCAGCTCCCCATCTCTCTCGCTCTTTTTCATTCACTCATCTGCTCTCTCTCTCTGATTCTTTCCCTCTA